>NC_139586.1:7668231-7828231 GCF_946808225.1 Silurus aristotelis
CATTCCTTTTTTGATGTAGAAGTTTTTTTTATTTTTTTATTTATTTTTTTTTTTTTATGAGAGTCCAGGAATGATAGCACATTCCATTCTGCCGTTAGATTTATTGTCTTCTTATTTGGACTGTAGGGTCATGGGTTGGGTCATGGTAACCATTCCAAGGTTAGGTTTGAGTGAACAATTAGAAGGTCACACTTCCCCCAATGGGGTAAGCAGAGTGGTTTCTAAATAGGGCCACACAAACGTTCTGCCAATAGCTGCTCGTGATCGTATACCGTGGGCCACTAACCTGCAAGGGTCTGATTAGGGGCTTTGAGTTGATTCAAACTAGTGATGGGAAGAACGGATAATTTTAGTGACTCCTTTGAGTCTCGTTCATCAAAATGAACGAATAGTTTTTTTTCTTTTTTTCCAATTGTTTATTTCGTTCATTTGATCAGAAATATGTTATATTTTCAATAAGCAGATCCCCCCCAACACGACTACAAACACAAACTTTGACTATAGTTCCAATAATGAAAATATGACTGCAACTAAGGACACATTATGATAAGCAGAATGAGTAGGTTCACCTCTCATATCTTCTGGACGTGTCATAAGTTCTTTTGTCATATGACACCCATAATTAGCGTAACAATAATGTCAAGATTTGGCATGACGACTCGGACCAGAGGACTCATGAGATGAACTACTCAATTCTGTTTTCTGTACATAACCTACAGAGATTTTGCGATGCTCTGCTCATGCGAATCCAGTAGAAAATTAACAAATCACTATTGAAGGCACTTGAACAACTAATTCAAACCCTAGTGCCATATGGGGACATATGGGAGCCACTGTTATATGGGTGTCCATGAACCTTTGGCCTTATGGTGTAACTGCTGGTTCATCGGTCATTTGAGATTTGAAGACCACCTGTGGACCTTTTGCGTCATTCGACTAACCCAAAATTAGTGGGAAGGTATTTGACAAGGCCATGCCTACATTCATGTAGCTTTGAGATCCTCTGCCTTGTTAGCTTCAAGCCTCCAACAACTATGTGTACCCACAAGGAGGCTTGACAAGAGGTTGAGATTGAGAGGTTTTGCTTTAGCAAGAAAAGACTTGTACACTAGATTGCATCCTGCTTCACCACAAGCACACCAGATAAGCATCAGTGCAAAAGATGCATCGTTCCAGTTTGGTAAAGGCACATGCACAGATTTTTCCAAAAGCAGTACATAATATGGTGCTTATTGTTCCTGTTATGTTCCCAACCAGGAAGAAGACGCACTTCTGATGGAAGAGAAAATTAAATGGGCCGACGGCTTCCTCGTAGTTTACTCCGTCACCGATCGCTGTAGCTTTGATGAAGTTATGCGTCTGTGCTTCCTGGTTAATCACGTCCACAGCAGAAGAAGCTGCCCCGATCCTCCACCAATCATCATCGTGGCTAATAAAAAGGACCTGGAGTTTGACAGAATGGTGTCGGTGGAGGAGGGCGAGAGCTTGTCACACGGCCTCAAACTCCCGCTGCGGGAGATTTCTGTTCGTGACGGCTGGGAAGAAACAGCCAGCGTGTTTCATGCACTCTATGCAGATATACTGCAGCAAATGGACAAATCGCCTCCTTCCTTCCGAAGACGTGGTGTCTCCAGACTGATGGAGAAAATTCCCAGAATTCACTCTAACGGAGCTCTGGGGTCCACAGGACGTAGTTTCAGCTTCAGTTCATTTAGAGACCTGCTGCCTGACTGAGAAGCCCGAAGCCTGGTTAAAAAAAAAGAAGACGTCTTTCAATTAATGGCTTTAGTCAGAAGTGTTGTAGGCTTAAAACAAAAAAAAAAAGAAACTCTACAAGCTGTGCTTTTTTTTATTTTGGACTGATACGCTGGGGAAGAACATTTCAGGAACTTGCAGGAAGGTCAGTCTGATGGCAAGAAGGTCATAAGATGGGGGTGCTAAAGTAGAAGAAATTATAAAGCTAATATGAGTCTTATTAAAACGATAACCTTCACAAATTCAGTGGACAGTATTCAGAAACTGCGCTTTTGTTATTGAATAATTCTATCGTTTTTGTGCCTTGAAAATAAACTCAGCTTTTCAGCTTCCGAACCCCACCACCATTTGCTTGTTATAGATTTGCTTGGTTTTTAGGTTTATTATAAGCCAAAATGGAGACACTGGTACCTTAAAGCCTTCTTTTTGGAACACTTGTGTTTAAAGGAACATCATTATCTTCTGCATGAGTTGGCACCTAAATATAGGTGCTTTATAGTTTAAAGAAAACCAAGAAAAAAAAAGCTTTTGTGGAAAAACAGCATGTATCCATTATTTTATGTCATGGGTTTTCAATTGAGTTTAAGATTTCGTGAAGAAAAAAAAAAAGGGAATGTCTTCAGCTTTTGTTTGGGAGACTTTCCAAAGGCATCACAACGAGTGTATTCTCTATTTATTTGAAGATTATAACTACGTGTCGTTGCGAAATAAGAAAAAACATTATTCATTGGATAATTACAGGTTTTAAGCTGAAAATACCATTGTAGGGTTCTGCATAGAATGCTTACGGTTCTCCAAAATGGTGTATCCAAAGAATTCTTGAATGTTTTGTACATGCCATTTAATTGACAAAATGTTCTGGGCTTTTATTCAGGTCATTAATTTGGACTCCTGCTGTACTTCAGAACATTGAGGAACATTTCTGCATGCTTTTAGCTCTTGTTTCTTGTGTAGGAAAATACACAAGTATAATTAGACTTTGGACTTTGGAAATAAAAGGACTGTGAAATTGTACATGTGGAAAGAAAAGTCACATGATGCGTTTGATTTAAAACACACTTGCCATGTGATGTGTTTATAAATGTGTCAAAAGTGAATGGATGAAATAAAACCATAATATTTCAATTTTTTTTTTAAGTCTGTCATGTTCCTCAAAGCATTCTGGGACAATTATTGCTGTCAGGCAGGAACCATTATGCTGCTATTAGGGAATACCGTTGCCATTAAGGGGTGTCCTTGATGAGCAAACAAATGTTTAGGTAGATGGTAGGTGTCAAAATATCTAAACAAAACCTTGTCCAGAGACTTGCACTTTGCTGGCTTACCTTCTTCCCCATACTGCACCCTGGTTCTATCTCTTTCTTGCGATGCACAAGACCGGTGCCTGGTCTTCCACATGATGTAAAAGAAAACACTGTTCCCCAGACCTGGACTTTTGGCATGGGCAGTGTGACTGTTCTGTAGCTGCTTGATTGACACTTTTCTATCAAAGCAATTTGTGCTACAGTAGCTATTTTTTGTAGGATTGGACTAGACAGATGAGTCGTCTTCCTCACAAGACCTGCAGTTTTAGAGATGCTTTGACTTGGTCATCTAATCATCAATATTTGTCCTTTGTCGAATTTGTTCAGATTTGTGCTTCCAACACATCAACTTTAAGAACTGACTGTTCACTTGCTGACATTTTGCCCATCGTAATACAATTATCACTTCACTTCGCCCGTCAATGGGTTTACTTGCATATCCAACCTAACATTAGGGACGTGCGTCTCCATAACTGAGGGCGATGCCATTCTCATCTCGATGCATAGCCACCAATACGATGCGATTCAATGCAAAACAAGGCAATGGAAAAAATTCAATACTATATAATAATAATATTATTATTTTTATAATACTATACAATTCAATATGGTACAGATAGTTCACTTTTATTTCTTTGGTCCAGACAGACAGCGGATCATAAATTTCCTTAAGTGCCTTCTGACTTCTAACGCACGGCCCCTGTAGCGGCAGGCTTACTCGTATCCAGTGCTTAAAAAGTCCACTCCAGTGGGCCTGGTGTCTTACTTCAGTAAGAAACTGTGTGCCATCATTGTCAGCTACACTAAAACTCCTGTTCTCTTAAAAAGACCCCCTTTTTTTTTTTTAACAGATGCAAATATGCAAAAATGATGCATCGTGAAACAAATGCCAGTTTGTATCAGATGCACACTTTTTTAAATTGATGCATCACATTGTTTACATGTAGGGGTAAATACCATGCTCATTGGGCCCAACAGTAGCAGCTTGGTGGTTCCAGGAGTTAAACTCACAACCTTTCAACCAGATGTTAGCCCATACCATTCTGGATCCAACACGCTACCCAATAGCTGGCAGCATCTTTTGTGGTTTGAAGGTATTTTTTGTTTTCAAAGAAACATAAATGTGGCCAAATGTCTTACTTTTCTGTGTTGAAATACGCTAATTATCAGATCCTTTTTATAGCTGAAATTTGTTGCTAACATGTTTAGAACTCACCCACACAGCTTTGTGATTTTGGTCCTTTGGTCAAGGCCCATTTCATGAGGTGTTTTACTTGGTTTGTTCTCCCCTAGTATAGGCCTGCATAGGTATACAATTACAGACCACAGGCCATCTGCTGTCTCTCCTCTTGACCCTGTCCTTTACTTTTTGGTGGTGGACCATTTTAGCTCAGCACTCACAATGCTCTTAAGAACATTTGAACCAGTTGTCCTTTTCCATGGTCCTCACCACTGTAATGTTCTAGAATTATGCTTCATTTAGTGTCAGATTCCTCCTTTTTTTGTCCTAGTTCTATCTCAGGGAGTTCTTCCTTGTCTTGTTCATTAGAGATCTAAATGGAAATCTAATTCTGGATACCTTTAAAAGTTGCTTTTGTGTGGTTGACTGTTGTTTAAATCGGAAATAAAATAGTTGTTTTCAGTGTTTAGTTTTTGACCAAGACATAACTGTCAAAGTTTCTCAACCCAGAAATGACAATAGGTAGCAATTGTGCAGAACAGATGCTATATAGATAATTAGGGTGGTCTGGGATATACACTGAATTATATACAGGATAATTGGATAGAATGATTGAAAAGAATAATGCTATTATACACAGAATAATTGTCCAAAATGATGTATAATGTGCAGAGTGCAGCAGAACTGCTTGATTACTGCAGTAAAGAAGTAAATCGGTACTGAGTATGTGATACACACATAATCAGAAGCTATTTTCCTGTATACCGGAAACATTTTGAGGCAACTGTTGCTTTAGTTAATTTAAAGTGTGAAAATAATAACTGAAGGATTATTCAGCCTGCAGTTTTTTAACCGAATCTGTGCTGGCTTTATGTTTATGGAGTTTACTGGCAAAACTGCCACATGATCAGTAAAGCATAAGCCTGAAGAGTGTTGATATTGCTTCTCAGTAAATTCCAGAGTGACTCACTGCTCATAGAAAAGCCTTTGTGTTTAGTCACTGAAGAGCAGTGCGCTGTATATACACCATAATGACCCAAAAGAGAAAGCTCAGTCTGGATGAATATGGACTCTCACCTCATGTAATTAACATCATGTTGTTTTTCCATTGCAAAGTGCAATCCATTGTAATAGAATAAGCACTTATTTGATCCAGGTCTAAGTATCTAACAAAACATGTACTTTTTCCAACCAGGCATCTCTATTCAGTAATGTGAGCACTACGTATGTACAGTACAGAGGCAAGAAAAACATTTTTTGAAGCCTTTTTGAATTGGTTTTATGCATTAATTTGTCATTCTTTTCTTTTCTCATCTTCATTAAAGTCACATGCAGTCACAAAGCAGCACAATGCGCTTATGATAACAACACACATAAGTACAACAACTTTTATGATCATTCAAAGTGTTAAGGACAAAAGTACATGAAAATGTATTTACTAGCTGCTTGATCATCCTTTGGCAGCAGTTACCTCAACATTCAGAAGGACTTTTGGACCAGTCACTAGTCAAGAATTGCTTCAATTCAGCAATATGCCTAGGATGTCTGGTGTGAACAACTCTATTAAGATCATCAAGCATCTCTGTGGCACATTTCTGAAGCCATTCTTTTGTTCAATTTAATTCAAGTGCCAGAGACAGAATTTGAAAATGCAATTTTAAATATGATTTACTCATATCATATTTCTATTTGATAATAAAGGTTAGCTTTAAAAATTTAATTAAGTTATTAATAAAGGTTGAGGCACCGATAGAACTATCGGCAAAAATCCATTCCAATAGTTTTTCCGGCTGCCGGTCCGCTGTCATTACGAGTGCGGCCCCTAGAGGCGTATCACTGATGCCACATGCTGTTTGTTTTTACACTTGAGACTGCTCGCTGCACAGAGAGCACTATATAATATTTATTACTTATTAATTATATAATAATATTTATTAATAACTACATTTGTGTTAATTTTCATGATTCAGTACTGTTTTTTTATTTTAGTAATTTTACTATTTGACGTAGTGTTATGCTTTTTTTTTTATCCACAATTCATTTTCAAAATATTAAAAATATTAATATATGATTAAGTGGTAATCGGCAAGTACGATACAACCAATCGCTAAAATCCACTATTAGTTCGACCTCTAATTATTAACATAGCCAAATATTTTTTTTTATTCAAACAACCTTATGCATATGTATAAGTAAGTAAATGTTTTGATTTTAATAGCAATGAATATGCAAAAACAGTTCCAATGCAGTCTATACCTGTCACTCTAGGCTTTTTATTTTATTTTTTATTTTATTTTTTTTTAACCTCATTAAAAATTCCACTATGTGCCCTTTGAGTCATCTTGGCTGGACGGCTGGATCCAGAGTGCTAAATCATGTCCATTTATAGGCAGTTTGTCTGACAGTGGACAGATGAATATTTAAGCCTTCTGAAATAAATTTCTTACCCTTTCCAACTTCATGCAACACTTCTTAATGATGGTTATTCAGAGATCTGGGATGAACTGGGAGAGAGCAGTCTTAAATGGCCATTACGTGGTTCATCGTGGCAATCCGGTCTTATTTACGTTTCAGGAATCTTTGTGACAACGGACATTAATAGTCAGATTCTTATTGCAGGCTATTAAGCTATGATTACATTTATGAGGCTCACATTCATATCGGTTTGTTAATGCAGAACTGCTCTCACACAGGAGATTCAACTCCTGATTAGACACTGTGTACAGTCAGACTGACTGGCATTTTAGCTTCATAAATAGGGGAGTGGTAGCTCAGTGGTTAAGGTGCTGGGTTACTGTTCAGAAGGTCGGGGGTCCAAGCTACCACTATTGGGCCTTGAGCAAGGCCCTTGATCCTCTGTGCTCCAGGGGCGCCGTATCATGGCCGACCCTGTGCTCTGACTCCAGCTTCTAAGCAAGCTGGCATATGCAAAGAACAAATTTCACTGTGCTGTAATGTATATGTGACAAATAAAGGCTATTCTATTCTAAAAGTCTTTAATTAGTACCACAGTGGCGCAAAGATCGACGCTCCAGGGGCTCCGTTTTGATCATGAGCTCAGTTCTTCCTGGTAAGACAAGCCTAGTAGTGTTTAAGAGTGTGTTTTTGGTGGTCCGTGATGAACCGGCATCACGTCCAGGACTCCAGGATCCAATGAGCAGCATTTACTGAATAAGAATGAAGGATACAACTATCAAAATGACTTTGTAAAGCCACTTAAGATGATGCCATGTCATCAGTCCGTGGAATAAAGAGCATTAATTTAATACTCTCGCTGGGGTTGTTCTGGTGCGAGCGAGGGCACAATGTTTTACGTGTGAAGAGCTTAGAGGAGTGTGTTAAGTGGGCTACTTATGTAATCAGGAGCGAAGGAGGCTCATTAATCAAGATTAGCGCTCGCTCTGTCTTATTTTCCGCACGAAATAATAGTGGAGAGCGTCTGCTTGGGGGTTGGCTGGGTGCCGTGTTTACGCTTTGCCGTGATCGCACAGTGGCGTATTATTTCATTTAGCAGAAATAACGAACAGGTAAAGATCAAAGGAGTCAATACATGCTGGCCTCGGGGCCAATCAAAAGACGGATTGCATGTGGAGGCTTATGCCATGCAAGAGTCATTTCGTTACATTCTGAGTGTTAAAGTCGGGCCAGGATTTTCAAGGGGAAGTCTATGGGCCAGGTGTTGGGCCTCCTTTATCAAGCTGAAGAACTCGTATCACTGTTTACAGAAGGGATTTGGCGTTCATGCAAATCACATAAATATGGAAAATATTCATATGCTCCAGCTCCTGAGTGAATTAATGCAGAGTGAAGACTACTGAAATGCACCTCGACTTCAGTACAGTCGTGTTCCAAAAGTGTTTATTTTATATCCGTTTGCTTTAAACAAACGATTTCATGCTGGTTTATTATATTATATATTAGGGTGTATTGTAAGATTTAGCGATTCGCATCAAGATGTATCCATTTAAAAATGTTTCAGATACACGTTGCCATTTGTATCGTGATGCATAGTAAAATCTGATTATTTATATAGAATTCTTAGTAGACATTACAAATTTGTTTAGAAAGTGACCAATATTTTATATGTAGATTAATTTCTCCTCACTAAACTGTTTCTCGAGCGCGTTCTCTCAGAACCACTGGTGCTACGTGAATACGGCGTATCACAACACTGTGGCGTGTCCTGAGAGTCACATAGAATACAGATTAACATGGCAGAGGTAGAGCTGCATCTTTCTGGAGACAGAACAGGAAAAGAACATCTGGTCAGGCCTGATTGTAAAAGGGCCATGCCTTAGAAGTCAGAAGGCACTTTTTATTTTTAGGTACATTTATGATTTGCTGTCTGTCTGAACCAAAGAAATAAATGTGATTTATTTGTGTAATATTGAATTGCATAGCATTATATGTTTTTCCAGCATTGAATCACATAGTGTTGAATCGAATCGAATCACACTGCATCGTAATGGGGTGAGTCGTATCGCATCGGTAGCTGCTTTATATGTATCTTATCGTTAGCTATGCATTGAGATGCCTCAGTTATTGAGATGCACATCCCTAGCGTATATATACACACAGGTGCATCTCAATAAATTAGAATATCATTCAAAAGTTCATTCATTCATTCATTTTCTCCCGCTTATCCGTAATTCGGGTCGCGGGGGCAGCAGTCTAAGCAGGCCCCTGCCTTCGACTGCTGCCCAATCCTCACAGCACCGTCCCTTACGGTCCCTCCTGCAGGTGGTGAGCCCACGGGAATCATTCAAAAGTTATTTTAATAATTCAATACAAAAAGTAAAACTTGTATATTCTATAGATTCATGAGATATAAGTTTTTATTCATTTTCATTTGATGATTTTGGCTTACAGCTGATGGAAACCCAAAATTCAGTATCTCAGAAAATGTTAATATTGTGGAAAAGTTCAATATTGGAGACTCGTCATTTATTTAACTACAAACACCTGCAAAGGTTTCCTGAGCTTTTAAATGGTGTCTCATCTGGTTCAGGCTACACAATCATGGTGGAAACCTGCTGACTTGACAGTTGTCCAGAAGACGATCATTGACACCCTGCACATGGAGGGCAAGACACAAAAGGTCATTGCTAAAGAAGCTGCTGTTCAGAGTGCTGTATCCAAGCACATTAATGGACAGTTGGATGGAAGACAAAATGTGGTAGAAAAAGGTGAAATGAAGCCCATTTAAGAATCTGGGGAGATTCACAAGGAGTAGACTGCAGCTGGAGTCAGTGCTTCAAGAGCCTCCATGCACAGACATATCCATGGGCAACGACTGATGCATTCCTTGTGTCAAGCCTCTCCTGAACCAGAGACAACGTCAGAGGTGTCTTACCTGGGCAAAGGACAAAAAGGACTGGACTGTTGGTCAGTGGGCCAAAGTCGTCTTTTCAGATGAAAGGAAATATAATTTTGCCCCATTTTGGTCCCAGAGTCTGGAAAAAGAGAGAAAGGAGAGGCACAGATTCCAAGTTGCTGAAGGTCCAGTGTAAAGTTAGTGGTGTCACAGTCAGTGGTGGTTTGGGGAGTCATGTCATCTGCTGGTGTTGGTCCACTGTATTTTATCAGGTCCAAGGTCAGCACAGCAGTCTACTAGGACGTTTTAGAGCACCTCATGCTTCCCTCTGCTGACCAGCTTTATGGAGATGCTGATTTCATTTTCCAGCAGGACTTGGCACCTGCCCACACTGGCAAAATTACTAATACCTTGTTTAAGGACCATGGTACCCATGTGCTCGATTGGCCAGCAAACTTACCTGACCTAAACCCAATTGAGAATTATAAAGAGGAAGATATGAGACACCAGACCCAGAAGAAGTAGAAGAGCTGAAGGCCGCTATCAGAGCATCCTGGGAGCAACTGCCATAATGTCAGCAGCGTCACAGGCCGATCGCCTCACATGCCACTCCAGTAATTCATGCAAAAGGAGTATTAAGGTCTGTACATGTTCATACTTTTCCAACATTTTATTTTATTTTATTAAATGGTCTAAGATACTGTTTTGGGTTTTCATTAGCTGTAAGCCATAATCATCAAAATTGAAAGAAATAAACACTTGGAATATATCAGTCTGTGTGTGATGAATCTATATAATATACGAGTTTCACTTTTTGTATTGCATTAATAAAATAAATAAACTTTTTTAATGATATTCTAATTGATGGAGAGGCACCTGCAGATATAAAATCTCGATGTAAAACTACTGCTTTTGTCTTTCAGACTTCACCCTAATTGTTTATTTTACGTTTTCTGCAGTTTGTGCACTGAAATGGAGTTTTGTGCGTGTCACTAAATGCAAACGTGTCAGAAGCACGCTTTACAGTTTACTGTTCATCAACATACGCTCATGAGAAGAAAAATGATAAAAAAAAAAAAAAAAGGCTTTTCTAATACTTTTGTGAATGTCACTTTTTTCTTTCTTTTTTTTATGTTAAACATACAACTTTGTAAAGAGAGTAGTAAGTGATGCTTGATGTTCGATTTATGAAATAATGACTGCTAATATTCTCATTAAATATTTCATTTCAAATCAAATGTTGGTGTCATGCTTTCACTCACTAGATAACTGTGTATAGAACAGTGCCAGAAACTACATGCTACCGCTAATATATACTACTACATGCTAAACAGCTCAATTCGGGTGAATGCGATGATTATGAAAGTTTATAAAATTATAAATTGATATCTGTAAGTTTCTTATACTAAGCCTTACTGCTTTAGTGCAGTACAAAAGAAGCAGAATCCAACACCTTTGTCTGATCTGGTTTACTATAAATGTGGTGTATGGGGACATCGTGCACATTTAACTTAAGCAAATTGAAAGAGAAAACAGCTCTGGTTCTTAACTGGAGAGATAAAAAAAAACCTCAGCAGATTGTACGAGTGTCACATTGTAGTTTAATTGGCAGAAAACCCATGTGAAAATTGGGAGTAGAGCATGCGCTCAGATGCAGACAACAGACGCACAGTCAGACAGGACACACAAGTTGAAGGCACATGGAGAACTGGCAGTGGCCAAACCGTGTTTCTTTTTTTTTTTCTTTCAAGCACTTTTAATACATCATTTTCAAAGCACTTGTTACTGATTTATGCTTATGGATCTGCCGTTGAGGCTTCAGAAGAAGAATAAAACTATCGTCCCCTGAGAATTCTACACATGAGATCAACAAAATACTGAAATATCTCCTCTCCAGAACTCAGACTCTGGAGTTCCATCTGTTCTAGTCCAAGGCACTTGTTTCAGCGACTGGATTCAATTCAGTGATTCACATAAGGCAGGATGGAGTTCTGTCCAGCTATGTTATTCCCGTCCCCTTTACTTTTAATACGCATTTGTTTCTGTCTGCATTTGGTATGGTATAACAAAATGGTAGAAAATAAAAAAAAATAATAGGCCTGATTTAGGCAGACATGGTTTAGTCGAGCTAAATGTTGGGGAGAAAAGGTCACTTATATATGGGAGTAAAAAATAAAAGTTTCATTGGGACATTTACACTGTACACAGGATTAATATTGATGTATAGAGAGAAAGAGAGATGAGAAATCAGCTACATCAGACCACCAGGAGGAGTGTGTCAGGGAAGAGCAGGAGTGTGCACACGCTCGCACGGAGGAAATGAAGGACTGTCCTCATCGCCTAGCAAGGCCTGATGGGATAAAGCTGCATTAGAACTGTTCTGAAAGCAGCTCGCACAGCCTCTGAGACACGGTGTCCCGGCTAGTCCTCAGCGTCAGCCGGTACATCTGGACAGGAAAGAAGACAGAAAGAGGGTCAAGGTCAATTACCGCCCTGATTATTTACCTGCGCTTGTGTTATTGTTTGCACATGTGTGTGTGTGTGTGTGTGTGTGTGTGTGTGTGTGTGTGTGTGTGTGTGAACTCTTTTACATGTTCAATTCATTTTTATTTGTATAGCACTTTTAACAATGAACATTGTCTCAAAGCAGCTTTACACAGATAATGTGATGATAAAAATGAGTAAGATGTTCTTTATAAGTGTAGGTTTATAAGTGTAAGTATGTTCTAGTTAGCTTTTTATGGCAAATGGTTGAAATGACAATAAATGGCACTTGAATTATAATTGTTTTTTTGGTTTTTTTTGCGCTTTTAACAATGGACATTGTCTCAAAGGATCTATACAGAGATAAAGAGGTTAAAAAGTATAAGTTTGTTCCTTGGCATTTTAAGTTTATCCCTAATGAGTGGATGCCACAATGGGGGAGCCACCAAGAAGATTCGAGTGGAAGGGTGACGGAACGGTGACTGAAAACTGAAAGACGCCTGAGAAAGGCGGTGGGTGAGTACTGGATAGGAAAGAGCTGGGGTAAAAAATAAGAGTAAATAAAGAAAGCTCTGCTTGGTGAACGTTTGCCAGTCTCCCTTATTTCTCCCTTATTTACACTCTTCCTTTGAGATGACACTAAAGTGTTTCTGATCCCATGCACTAATTTCCATTACAGAACCAAACCTGTTTTCAAAGCAGTTGCCGCCTGAGGGCCTGAAGACCAGCTATTATATTTTGCAGAAATATTTTGATGATAAGACATACTGTACATGATTGGATGTTCTAAGTCTTTGCAATTTGACATTAACACTATTCTGAAATCTTTCCACAAGTTGTAGACACAGTTTTGTGCAAATTAGTGAACTTCTCCCTGTCTTTACTTTGCTCTCGAAGATATTCTTTTTACTAATTAGTAGGTAAATGTTCGTCTAGGGGTTCTCCATCCTTTAATTGCCCCATTCCAACATTTTTGAGACATGATGATGCCATCAAATTTAAAATTGCCTTATTTATTCTATAAAATGGATCCAATTATTCAGTTGAAACATCTGATATGTTGTTATGTTCTAGTGTGAATGCAATATGGATTAATTATATATGCAAATCATTGCATTCAGTTTTTATTTTTACAATGTGGACAGACAGAATTCTGAATGGTAGCAGGAATCTGCAAACAGAAAATGAAAACTGAGCTTCTACGGACTGTAGTCTGGCCATTCCTATCCAGTACATAGCCACTAAGTTGACCTTCTAATCAACCTTGTTGAGACACAAAGGAATCTAATGGAGTCATCCAGCCCAGAGTCTTGACCCATGATGTTTTTGGGGCTAGTTATGGTCTTCTTCCACCAATAGACCACCACCTCTTGCATCTTGGCCACACTGGTGAGCACATGGTTTTTCCTGCATTACTCCACATAGGTGTTGATTAGTTCCCTTTACAACATCTCCTGTGGATCTCATGTGCCTTTTACAGCTCTGGTACCTCGTCTTGTTAAAGGCTCAAATTAAAAAGGTGCTGGAGGATCCCACAAACCTTAAGAACACTGAGACTGATTCAGTCAGACACCCAAGCTTCAGCTTCTCTTACCTGTGCTTGTATGTGTTTGAGTATTTAACTGTGCTTGTATGTGTGTTACTGATTGTGTACCTTTGCTTATGTGTGTATGTGAGTTTGTGTGTGCTACAGTGTGATTATTCACCTCTGCTTGCGTGTTGGGTTCTAATCTCAGCAGACAGCCGACTTGTATCGTCTTTGTGTGTATGACACCAGCTCCAACATAATTAGAAGGATTCGGGTCTACTCCTTCAAGCAGCGCTGTTCCGAAGCCGATAATCTATCACACACACACACACACACACACACACACACACACACACACACACACACACATGCTAGTCAGAATGAAAAATGAACACAGCTGTAATGACGCTTGAAGCATGCAGATTAATCAACAGCGCACATGAAGCAGCAATGAGAAGTGATGACTTTTTTTGTTTGGTCCAATAAACACCCAAGAAAACCTTCAAGTGAACAGAAGTCTAGTCATGCTTTTCCTGATTGCGCAGTCACCTTAGCCTTAGTGATCTCCGTGTCCATGGAATGCTTTGCCTTGAAGATCTTTTGCACCTCCTGCTGAGGACTGCAGGAAAACAATTGATACAAGAAACAAAAATTAGTTTTATTTCCTAAATAATTGCCACCTAAATGGGACAGCCATGGTGAACAAATCACATGGAAACAATGTGGTCGAAAAAATTGTTCCAGGCAACAGTAATGTTTTAAATTAGGAAATGTGCAGAAACGGAAATTTCATGCACATTAGTGTGACAGTCGGTGAGAAAACGACGTAAAAATCAATCTTTGCTAACGTTTATTAGTCAGGGAAAGTACTTTTCTGGTGTTTTTTGGGGTCCTAATATGCCCCCTTATTGGATACAGCTTTTCATTCTTATCATGGCTTATCCTAAAGTATCATAGCTCAACCATGTCCAGTCAGCTGTTTGTTCCAGGATCCAATATTCAGTATGTTTTCTCTGAAGCACGATCCATTATATCTTTTTACTGGTTTACTAACAGTGGGCATCGGATCAATGCCATTTCAATTATTCTTCTTATTAGACCGAAAATAGCCAAAGAACAGAAACATTCACATGGCCCGAGTAGAAGTGAGGAATGCTGTAGAAGAGAGTCTAGAATAATGCTGAGCTGATCCTCATTACAGTCTTGGATGAAATAAGAAACTAAGAAATAAAAAAAGAAATAAGTTTTATTCACTAGATCCCAAAATTACTACATACTGCTGTATAATGTGGAACGTTCACGATTACATACATGCTGAGCTGCTTCCAGCGCTGAAAGAACTCTTGAGACGTCATCTCCGTGGGTTGGAAGAACTTGTTGAGAGTGATGGGAAGACGAACTGAGATGTTCTGCATGCTGCCTCCATACCTGTAAGAGCAACAGAGCTTTACAATTTACACGGTTTTAGTTTAAATATCCTTTAGCTACTGTCTCCAGCTTATAGTGTACATACGCTGATGATTAGTGAAACGATCGGGCGTATGTTGAGGAACACACCCACCTGAAATGTATATTGAGCACTGGAGCTTCTACAAAGTCGGATAAGCACTCGATGTTGAGGATCTGCTGGAGCTGAGCTCCTCCATCTATCACAGGATCGGAGGCTTTTGTGTGAACATTCAGCTGTAAATGCGCGATTAAGGACACAACTACAGACATACATCGCCACCTAGTGTACAGATGTCCCAAGACAGTTACGAGATTGTGGATTTCAACAAGAGTATATAACTGATATCCATGCAATTTTACTGCAATCCAGTAATACATTATTTATTCACTTAATAAATAATTAAAAAAAGGATATCATTACTGAGGGCACCATGGCACACCACAGAGGAGGAGAAATTCACAAACTGCGTTGAAGTTTTGTTTCCATAAAACACGTACATGCGGCCTAAAATTTCACCGGAACATAACGTTATCTCAGAAATGTCATCAACACCTAGCCACACGCACGCACGCACGCGCACACACACACACGCACGCGTACACAGACACACACACACACACACACACACACAGATAGAGAAAGAGAGAGAGAAAATGCTGTCTGCAGACTAACTAGGAAATCTGGGAGATCTGTATCTTGCACCTTGCATCAAACATTCATAACTATGACATGCAAGCACATGCTAGCCCAAAGCTTACAAAACTCACATTCTGCAATGAATATATAAAAAAATAGAAAAGATTACCGAGTACTGTTTTGGTGCGTTTGATTATAAAAGCATAAAACTGTATGATTAAAGATGAACTTAATAGGATACGAGGATAATCAAATAATGTGCATGTGGTTAAGAGGTTCAAGGCACATACCCAGGTTCTGTCTGAATTCAGACTTCAGGCCAATCTGCAGCAGCTGATTCTCGTACAGGACCCCGTTATTCTTACAAACAAACCTGAAAGCGCACAAAAATACTTTTCAGCAACTGGGTCGGTCGGTCGGTCGGTCGGTCGGTCACTCACTCATACATATTGAACTAACAATGAAAAACTATATACACAGTGTATATAATTACACAAAATAAATCATTATATAAAGTTTGTTAAAGATTTAAACAGGACCTTCACAGAGGATCATTTGCCAGCTGAAGTGAAATGCAGTTCATTATGGTTGGTTTGTACTGTGTGATAATTTCAATTCAGTTTTATTTGTATAGCATTTTTAACGGTAGACAATGTCCCAAAACAGCTTTACAGAAATAAATTGATTGCATTTTAAATTCATATATTAGTCCTTATGGGCTTATCCCTAATGAGCAAACCAGAGGTGAGGATGAAAGGAGGAAGAAACCTTGAGGGGAACCAGACAACTTATTCATTATTGTTAAGCTTATTAACTGATTGACACGAGTACAAAAAAATGTTCATGGCAATTATTGTCCTTACCCAAATAATTGGATGGAAATGACATCATCTGTATTAAAGAACCACTGAATCTGGGATTGGAGCTCACCGTGAGAGGTTATCTTCGATGATCGTTGTAGGGGAACTAAAACTAGCAGCAGGCTGGTTTTCGGAGAACACATCCACCAGCAGGCTGCCTGTGCTGGAGGCCACCGGAGGACTGGCAGAGTTCAAAGTGGTGCTGTTTCCCAAATTTAGAAGGTCAGAAGGAGGAGAGGAGTTCACCTGAAAGAATTTACATGAACATTTTGTTTGTTCCCACATTCATCTGCAGATTTCTGACATACAGGTGACGTTGCTAAAGATAAGCAGTTTACAAAGGGTTTAATGGTCACTGGATTTGACCTTGTTTTTTTTTTTTACATTAATATATCCCTAGAAAAGCCATGAATTATACAGAAACACAACTGTTCTAACAAAAATCACAGAAGACACGCACATTCAGTTATTTTCTTTAAACAAGTTTAAAAACAAAGTGAACACTGGATCTTGATACAAAAGCAAGGATTCCCTAATATTTAAAACACAGTGTCTGTTAGGAATCACACACTGAAACCCCACACCATGCAGGGACCTGATAGAAAGCAGCAACGGCGGAAGTCTGAAGTGCACACGCCTGAAGTGATAAAGGGGTAAGAGGCGTGTTCAGAGTGGAGGAGATGGGAACTGGGCGTGGCCTGTTGATTGGGGGTGTGGCTTTAGCCAAAGCTTCATAAGCAAAAGATGGAGGAGAAGGCTGAGGAGTACCGAGAAAAAAGAACAACATGAAGGAGAATGATACTGAAATGTTGATGCAGAAGACGCATCATTAACAAAAACATAAAAAAAATCAACACAATCCGCATTAGACAAGATGGTGGTAGTCTCGAGTATAAAAATACAGCTGAAGAAAAGAAAATATAAATCAAGGGATAAACTATAAGGGATGATCATATAAGGACTGACAAATTCTTATTTTATTACCCATTTATTTCTGCAAAGCTGCGTTTTGGGGCAATGTCTACTGTTAAAAGCGCTACATGCAATACAATTCATAATGTTCCTGAGATTTTTTCTATTAAATAAACATGAACACCATTTATTTAAGATAATCTAAAGCTTATGAATGCTTATATACTAACTCTCTTGCTCTTAAAAACAAAATAGAAATCCCTTATTAATAAAACCACTGGATTCTCTTTCTAGACTGAATTTTTCAGCTCTAGTAGTAAAGCAGTACGTTTTCCAATTTATTGCTAGAGTAGTGCCGTGCTGCTATCTCTCTTTCTTTATAACTTAATGTAAACAATACACACATATTTATACTTAATATACATATTAGTGATCTTATATTACTTCAGACCAAATGTGTGGAATGTCAGTTACACTACATTACTTCATAGTTAATACTACTTTTTGGATATTTTTTTGAATTTAGATAAAGGATCTATCTGGCCTTGACCATACACATGAACCTTGTGCTGTAGAATAGACACTGAAATATGTACACATGGTAAAAGACCACAGTTTTACAGGACCAAATATGTTCAACCTGGAGCCAAAGCAGACTCTGAACATGAAGACGCCCACCTTTGCATTTGTGCTGGCCGTGGTGGGATCGCTGTTCCCGTTCACGTTAGCATTGCGCTCCTTTCGACTGTCATCTGTCTCAGAAACAGTTCCTGATCCCTTCTTCTTCTTCAGCTTGGCCAAGATGGAGGATTCTCTTTCGGGGAAAGGCGGCATCTCTTCCAACACTGTGGCCTTTTACAAATTTAATAGAAAAACCATGCAGGAAATTCAACTATAGATTTTACAGTGTTAACAGTGTGTGTGTGTGTGTGTGTGTGTGCTGAAACCTACTCAAGCTTTAGCAGTGATTAATAACTTAAATTTTGGTTCATGAAATTCATAAAGATAAGAAAATGTCAATTTATTCGGAAAGACCACTAGTCCAGCTTTAACCGTGTTTTGAGGGTCGTACCAGTATATCAGTGCTAGCGATGCAGCTAAGGCGCAGGTATTCGACAGCACGCTGCTGCAGCTCCACATCGGCATTACGCAGCTGACTGTCTGACCGCAGCACCTCTTGTATGGTGCCCTTCACCTCAGGGAAAAGGTTAATGAACTTGACATAAGCTGAAAGGAGCAGAGCCCGGGTGGGAACCGAACACAAGTGGAACTTCGAGTGGAGAAGGTTAAACTGAATCAGTGGACTGAAAAGAAAGAGGGACAAAAACAAAAGATTATAGAGAGATTGATACAGTATTTCTTAATTTTGTGCACTCTAGTGAGAGAACCTTCGAGCATTGTTGCAGTCAAATGCGTTTTGGTTTCTTCCCCACACCACACACAGCCAACAACTTTCTACTATCCTAACAAACACCCTGAGGCTTTTGGAAGTTCAGTAAAGGCTGTAAATCCTGATGTGACCTAAATCCAGCTCCATGTCAAGTTTCAAAAATGCTGAATAAAGATGCAAATTGACACATTGCAGAAATATGGTTAAAACTACCTGGAGCGCGGGTCTCCGGCAATAAGATTTCCAAACTCGCCCAGAATGTATCCGCCCACTTTCACCAGGTTTTCATGGCAGGCTGGAGCTTGCAGGGCCTGTGGAGGACACAAACAGATAAAAAGAACTGATGTTGGTTATTATTAGAAATTGTAAGAGGTGCAAGATACAGGATGGAGGTTATGCTTGTCTATAGAGGGATGACACATGGAAAAGGTTTAGAGCACCCAAACAATCAAGCTTTTGGAGAGTTGAGTGTGTCTTGTCTAAAATTCTATAAGTCATTTGTGTGTAAATGAAATGCCTCAGCATGGGCGAGGGGTGTCACAGTGGACATGATAAAAGATTTGCTCTGAGCTTTTAGTACGTTTTGAAAAATCAATGGACACCTTTTAATTAGTCAGTATTAACAACGGAATCGTTTAGCTGAACACAATCATTAAACACTAAAAATCTGCTCAAGTAGATGAGGGAAGTGGTAGCTCAGTGGTTAAGATGTTTGACATAAATTCAATCCTGGCTTCACTACTCTGGGCCCTTCAGCAAGGCCCTTATTCCTCAACTGATCCGTTGTATAAATGAGATAAATCTAAGTCGTCCTGTATAAGGTAACAGCTACAGATGGAAGCTTTATAAAAGAGGGAAGAGTTGCAGAAGACTAATTGGCATTAAAGCTGAAGAGTTTCACACATGGTGAAACAGAAGCACAGCTCCATTACACAGAGGAGAATTCAAAGAAGTGTCACATGCATGGAAACCAGTGGGAGAGCAAGTGCGAGCGATACCTCAAACACGGTTTTTGCGGCATATCCCTGCACGTCGTCTCGGTTAATGACGATCTGAATGACTCGGTACCACACTTCCTCACTCACGTAATCCCCGGCAATGCGGATCAGGTTCAGGATGGTGTCTACGTACCACGTGTAATCCACTGCATACTTTTCAGCCAGGATGGCCACTTTCAACACCTGAGGCAGGAGAACATGTCAAGATAAAAAAAAAAAAAGAAACAATAGTTTGAAAAAGCACATTTAATTTGGATAAGAAGCACAAGATGTTTTTCTCTCCACAAACAAACTACACTTTATTGGCAAAAGTAATAAGTATGGCATGTGCTTTTTCAGCATCCCATTCCACATCTAGTTTCAGTTTGCTCTTATAATTCAGTTTGGGAACAGTTTGGGAAAGAACCACATAAAACATTTCTCCATATAGTGTATGTAGCACTTCTGCTGATGTTCACTCTGTGTGGGGAATTGTAAATCTATACACGATCACTTAGTGAAAAAGAGGAGGAGGAGATTCTGCACAAACTTACAATCTCTTCTCTGATCGAGTAATCGGCGGTCTCCAGGTAGCTGAGCATCTCCGCGACAATTTGTTTGGCGTTGCTGCGGTCGCACATGGCATAGAGGAGATCCACCGCACGCTGCCTCACACTCACATCACGCTCAGTCTGCACATACACACACAGTTTCAGTTTAGATCACTGTGGATATAATAACTGTGCATTTGACCACATCGGCTGTAACTACCATACGGGATATAGATATTATTTTCAGCACTGTAGCACCACCATCACTGCTGAATGAGTGTGATGCTTGTAACAGGTGTGGTAGATGTACTTTAAGACATTAAGTCAGTCTCTGATGAAAACAAATATTTAGATTTCATGGTGCTGTGATGCACGTCCCTCCTGTAATTTACTGTTCAGCAATGTTCTTCTGCACTGCACCTTGTTTCTGTTTTTAATAGGACTAAGCACCATGTGCATTTTCAAAATTGTATGCTGACAATATCAACTTGTAAAGCTGCCAGATTAATCGACTAGCAGTTAGTTGCTAGTGAAGGCCCATTTTTAGCACAGCAGCTCAGCAGTTCTATGGGAAATACCTTTATCACCTCTAAGAGTTTACCTTTAGTGCATTGATTACAGTGTCAATGTGGGTTTTGACAGCCTCATGGGAAAACTCTGAACTCGCCAGAGTGCACATGCTCTCCAGTGCCAGATAGCGCAGGTTTGTCTCTCTGTGCTGAAGGAACTGGCCCAACTGATTACAGGCGCGCACCAGCAGGGTCGGCTCACTAGAGGTAGAGAGATAGAGAGAGTGAGAGAGATGCAGAAAATATTATAACAGGGCACTCATAGCAGTTCATAACTATTGCTCATAACTACATTAAGTAGAACAGCAAATGTCCAACCTCGTGGACGATGGACAACAATAGCAGACCATATATTTTCTTGCAGTTCAAGTAAAAGTACTAATTCGATTGCTAAAATGATCATTGCCAAAAGTAGAGCTAGGAGCAGAGCTAGAAGGGCAAGAATGGTCTAGAACAATTCGACAGATACAGATAGCTAAAATTATTGGTTGATTTGGTTGTATCAGCAATGATAAGCAGCACAATCTACTGTTTTCTAATAAACATAAAAAAAACATGATTGGTATAATCTTCCTGAAATATATAAATATAAACAAAAATTTTATAATAGCAATGAACCAAGTAATTAACACCCTTTACCCCCTAATATAATGTGAACGATCCACAACCCTTAAACTCTGTTAAACTGTAAATGTAAATTATGACTTTAAATTAAACTAGATTAAACTTCATCGGTGGGATTTTTATAGAGACCACCAGTAGCTTTATGAAATATTAATCAAGCCTGATTTACAACAACAACAACAAAAAAAAACAACAACGAAGGTAGTGAAAGACAGTGAGGAATATACCGTAGATGAAATGTGAGACAAGATAGAAAGCAAGAGTGTGAGAAGAAGGATGAGCAGTTTAAATGAAAATTAGACCTGCGCCGATAAAAATGTAAGTGCGTGTGAAGGAAAAAGCATTAACCTGTCGTGATGGATGATGAGACTGATGGCCTCGAACAGCACTGCATTCTTGGCGTTGGAGTGCTGCACTTTCTTGGATTTGGGAGGCTCCTGGGCTTTGTTCAAAACTGTCTCCAGGCACTCGGTTAGGCGTCCACGAATCGCTGCATCCTCTGAAACCATTTACATTCAACTTTCATTCGATGTATGATGAAAAGGTCATACAAACATCAATGCATATTTATGTATATACAAACAATACAGAACAATTCTAAGTGCCACTACTACTGAATTCTGCTTCCCTCAGTCTAGTCCCTCAGTTAAAGCAAATACTAAATAATGATAAACATCATCAACAGTGACTTTAATTAATTTTATTTAATAAATTAAAAATAATTACAAAATGTGTGCCACAGTCCACTGTTTAAAGGCACTACATTCTCAGACTGGGACTAAAAATCTAGTCTGAAATATTTCCTGAACAATAATATAGTCTGCTTTCTTTACTGTCTAACTCACTACTGTTTTTTCCACCACCTGACTAGTGGACTCCTCCTGCAGTGGTGATTAGTGAACATAATCAGTAGACTAATTTATTAATCACACTAAAATCAAGGGCATTTGATAAAGTAAAAGGCTCTCTTACGAGAACACTGAGATTAAAGTAGAGGTACACTGTTTATTTGTTCATTTGGACAAAAAAAAAAACGTCCTCAGTCTTAAGTTCCTCAATCTAATTCCCAAGTCTGTTCTGTTCCTTTAAGGTTATTATTTTGTCACTGTTGTGTGACTGTTCTGTGTTTTTGCTTATTTCTGTTTTATTTTTGTAAAACGTTGCACAACTGAGCCTCAGTGTGTAACACTATATACAACAATGTGGAGTAGACAGAGATCCAGCATGATGAAGATGTGGTGCTGTAACGGTGTAGACAGTGCCACATTTCCACTCATATGACCTCACCATAATGAATCGAGTGAACGTCTTGCACTAGCAACTTTCTAATAAAACGAGGTTAATGGATGAGCTGTCTGATTTTCTCCCCTAATATTAGCAGGCAGCAACGACTGCAGGAGAAGAGCACAATTGGGAGCCAGTCCAAGTGACGCGCTGCTTCAGCCTTCTGAACCCATTAGCAAGAGGGAACATGCCGTTTTCCTCATTTGTGATTAATTAAGCAAATGACAACACAGATATCGGAATGTCCTGGCGGTGTGAAATACAGCACGAAAGCACTTACGTAAGGATAAGCAGCACAGGAGGAAATTCGAAACCAAAATGTACGACAAATTTTATGCGAACTTATTAATGCTAGATTATGTGGTGCGTTCTCTGTTGCTATAGCAGCAACAACATATTAGAACGAGCATGTTGATAAAATCCTGTCATTCGTGTTAAAGCTACTGCCCGAGCCGTGCTATTATATAGAAATACTGCGCACCTCCTGGCCAATCTGATTCAAGAATTCACCCATCTGCTGTATCGTAGGCTTTAAATAGCTTATTTATTCTGCACAAGTGAAGAACATAGTTGACGACTTCATAGGATTTCCGTCGTAAGGTTAATGCAGCACAAGAGTCCAGTGACTGGGTGTAGAAACTGAGCTGATTGATCAGACGTTAAAGTAAAATGAATAAATAATTAAATGCGTTTTTGGTCTAACTGGTTTTCAATGCCACACGGTTATGGAACAAGTTTTTAATATGGAAAGAACAACATTGGGTGATGATGATTATAAATATAGTGAGTACGTACATGTGCATGTTTTTGTGGAAATCTTATCCGAAATCAGTATATGCAAATATTTTGGTTTTCCAGAATTTAGATTGATATTTATTTATATTTATGTATTGGCCTGACCAAAGTCTTTCCCAATAACATACTTGATCTCAATTTTGCATTAATAATGCCTCACATTCTACTCTAGTAGAAAAAATATGGATATAAAAAGCAAAAGACCTGCAGTAATGTAGAAATGTTCTAGTCAGTGAGTCACCGTCACGGCACGGATTGTGTAATGTTCATGAAAGGGATGTACAAACGTGTATACAATCACACAGAAGCCAAGCTGTTTTAGTGTTAGACTGCTAGTGCACTCTTAGTGCTAGATCTGCTTTTTGGCTTTTACCACAACCCCAGAAGTCAACATTTGATTGGCACACAGCATTGAGTATTCAATTGTATAGCTAAGATTTTTGAGGAAGTATAGTCTTCTTTTTTCAGCTTCTCTCATTAGTGGTCGCCACAGCGGATCTTCTGTATCCATACCCCTCTGTCCTCTACATCTGCCTCTTTCAAACCAACTACCTGCATGTCTTCCCTCACCACATCCATAAACCTTCTCTTTGGCCTTCCTCTTTTCCTCCTTCCTGGCGGCTCCGAAGAAGTATAGTCAAAGAAGTTTAAAATTAACCCTACTACATTTTTACCCCATCCCACATTTTAAACACGGAGATGGAGACATCAGGAAAAATGTACCTATGTCCAGAAATTCTAATGGGTTTCATTACAAGGATAACATTTATTAATAACATGCATGTAATAGGTCTGTAATTAATACTAACATGCGTGCATGCGCACACACACCTACCTGGCGGTGGATAACACTGCAGTAGGCGGAGCAGTTTGACTGACAGCCAAGGCGCTGCTACAAAATAATACGTGTAGTCCTGCAGGTCTGTGGAGGCTGAGGTGACGATCTGAGGATGAAAGTAAAATCATTTTTTTGAGTCTTTTGGGTACTATGTAAACTGACAAAACCTCAACACCCCTCATCTACATGTAAAATGTCACATTTAACACTTTTTTTTTTTTTAACAAGCATGACGAGACATTGAATTGCTGGATATAAATACAATTTTCTGTTGTAAATGAACTTGATGCATTTTTAAAGATGTCATTTGGCGTAGTGGATGTGATGGACTGATGTGCTTACCCTGCTGAGTCTCGCCACAGCCAGAGACACGGCCGTCTTAAAGTCGTCTGGGTTCTTCTGAGCCAGAGTTATGATGAGACTTGTCGCTGCCGTCACGACTCCCTGAGAAAAGGACATTAACCTCATTATCAATG
Organism: Silurus aristotelis; assembly: GCF_946808225.1. NCBI lineage: Eukaryota > Metazoa > Chordata > Actinopteri > Siluriformes > Siluridae > Silurus > Silurus aristotelis. The sequence continues at coordinate 7,693,159 of NC_139586.1, forward strand.
TCTAATCTCATCCTGTTATTAGACAGACAGAAGAGGGACTGATGAACAAAATCAAGTAAAACTGTAAAAATGAATAAATTAAACAGAAGAATGCAGCTTGGGATAATGCTCTCAGACACTCCCATTGTTCATGGATTGTGTGTGTTATTATACATAAAATAACACGCTCAAGGTATTAGATGAGGGTCAGTGGTGTTAGGCCAGTGGTTTTTAAGGGCTGGAAGTGTTAGACAAGAGCCAGTGGGCTGGTGATATTAGATAAGGGTCAGTGATCTGGTGATGTTAGATGAGGGCTGGTGGTGTTAGAAGAGAGTCGGTGGGCTGGTGGTGTTAGATGAGGGCTGGTGGTGTAAGATCAGGGCTGGTGGTGTTAGATCAGGGCCGGTGGTGTTAGATCAGGGCCGGTGGTGTTAGATCAGGGCCGGCGGTGTTAGATCAGGGCCGGCGGTGTTAGATCAGGGCCGGTGGGCTGGCGGTGTTAGATCAGGGCCGGTGGGCTGGCGGTGTTAGATGAGGGCCGGTGGGCTGGCGGTGTTAGATGAGGGCCGGTGGGCTGGTGGTGTTAGATGAGGGCTGGTGGTGTTAGATGAGGGCTGGTGGTGTTAGATCAGGGCTGGTGGTGTTAGATCAGGGCCGGTGGGCTGGTGGTGTTAGATGAGGGCCGGTGGGCTGGTGGTGTTAGATGAGGGCCGGTGGGCTGGTGGTGTTAGATGAGGGCTGGTGGTGTTAGATGAGGGCTGGTGGTGTTAGATGAGGGCTGGTGGTGTTAGATGAGGGCTGGTGGTGTTAGATGAGGGCTGGTGGTGTTAGATGAGGGCTGGTGGTGTTAGATCAGGGCCGGTGGGCTGGTGGTGTTAGATCAGGGCTGGTGGTGTTAGATCAGGGCTGGTGGTGTTAGATCAGGGCTGGTGGTGTTAGATCAGGGCTGGTGGGCTGGTGGTGTTAGATCAGGGCTGGTGGTGTTAGATGATGGGCGGTGGGCTGGTGGTGTTAGATGAGGGCTGGTGGTGTTATAAGAGAGCTGGTGGTGTTAGATCAGGGCTGGTGGTGTTAGATCAGGGCTGGTGGTGTTAGATCAGGGCTGGTGGTGTTAGATCAGGGCTGGTGGGCTGGAGGTGTTAGATGAGGGCTGGTGGGCTGGTGGTGTTAGATGAGGGCTGGTGGGCTGGTGGTGTTAGATGAGGGCTGGTGGGCTGGTGGTGTTAGATCAGGGCTGGTGGTGTTAGATCAGGGCTGGTGGTGTTAGATCAGGGCTGGTTGTGTTAGATCAGGGCTGGTGGTGTTAGATCAGGGCCGGTGGGCTGGTGGTGTTAGATCAGGGCTGGTGGTGTTAGATCAGGGCTGGTGGTGTTAGATCAGGGCTGGTGGTGTTAGATCAGGGCTGGTGGTGTTAGATCAGGGCTGGTGGGCTGGTGGTGTTAGATGAGGGCTGGTGGTGTAAGATCAGGGCTGGTGGTGTAAGATCAGGGCTGGTGGTGTAAGATCAGGGCTGGTGGTGTTAGATCAGGGCTGGTGGTGTTAGATCAGGGCTGGTGGGCTGGTGGTGTTAGATGAGGGCTGGTGGAGTTAGATGATGGTCGGTGGGCTGGTGGTGTTAGATGAGGGCTGGTGGTGTAAGATGAGGGCTGGTGGTGTAAGATGAGGGCTGGTGGTGTAAGATGAGGGCTGGTGGTGTAAGATGAGGGCTGGTGGTGTTAGATCAGGGCTGGTGGGCTGGTGGTGTTAGATGAGGGCTGGTGGTGTTAGATGATGGTCGGTGGGCTGGTGGTGTTAGATCAGGGCTAGTGGTGTTAGATCAGGGCTGGTGGTGTTAGATCAGGGCTGGTGGTGTTAGATCAGGGCCGGAGGGCTGGTGGTGTTAGATGAGGGCCGGTGGGCTGGTGGTGTTAGATGAGGGCCGGTGGGCTGGTGGTGTTAGATGAGGGCCGGTGGGCTGGTGGTGTTAGATGAGGGCCGGTGGGCTGGTGGTGTTAGATCAGGGCCGGTGGGCTGGTGGTGTTAGATGAGGGCCGGTGGGCTGGTGGTGTTAGATCAGGGCCGGTGGGCTGGTGGTGTTAGATCAGGGCTGGCGGTGTTAGATCAGGGCTGGTGGTGTTAAATGAAGGCTGGTAGTGTTAGATCAGGGCTGGTGGTGTTAGATAAGTGCCGGTGGGCAGGTGGTGTTAGATCAGGGCCGGTGGTGTTAGATAAGGGCCGGTGGTGTTAGATCAGGGCTGGTGGTGTTAGATCAGGGCCGGTGGGCTGGTGGTGTTAGATCAGGGCCGGTGGGCTGGTGGTGTTAGATCAGGGCCGGTGGGCTGGTGGTGTTAGATCAGGGCCGGTGGGCTGGTGGTGTTAGATCAGGGCAGGTGGTGTTAGATCAGGGCAGGTGGTGTTAGATCAGGGCTGGTGGTGTTAGATCAGGGCTGGTGGTGTTAGATCAGGGCTGGTGGTGTTAGATCAGGGCTGGTGGGTTTTAGATCAGGGCCGGTGGGTTTTAGATCAGGGCCGGTGGGCTGGTGGTGTTAGATGAGGGTTGGTGGGCTGGTGGTGTTAGATGAGGATTGGTGGGCTAGTGGTGTTAGATGATGGTCGGTGGGCTGGTGGTGTTAGATGAGGGCTGGTGGTGTTAGATGAGGGCTGGTGGTGTTAGATGAGGGCTGGTGGCTGGTGGTGTTAGATGAGGGCTGGTGGTGCTAGATGAGGGCTGGTGGTGTTAGATGAGGGCTGGTGGGCTGGTGGTGTTAGATGAGGGCCGGGGGGCTTGTGGTGGAAGACGAGTGCTGGAGGTATTAGATGAGACCAGTGGGGTAAAAGTTAAATTTGGGCAAAAAAAAAAAAAAAAACATCTGGGCAAAGTATTCTATTTATCTATTTAATTGAATATGTATTTTTTCATATATATATATATATATATATATATATATATATATATATATATATATATATATATATATATATATATACATACAGTGGGTACGGAAAGTATTCAGACCCCCTTAAATTTTTCACTCTTTTTTTATTTTGCAGCCATTTGCTAAAATCATTTAAGTTCATTTCTTTTCCTCATTAATGTGGTCCCCTGGTGGTCTAGTGGTTAAGATGCAGCGCTCCCACCGCTGCGACCCGGGTTCGATTCCCGGTCAGGGAACCATCCCCAGCCACTCTTAGTGCCGGTCCCAAGCCCGGATAAATTGGGGAGGGTTGCGTTAGGAAGGGCATCCAGCGTAAAACATGTGCCAAATCAAACGTGCGGAGGATCCGCTGTGGCGACCCCTAACGGGAGAAGCCGAAAGAAAGTTTTTTCTTTTCCTCATTAATGTACACATAGCACCCTATATTGACAGAAAAACACAGAATTGTTGACACTGTTGCAGATTTATTAAAAAAGAAAAACTAAAATATCACATGGTCCTAAGTATTCAGACCCTTTGCTCAGTATTTAGTAGAAGCCCCCTTTTGATCTAATACAGCCATGAGTCTTTTTGGGAAGGATGCAACAAGTTTTTCACACCTGGATTCAGGGATCCTCTGCCATTCCTCCTTGCAGGTCCTCTCCAGTTCTGTCAGGTTGGACGGTAAACGTTGGTGGACAGCTATTTTTAGGTCTCTCCAGAGATGCTCAATTGGGTTTAAGTCATTGCTCTGGCTGGGCCATTCAAGAACAGTCACAGAGTTGTTGTGAAGCCACTCCATCGTTATTTTAGCTGTGTGCTTAGGGTCATTGTCTTGTTGGAAGGTAAACCTTTGGCCCAGTCTGAGGTCCAGAGCACTCTGGAGAAGGTTTTCGTCCAGGATATCCCTGTGCTTGGCCGCATTCATCTTTCCCTTGATTGCAACCAGTCGTCCTGTCCCTGCAGCTAAAAAACACCCCCACAGCATGATGCTGCCACCACCATGCTTCATTGTTGAGACTGTACTGGACAGGTGATGAGCAGTGCCTGGTTTTCTCCACACATACCGCTTAGAATTAAGGCCAAAAAGTTCTATCTTGGTCTCATCAGACCAGAGAATCTTATTTCTCACCATCTTGGAGAACTCCATGCGGGTTTTTTATGTGTCCTGCACTGAGGAGAGGCTTCCGTCGGGCCACTCTGCTATAAAGCCCCACTGGTGAAGGGCTGCAGTGATGGTTGACTTTCTACAACTTTCTCCCATCTCCCGACTGCATCTCTGGAGCTCAGCCACAGTGATCTTTGGGTTCTTCTTTACCTCTCTCACCAAGGCTCTTCTCCCCCGATAGCTCAGTTTGGCCGGTCGGCCAGCTCTAGGAATGGTTCTGGTCGTCCCAAACGTCTTCCATTTGAGGATTATGGAGGCCACTGTGCTCTTAGGAACCTTAAGTGCAGCAAAAATTTTTTTGGAACTTTGGCCAGATCTGTGCCTTGCCACAATTCTGTCTCTGAGCTCTTCAGGCAGTTCCTTTGACCTTAATGATTCTCATTTGCTCTGACATGCATTGTGATCTGGAAGGTCTTATATAAACAGGTGTGTGGCTTTCCTAATCAAGTCCAATCAGTATAATCAAAAATTTCTGGACTCAAATGAAGGTGTAGAACCATCTCAAGGATGATCAGAAGAAATGGAGAGCACCTGAGTTAAATATATGAGTGTCACAGCAAAGGGTCTGAATACTTAGGACCAAGTGATATTTCAGTTTTTCTTTTTTAATAAATCTGCAAAAAGGTCAACAAATCTCTGTTTTTCTGTCAGTATGGGGTGCTATGTGTACATTCATGAGGAAAATAAATGAACTTAAATGATTTTAGCAAATGGCTGCAATATAACAAAAAGTGAAAAATTTAAGGGGGTCTGAATACTTTCCGTACCCACTGTATATATATATATATAAAAAGCTAAGATATTTTTGTTTTCATTATACTATTTTATCTAAATGAAAAGTGTGAAGCAAAAAAAAAAAAAACTTTTCCCACACAATAAATTTGTATATAACAGATACAACAGTAGTGTTCTGTATACTTTAGCTCCTAGTCATGCATTAAAACCCTGTGTTGTTATTTGGTTCCTTTTCCATTAAAACAGTTTATAAACCCCATCACGCTGTGATTTAGTTCACAATTCCCGCAGATAATGGCAAAATGTCTAAAGGATAAATGCCATGAACACCGCAGGAACAAAAAGCTTTACAGAAGCCATAAAATGTACTTCTCCCAAATCTATAAATGTGTGGAAAATTATTTGAAAGATGTTCACACAAAAACATCTGAAACAATAAGATGTACCAGAAAGTTGCAATTAACTGAAAAACATACATCTAATGCTTATAGAATTTTTGGTGGTTAAAATATGCGTCATATTTTCATAACTGTCGCTGCATTCAAATCGTATCGATTGATGAAGGCATAGGAAATGACTGATATGTAAATGTGTGTGAAATGTGTAAAAAAAGATACCAAGTGCTGATCATTGAGAAGATGCACCACACGGGACGTCCACTCGCCCATGGGGATCAGATCGGGAGACGTCCGGTTGAGTCGTAACAAACACAGAGCTGCACTCTGCTTCACACTGTCCATTGTGTCTCTGGAAAATAAATATACAAATAAATAACGAATTCAATAAATAAATTGGTCAGATGTGGTCCCTTTCTCTCGATTTGCTTAAAATTTCATTCAACACATGATAAAATACTTCCATTATTCTTGTAATAAAGTGACTAATTACACTGAATTTCACTGAATTAAACTGAATTGTGAGGAATTAAATAGATTCTTAATTCATAATTCGGTAAAACGTCGACGTTATAGATTTATATATAAGAAAAATTGCGCAGTCCATTAAAGTGCAGTATAGGGAGATCTCTCACCCTGCCACCAGGATGCGCGGCACCTCGGAAGCGAACGCCTCAGCCATCTCTCTGCTGCCCACGTTGGCGATGCAATGCAGTGCCAGGTTCATGAAGGTGGGGTTCCTGCTGCTCAGGTCATTCTTGATGGCGTTGTTGATGAGGCGGATGAGATCACTGTTGCTGTTTACCAGCACTGAGATAAACAGGTAGCCCTGAAACACCACAGGACAGAAACCACACAGGAAGAGAAACTTCATTAAACAGGACTTCAATCTGCTGTCATCATCATGTCAAATAACAATTCTTACACAAAATAACAGTACATTTTAGACTCTTTAGACTCAATAACACAATCTAATACATTCTTTATGAAGCCTTCAATATTTAACCTTTTTTTTTTTTTTAATGTTTAATGTTCTTTTCTGCAAAACCAAATATGCAGAAGGAGGACCTAAATCTGATCTGATTCCTTCTATAAGCCCAACCTCAACCTCTAACCCTCACACTGTGACAATTTAGCACATTGTTTTATTCAACCTGTAAAACACTGAGGCGTCTCATTCCACTGACTTTCCTTCTGACTTTCAACAGGAGCATCTGGATCAGGTTCAACTCCACTCCAAAAGCTTTTCTTCTCTGCAGTAGGGCTGATGGACGTGATTGAAAATTTCAGAGAGATTACAGTTCACTTAAAAAGCCTCGCTACCTTCAAACCTGTTTGACTACGATTGATATCCAAACTGAAATATGTGCATTGTACACATTTCAATAAGAAGCCTAATACTTGTTTGGATTATTTCATGTTTGGTGATACAACTGCAAGTATGACCAGAATTCCAGATTACTGTGTCAGTTAAAATATTGTGCAAGGGATGTTACAACTTTTTTGGTGGTTTAAATACCACGAAGGAGGAAATCTGTGACCAGCAGGTCCTCTTGTAGCACTTACAATCTGTTTCTCCGTGTATTTGTTGGAGCTGAGAAGGTTCACTGCCTCCATGTGGCCAAAGTCGATGTCATGGCCCAATAGGAAAATAAACAGCAGCTTACACACGTATTTCTTCTTACTGTAGCCATCCAGAGCTTTATCTCCTAAACACACGCAACACCGGAACGTTAACACGTGATAAAACAGATGCCATGTTCACTTATAATAAGAATTTGAACACAATCATCAATCTTCTCTCTCTCACTTACACACACTCAGACACAAACACACACACATTTATTTATATATATATATATATATATATATATATATATATATATATATATATATATATATATATATATATATATATATATATATATATATATATAGGAACATACCTTTAAATTTGGAGCGGATGTTAGCCAACTCTTTGTTTATTCTTTTAATCTCTGCCTCCTTACTTTTACCTGTAAATACAGAAAGATGGAGATGAAGGCATCCCATAATACTACTCCTAGTTTTGGAGTGCTTTGCAAATGTTATTCCACACTTAATCATGAAGTCAGTTTATAACACTGTGTTGGATTTGCAAATAAACTTATAAACTATATTTACAGTATAAATGCAGGGAACAGTGGAAGCCCATCCATCTAGTTTACTGATGAGAAGGTCAGAGGTTCAAGCCCAAACCCCACCAAGAGGATTAACCCTGTCTGCTCTAGAGAATGCTGTATCACACCTGAGATTTCACTCTATTTTTTGAATTTCACACCAATGTTACATATTTAACAAATAGGGAAGTGGTAGCACAGTGGTTAAGGCTCCAAGTTACTGATCGGAAGGACTGGGGTTCAAGCCCTGGTATCGCCAAGCTGCCACTCTTGGGGCCCTTGAGTAAGGCCCTTAACCATCTGTGCTTCAGGGATGCTGTAACATTGCTGACCCTGAGCTTTGACCCCAGCTTCCTTTTTCTAATGAAGAGTCTGACACAGGTGAAGTACAACACTTCCAACAACTGTGCCCTTCTGACCATCACTTCCACATGTGGTTTTTCCCCCAAACAAGGCTGGAAGCACACAAATGAATAGCTTTAACAATCACTGTTCAGCTTTTCCTCTGCAGAACAGCTATGGTGAGGTGGGACTCTATTAAGTGTGGACATACATATTTGTCCCCTTATAGTTTCAAACAACTAACTTTCAGTCTATGGCAATCCTCACTTCCTGTTTCACTGTGTTTTGCAATCATGTCATTTTAGTTCCTTGATTTAGTCGCCGTTATTGTAAAACTGATGTTCTGATGTTGATAGAAAATTATACACAGAGATCAAAGAAGGTGTGGCAAAATACACGATTACAGGGCACGCCAGAAGTTTGGAAAAACCCAGTGTTTTATATTTTTTCATGTTCCTTTTGTTTATATAGAAAACACAAGAGATGAACAGTGAATAAATGGAAAGACAGTTCTGTGGACAGAGTAGTCAAAATGTGGCATTTTGATCTCTAACAGAAGAACTTTTGTGAGACAGAGAGGTTTGGAGTTGTTGTGGAGCAGGGAATGTTAGACAATCTAGGCGTAAGGAATACTAAACCAACATGGCTACCGTTCCGTACTTCCAACACCATGCAAATCCATCTGGACTCCGGCTAATTGGAAACAACTTCACAAGACAATGACCTGAAGCATACGTCCAAGCATTATTTAAAGAGAAAACAGTTGACTGCAGTGTTATCTATCATGGAATGGCCTGCCCAATTACTGCACCTACATCCTATTCAACTGCTATGGGATGAACTGGATTGCAAAATAAATCTATAGTGAAGAACATTTTTGTTTAATTATCTTAATTTTCGTCACAATATTCGCTTTCTGGCTTTGATTCGCCATCTAGCAGCGGCGTCTCAACCTCGTACCTCAAGTTTTTGCTCGCTTTTCAAAGCAAACTAGTATGTTAGGGCACTCGTATGTCGAGGTACCACTGTATGCTTTGTTTGGGTTTTGCCAAATGCGGCACTGCGCGTTACGACCAAACATCCCCTCTTTGGTCTCATCTGTCCAAAGGACATTGTTCTTTTCGGAGAGATGAGGCTTTTTAAACAAACCATTTTTGTTCAGTCTTTTTCTAAATGTACTGTCATGAACGTTCACAATTATCATGCTAACTGAGGCTTGTAAAGTCACAATTACTTTGAGCATTGCATGGGAGGACCTTGCCGTGAATTTGCTGGGACGTCCACTCCTGGAAAGAGTATCAAATGTCTGTAGGATGACGGACATTAAATTCTTTGATAATGGCCTCATAACCCTTCCCAGACTGACGTGCAGCAACAACTGCTCCTCTAACATAATTGCTGATGCCTTTTGTCTTTGTGTTAACACACACCTGTATGCTCCAGACCAGCACTAAACTCCTAAAACTTTCATAGAGGTGGTCAAAATGTGTTTTTTTTCTCCCTAAACATTGATTGATTTTTGTAAAATAAATTATGACGTGTAATATGCTATATTTTATGTCGTGTGGTTTTGTTTATTTGAGGGTCTACACCTCATTTTAAGACCTGCTTTCATTATCCTACAACACAAGCATGAGAATGAAGTGAATGAAGGGTCCAGAGAGCCCCACCTAGAAGATCTAACACACTCAGGGTCATTTTATAAGGTTAATATTGCCTCTGCTAGAGATGATGTATGTGAGTGGTGCAGCTGTGGCTGCAGTGAAAGGAGATTTATTTTTTTTTTTTTTATCGTGTTCAGTGGGTTTCTTCCTTTAGTAATGGCATTCATTCTCGCTGTATGAGACACCCGTCTGTGACGCAGTGATCCATTATACAGTGTTTCTGTATAATATGGGATGTTTCTATAGCTGTAGCATAAAATTGATAGTTTTTCGGGGTGGATTGATTCAGATGGGACATCAGTGAAGGCCTAGCTGTATGAACTGCATGGCTTGCCACTGACATACATATATATATATATATATATATATATATATATATATATATATATACATATATATATACACACCCCCCCCCCCCCACACACACACAATTTATTCAAGAAAGAGTGACAGTAGAGAAGGACAGGGGAGAATGTCTGAAAGTAAACAAACAAACAAAATGACAGTTTTCTTTCCTCATCCTACAGCGCAACAATGAGAAAGAAGTGAATGAAGTGTCCAGAGAGCCACACCTATCTATCTATCTATCTATCTATCTATCTATCTATCTATCTATCTATCTATCTGACAGTTTATCTATCTATCTATCTATCTATCTATCTATCTATCTATCTATCTATCTATCTATCTATCTTCCTGACAGTTTATCTATCTATCTATCTATCTATCTATCTATCTATCTATCTATCTATCTATCTATCTACCTGACAGTTTATCTATCTATCTATCTATCTATCTATCTATCTATCTATCTATCTATCTATCTATCTATCTATCTCTCTCTCTCTCTCTCTCTCTCTCTCTCACACACACACACACACACACACACACACTGTTTAGAATTGACACGGATAAACAAACACATGATTTGTATGAATGATTATGAATATTATATGAAACATTGGGAGCGTGTAGGACTGAAACGGTTTTACGAGAGAGTCACAGTTAAATTCTTAAAAGACAGTTGGAGTCGTGTGTGTGTGTGTGTGTGTGTGTGTGTGTGTGTTATGATTATTTTAATTAAACTGAAGCAGTTAGCGCTCGCGCTAGTTCACTTTGTCCAGCTGGGGCTGTTGCAGCTGAAATCAGGGCGTTAGCACGTTAGCACTTACAGTTCCGGATGTCCGAGATGAAAACGGCGAGGCCGCGCATCCCGTCTCCTTTAGAAACCGCCGGCATTTTTCTTCCCTTCTTATTTTATTTGCCTCCGAGGCCGTTATTTTCCCCTGAACAAGGACTGGACAGTTAGGCTAGGGTAGATTAGCTTGGGTGCTGCGGACGTTCTTCTTCTACTACATTTCCGGTGTCACGGCGCGAGATCTTTTTTTTTTTTCACTCTCACCGCTCTTTGGCCTTCAGGGGTCGCTGTTGTACCGCAATACAGCAGAAAGTTGTGAAGTGAATTAATATACTGTATAACTAAGAAAAAAAGAGTACATAAGCAGCTTCTGAAGTACATAATAACTAATAAAGTTAGGGAAATTTCATTTAAAACTTTTGCATAGATTTTATCCAGCTTAAGCATACTTCAAGAGATTTAAGTCCGAAATACACCGACCAGACATAACATTATGACCGATGAAATTAACAGATAATCTGTTCATCATGGCACCTGTTAGTGGGTGGGATATATTAGGGAGCAAGTAAACATTATGTCCTCAAAGTTGATATCGCCAAAACTGCAGCTCTCATGGGCTGTTCCCGGTCTGCAGTGGTCAGTCAGTCATCTATCAAAAATGCTTCATGGAAGGAACAATGTTGAACCGGTGACAGGGTCATGGGTGGGCAAGGCTCATTGATGTACATATTGAGCGAAGGCGGGCCCTTGTGGTCTAATTCAACAGATGAGCTACTAAAGTCAAATTGCTAAAAAAAGTTCAAGCTCAACAAGTCTGGAATTTATTTAGCAGCAAAAGGTGGACCAACACAGTATTAGGCAGGTGGTCATGAAGTTATGCCTGGTCAGTGTAGACATCTGGACAGTGTAGATTGTCCTCATACACATTTATTTTGGATTGAATTTACTATGTTTATAAACTGTAGCTTGCTTTTGGATTTCTCTCTATTGTTTAAGGATGAATTGTTTTGATTCTATAATATGGGAAAAGTCAAATATGATGAGCACTTTATTATTAATCTCTTATTGCTGCTGCCAGAATTTCATATTCATCGTATTCTATAATTTCATTGGTCAAAATCCACTTTTCATTGTTTTTGAAAAGGAAGTTTGCTAATATATTCAAGCTATTTCATCCTCAAAGAGCTTAAAAGCTGTTGACAATAAACCTGTGCTCCATTTTCATTTATTTTGCTAGTTTTTAGGTGTACATTCTGTATTAATCTGTCCTGTATCTATATTTCCTATGTACACTTGCTTAGTATTTATATAATTTGATATCTTGACATAAAAAAAAAAAAACACCAAAAAAGGCTACACAAGCAGTTTCCAGAATTATAATCTAGTACTTCTGTAACAATAAAACCTTTAATCAAAAATAATATCCGAATAAATCTTCTGAATAGGTTACACAGATAAGTGTGTGAAAACTAATGTCATCTGTGAGTGTGTCTTCCTCACCAGGCTGGTGTTGATTAGTGTCCTATGAAAACACTTCCCTTTACACTTCTTCTGGTTAGTAGATGGTTCATAATTGTGTGTATATATATATATATATATATATATATATATATATATATATATATATATATATATATATATATATATATATATATATATATACATAACTGTATGAAAAAGGCTACACAAACAGTTTTTTGGGCAGAACTCCAAAGCAAATGGATTCTAAAGGAAAGTCTCGTGCTGCGATTGAAAACTAATCCCTGCGAGTGTGGTGTAATGTGATATGGCCAACATTTGGCAGAGGAGGGTTTTTTTTACATGATGAATGGCTTTGCATGTGCACGCAGAACCAGTGAACCAGTGCATGGCTTTGCATGTGCACGCAGAACCAGTGAACACCCCTAAATCTATTGAATAGGATACACAGTCTTTTTCACTCTCCAGACACATAGATAAGTTTGACTGCGACTGCTAAACAAATCAGCACTGGGGCTCAAATCACATACTTCTAGACTGTACTTGAGCATGATCACTAACCGGTTTCCCAATTACAGATCATATTTACATATTAAAAACCTCTCATGTCATCCAAGCCTTCTAGAGTTTTTTAGATTCAAAAAATATATTTTCGGTGTAAGGCCAGACTTTTCAATATGAGACACAATTCATGACAGCAATCACAACAACAGCAGACACTTTTCTGTGTTTTGAACATCGCTTTGTGTGAAGAATTGCGTTGAACTAAATCCTGTTGAACAAGGATGTTTTAGATTTGATGTGTCATCTAGTAGAATGTGTCATCTAGTAGAACTAAAAAGGCTAATATTGCTGCTTCTGCATGCACATGCAAAGACAGTTTGTAGACAGTTCATGATGTGACTTACAATGTTTTCGGGCAGAACTCCGAGCTTTACCGGATTTAAAATCTAATACTACTGTAACATTGAAACATTTTATTGTATAAATAACATATGTTTAATATTAGAAACATAAAAGACCAATTCTCTTCTCTGCCAAAAAGTTGGGCGTCTCCCATCACATCACATCACGCCACGCTGACGTTGATTCATTTTCCATGACAGTACAACAATTGTGTTAATTTGTAAAAATAACTGAATGAACCCTGATATACAAGAAAAGCAGACTTACTTATCTTGGGAGATTCTTATCTAAAAGAGCGAGGGAGCCATTGCTTTGCTAGTTTTACTTCTACACAGAAAAAAGAAATGTTCATATAAGAGTCAATTGAAGTTCTTACCACAATGACTCAAACCTTTTTAGCACTCCGTTTGTACAAAAAATCCCTGATTGCTTTCTTAATTAATGATTAATCTCTGAATCAACCATAAGACAGAGCATGAGACATCACATCAAATTACCAAGCCTAATACAGACCGATAATGTTTGGGATTTGATGACTGTAAAAAGGCACAGCATGTGAATTACATACATTTAATACTAATCAATTCATTCAGTGTGAAATAATGCATTGTGAATGGGGACACTTTGGAAGAGACCCCTTTTATCAATATGGAAATGTTTCCTCATAGGATTGATATGTAGAGACAGAAGAATTTCTGTCTGAGGAGACACATGAACACAGACCAAACCAGCAAAATGTCTACACAGAATAGAGATTAATTCATCTGAGTACTAAATATCAAGTACAGTAACATGAAAAAATATTATTTGATAAAAGAAACTGATTATTATTCTGTTATTATTGTTGTTAATTATTGTTTAGACGCTGATGAAGTATCTCACTCCATGCAGTTCCATCCTTTCTTGAATTACTGTTACAATGAACTAAACTAGACAGCAGCACAAGTGGAAAAAAACACTCTGACATGGAGTTTGGTGGGTTTGAAAGCATCCAGCTATTTTTGGCTGGGTTTTAATCGGAATCACTGACACTCCTTGTGCTCAGTGCCACTCCTTCTTGCCAAACACCTCAATCAGCATATGGTTTAACGGATACAGTTGTCAGATTTTTAGAAGCTAGAGAACGTGTTGGTCCAGTTTGTCACCAGAACTGGTCAAGCGTTCACCTCCATGTGCGGTGTAATCTTGGACACGTTTCATTAACTTTCTAAATAGTATACATATTGTTGAAAAATAAACACTTTTGATAAAGAATTATATAAAGTATTATATTATAATATTGTCTAAAAAATTAAGTCATGAATTAATGGTAAACTGGTTAAATGGTCTGGTGCGTTTCATTATCTCACTCATTAAGCACCCAGAACACTACACAACTCAATCAGAGGCTCAATTTCTTTTATTTAAAACAGAACACATCATATCTCCATGGAGCTCAGTTTCAGCACAGGGCGTATGGTCGTGCTGGAACAATTTTGATCATCTTATTTCCAGTAATGGGAAATTGTAATTCTACAGCGAACAAAAGCATTCTAAGTAATTGTGTGCTTTGTGGCAAAACATTGTGGAAGAACCATATTTGGTAGCTGGAGACACTTTTGACACAAACCTTTGTACTGTCTGGCCATAAAAGAGTAAGATGCTGTATGTTTTACAGAGTGGCTGTAAACATGCAGCAGTTATTCTATTTTCAGTTTGTTTAATCACTAACACAGTACTGTATACTGTAGAGTAACTATTTGTAACTATTTGCATTCTAGGATTGGTTTGACTTGTGTGTGCCAAATTGCAGTTACAGTTCACTTCAGCCAAAAGTGACATCTGGGACATTAATGAACAAAGTTCAGAATTAATTATTAGTGATCATATGATAATCCAGGGGTGTATGAATTTTAATGTAGCTAAAGCATTTGAGAGCTTCGGTTAGCTTTTTTGTTTGCATTAGCTTCCCACTTCCCACAGAAGGATACATAGACGGCACTACATTAGATCAAGAAATATATTTTTGACTAAATAATCTAACATCTGTACATGGATAAATGGACTTTGAAATGTGACAAGACAGAAAAAAATAATTAATCTGGATATTTATACAGTAAATCAAATCTTTGATCATTTAAGTTTCTACTTGAACGATACACGGTTAACACTGTTGTTCCGAGTGCACTTAGTAACTTTCATATTTTAGATTATTCAGCAATATACCGCATGACATTTTTACAACCTGCTCTGAAAAATGTTACCGCTTTATCAATTGTAGTGGCTAATAAATGAAACTATATATTTTTTTAATTCATCCCTTTCTTTCTCCAGTTGTATCTGAATCTTTAAAGATCATCAATTACTTTATTCATCTATAGTTATCTTGTACAAAAATGAGGTGTGCAATTTTATAATGGATAATATGCCATGTTTGATGTTTGCTTATAATGAATGTATGCATTTATAGACAGCCGATGGCACCCTTTAGTAGAATATGATAAAACGGTAGTGGAAAGCACTGACTTAATTGTTAAATACAAACACATTAACATGCTGTTATGTCCTACAAGTCATTTTTGACATTTTAGGAAGAAACTGGAGATTTTGTGTACATTTTTAACTGTTAATTGTTTAACTGTTGTTTAAAAATAAGTAAAAAAAAAAAGACATTCTAGCTGATGGTCACTAAAGCTCATAGCATGCTGTTTTTTAAATCTACTGTTCTAAATATTAAAATTATATTATTAGTAATTATTTAACAAAATAAAAAAAACGCATTAATAACACTATACCCCTGTGAATATTCATTTATTCATTAAATAACACAGATTAATGTTGCACAATTACATAATATTACAATAACATACAGTATTTGGTAATACAGTGCTATACCGTAAATGCTAATTAAGGTAGTAGTAGAGACTGTAAAAGCACAATAAAGTAGCTGGCAAAATCAGTCACTGAGGCTATTTCTTAAGGTGCATTTAAAGCACAACGAATTCAGTATTGTAAAGCTAAAAATCTGATTATTGAGTAACTATCGTGTTTTGTTATTATCACATCATTCAGGCTTATCTGCTGTAACTTCATTCTGTGTCTCTGCTTTACTAACAATCCTCAGAATAAGTCCACATTTCTTTTGACTAATGAATGGTACAATAAACCTGCTATATAAAGAACTAAATAATAATAATAATGATTATAGTGAAAGTTTATAGCAAATGATAATATAAAATGCAATGTCCTGCCATTGAGGTATTTATACAAAATAATACTTAATCAGGGAAGAGGTAGTTCAGTGGTTAGGATGTTGGATTTCTGATGAGAAGGTTGTAAGTTCACGTCCTAGCTCCATTAAAATAACTCTGCTGAGGCTTTGAGCAAAGCCCTTAAACCATCACATACTCAGTTGTGAAAATTATATAATTGTAAGTAACATTGGATAAGAGGTGGGAAATAATGAAGTACAAATACTTCATTACTGCACTTAAGTAGATTTTTTTGGTATCAGTACTTTACAATTTTTTCCACGAACTTTTTACTTTTACTCATTACATTTTTACACAAATATCTGTACTTTCTACTTATTACATTTGCAAATCAGGCTTGTTACTTTAGCTTGATTAAATTGATCAATCATGATCAATATATTTTCATCTAATTGCGCACCTTTTCAGCCCATTAACCTATTTCCTGTCATTGTGTGGCTTTTTCAATCTTCCACTTGTGTATAATTTCCTGGCTCTCACACACCACAGATGTAGACTAGTTTACGAAGCCAACAATGAGCGAGGCAGAAGGCAACAAGAAGTATGGGGGTAACGTAGATGGAGTGGGAGTCAACGATGTAAACTTGACTGAAAACAGTGACATTCCTGAGCACCTGATCATCATCATTTTTCTCTGCTTGTGTTTTATATGGTGAATTTATGTTTATTCACGGCATCATTTCTTTACTCGGATATAAACAAATAAATAAACTTCACCAAAAAATAATTTTTAATAAGTAAACATTTGTTTTACTGATGCGGCAAGTCTCAAATCAGCACCGAATTCTTTAGTGATGCAGACAATTAACCCTCTGGGGTTGACAAACACGCCGGGGCGTTTTGTGGCAATTTTTCTTCATAACGCCAAAACGAACTTAAATTACTCTGTATTTTTGGATCGTACAGATAACAGCAAGAAAAGATAAAGGGTGTGTGCTCTGCACAGAAAAAACACAGAAATAAAACAAACCCGAATTTCAGTTAATACTTGCCTCATAAACATAATAATAATACTTTTAAATAAACCAATTCGCATCGAAAACAAATATTCTCTGTTTGTGTAATCCAAATGTAAGTTAGAAGAGGTAAGTTTTTTCCGGTATCACCTCATTAACCATCCGTGTGGAAACAGCAAAAGTTCCATTTGGTGTCTTGATGATTTACGTAATTTAAAGCACCATAATTAATTTAAAATATTTAAAAGAATATTTTTTCTTCATGCTCTATGTTAAGTTTGGTTTCACATACATTTGCATAAAGCATCCATATTTCTCCATGCCCATGTTGTTTTGAGTATTAAAAAAGTAATAATTTATGGTACATTTAAAACAAATGTAAAATGTATTTAAATTTGAATAAGTTTAATCGCTTAATCACAATTGAACATTTTTAATCAATTGACAGCCCTAATATTAATATGATGTGAGGTCCAGTTACCAGCATGACACTAAAACAGGTAGTAATAATGGCTACTCTTTACTTAGGTACATCAGAGCCCAAACTTATTTACTTTAACTTGAGTAAAAAAGTGTAGTCAATACTTCAACTTTTACCAGAGTGTTTTAAAACATGAATATCTGTACTTCTATTTAAGCGAAGGATGTGTTTACTTTTGCTACCTCTGCTTTGGATAAAGGCATCTGCAAAAAGCTGTAAATGTAAACCTTACATTTTACTTCCCAGAGAATTTCTTATCAAGTTCGCACTGTATAGTCTCTATTAACCCCACTGTCACAATGCTGTAGATTCCTTAAATAAATTCTCTAAAGCATTCCAAGATGAAAAGCATAAATGGCATCTTTAACATCATGCTATTATAAGGATCAGCTGTGCACTTGGAAAATTTCTATTTGGTCTCCTCCTATTGAATTTGGAGGCACTGACCTGTGTTCACTGCAAATATTTGGATGAATTAAATATTTATTCTTCAACGCCCTGTTTTGGCACACTAAATTTTTTAAAGCAGCAAGTAAGAAAAAAAGACTATACATGGACACCATTAGCCATTTCCGCTTACCATTTAATTCAACACGCCCCTGATACTGTAATGTGATCAGAACGTCAAAGTCAGAATGAGGTTTCAGCTGACGCACAATCGTCTGATATCAGTATCTTATCAAAAGTGTAAAACCCTAATCAGGGCATCTTTACATGCTGACTAACACCTGAAATCGTGCCCTTGTGGTCAGAATACTTTTTTTTGTTGTTTTTATCTAGTTTTATCATAGCATTGCTTTTCAAGGCATTTACGCCCAAACAAAACA
The DNA here is from genome assembly GCF_946808225.1 of Silurus aristotelis. Classification (NCBI taxonomy): domain Eukaryota; kingdom Metazoa; phylum Chordata; class Actinopteri; order Siluriformes; family Siluridae; genus Silurus; species Silurus aristotelis. The sequence goes on from NC_139586.1 coordinate 7,711,533, forward strand.
CTGCTGCTTTGAAATTGAACAATTAGCAAATTTGAAGATGGCAAGCCCTGGAAAGAGTGTGTACTCAATATTGGGTGAGCATGTGTACTCAGGTGTGTTTGCTGAAAACCTCAATACAATGTTTACCTAGAGCAGCAATAATATTCCAATCAAAAATATGAGTTATGTGTGCAACAAAGCTGATAGCCTACTCATTCAACTGGAAAATTCTTCTGTGCTTTACTTAAAACCAACCATTTTTATATGCAAATAATAAAAAAGTAATAACAAACCCTATATATATATCAAATGCAATCAGTCATCAATCAGCATTTAAGTTTCTTTGTATGGCAGAATTTCTACTATTTGTGCTGTATACATGTAAAACAATTGAGTAAATATTGGCATTTAAATAAAACAAAGAACAGAGTACACGAGGGATAGTCCACCACAAACTGTATACACAAAAGTAATGTTAGTAAAAGTAAGTACATATACAGTGAAGAAAATAAGTATTTGAACACCCTGCTATTTTGCTATTTGCTAAGTTCTCCCACTTAGAAATCATGGAGGGGTCTGAAATTGTCATCGTAGGTGCATGTCCACTGTGAGAGACATAATCTAAAAAAAAAATCCAGAAATCACAATATATGATTTTTGAACAATTTTTTTGTATGATACAGCTGCAAATAAGTATTTGAACACCTGTCTATAAGCTAGAATTCTGACCCTCAAAGACCTGTTAGTCTGCCTTTAAAATGTCCACCTCCACTACATTTATTATCCTAAATTAGATGCACCTGTTTGAGGTCGTTAGCTGCATAAAGACACCTGTCCACCCCATACAATCAGTAAGAATCCAACTACTAACATGGCCAAGACCAAAGAGGTGTACAATTTTGTCTCTAGTGTCTTTAGACAGCTCTTTGGTCTTGGCCATGTTAGTAGTTGGATTCTTTGCTAAAACACAAGTTGCAAAAGAACTCTACTCATATTCTTAAATGAAAGCTCAGGTGATGCAAAATGCTTGCCACAGTCAGCAATATTTGAACACAATGAACACACCTGCCGTCATTCATTACACACAACGACTCAAAATTGAAGACACGTTGCTAATGCTGTGACCACATGTACAAAAGCAAGTTCAGAGTGCACAGTTTGCTGAAGATTCCAAACAAACACAATGGATGAAGGCAGAGTCAGGGGAAGAGGAATTCAAGTCAGAGGAGGAAGAAGAGCTGGCCATGGGAGAAGAGGAGCAGGCCAATGAGGAAGAGGAGTTCAAATCAGTGGAGGAAGAGGAGCAGGCCAACGAGGAAGAGGAGTTCAAATCAGAGGAGGAAGAGGAGCAGGCCAACGAGGAAGAGGAGTTCAAATCAGTGGAGGAAGAGGAGCAGGCCAACGAGGAAGAGGAGTTCAAATCAGAGAAGGAAGAGGAGCAGGCCAACGAGGAAGAGGAGTTCAAATCAGTGGAGGAAGAAGAGCAGGCCAACGAGGAAAAGGAGTTCAAATCAGTGGAGGAAGAGGAGCAGGCCAACGAGGAAGAGGAGTTCAAATCAGAGGAGGAAGAGGAGCAGGCCAACGAGGAAGAGGAGTTCAAATCAGTGGAGGAAGAGGAGCAGGCCAACGAGGAAGAGGAGTTCAAATCAGTGGAGGAAGAGGAGCAGGCCAACGAGGAAGAGGAGTTCAATTCAGAGGATGAAGAGGAGCATGCCAACGAGGAAGACGAGTTCAAATCAGATGAGGAAGAGGAGCAGGCCAACAAGGGAGAGGAGAAGGTCCAGGAGGGAGAGCAAGACAACCTCGCACCATCATTACGGACGAGATGCGAGCAACAGTCATTGACCATGTCATTGTCCATGGCATGACAATGGCTGAAGCAGGACTACGAGTCCGTCCAAACCTGAGTAGGTTCACCGTGGCCACCATTATCTGGGCATTCAGACAACACAACAGGTATTGTACTCTTTTGCTTTCTTTGTCACAATACAATTTTACAAGCCTGTGAAAGTAGTCTATTGATTTCAAATCAGTTGTTACTGTATTGTAAAACTGACAACACATGTTTCTTTCTTCTGAGTTGAAAGAATGCCACATAGAGGTGGGAGGGTTGCCATATTTACAGCGGCACAAGAAACCCTCATTGTGGATATGGTTCGTGAGAACAACCTCATCAGACTCCGGGAGATCAGAGACAAAGTCATTGCCGATAATGTCAACTTTGAGAGCATTGATGATGTCAGCTTGGCCACAATAGACCGAGTTCTCCGGCGCCAAAAGATGCGGATGAAACAGGTCTATATGGTTCCCTTTGAGCGCAACTCTGCGCGACACAAAGACCTACGTTATGAGTATGTGCAAGTAAGTATACATCCATGTTTACAGTACAGTTAGTGGACATACTGTGTTGCTCAGTGGCCTACATTACTTCTGGACAATACTGTGCTACCTGATTGACTGTTGTTCTGAACACCTGTGCACTTTCACATTTTCACAGAGGATATTACAGTTGGACACGATGGCCAGACCTCATGAGTACCTCTTCCTGGATGAGGCTGGCTTCAACCTGCAGAAACGAAGGCAAAGAGGCCGTAACATCATTGGCCAAAGAGCCATCACTGAGGTTCCTGGCCAACGGGGGGGGTAATATTACTCTTTGTGCGGCCATGGGTTTGGAGGGGGCTTGTCCACCGGCATGCTGTCCTTGGGTCTTACAACACCCAACGTCTCCTCACCTTCCTAGAGGAGCTAAATGACATCCTCCTGGACTGCCAACAACACCATCCTGGGCCCGCACATCAAATTTATGTGATCATTTGGGACAATGATCCCAAATGTTTTGCTTCCACAAAACAAACCAAATCAGAGAGTGGTTCACCACCAACAGTAACCACTTTTTAAACATCTGTCTGCCACCCTACTCCCCTTTCCTGAACCCTATAGAGGAGTTCTTCTCATCATGGAGATGGAAGGTTTATGACAGACAACCATACACTAGAGAGAACCTCCTAAGGGCAATGGAGAGGGCCTGTGTTGACATCCCAGTGGAGGCCTTCCATGGATGGATTCGCCATTCCAGGGCGTTTTTCCAGCGGTGCCTGGCAAGAGACAATATAGCCTGCGATGTGGATGAGGTGATGTGGCCGGATGCAGCTCAGCGACATGATGCCACACAGTGATTGTGGTGTGTGTGTGTGGTGTGAATAAAGTAAATAAAAAAACTTCACACCCTGATCATGTTTTCAAGAGTACTGTTGTGTGCAGATTCTGTTTTTGCATTGAGTTGTGTTACAGTAGTGTACATGCAGAATTTGCTATAGATTTATATTCTTCATATGAAGCTCTCAAATCTAAATGCCTAAACCTCTGCAGAGATCTAAGAACATCCATTACTGTAAAGTTTCAAAAATATGCATTGGCAGTTATAAAGCAAAGAACCCTCTCACAAATTGATCATTATGTTTTCAATTGTTTTGCTGTAGTGTGTAATGATGTGTATAGTGTTTACATTTTTCAAAGCTTCGAGCAGCTCTTTTGGTGTGAAAGTTTGAGTTTTGAAGTGAGAAGGTGTGGTTGTGTTTATGTAGGTTTAGAAAAGGGTGTTGTGTTTAGACATTGGGGAACATGGAGGAAACGTTTGTGAAATGTGTTTTAGCATTTGAGAAAAACTGTAACATTGACTTTCTCAGGTGTTCAAATACTTATTTGCAGCTGTATCATACAAATAAATAGTTAAAAAAATCGTACATTGTGATTTCTGGATTTATTTTTTTTGATTATGTCTCTCACAGTGGACATGCACCTACGATGACAATTTCAGACCCCTCCATGATTTCTAAGTGGGAGAACTTGCAAAATAGCAGGTCCTCACTGTACATAAGTAAACTGTTTCTTCATGTGAGCAAATTTTACTCCGCTTATTTTAAACACTGGAGATTCAAGTTGAAGTTGGAAAGTCTTAAGGTGTGACATTTGTTTGAATTTATTTTATTAACCCTTGTAAAGTATTGGAAATAATCCACTGGCCCAATGTATACATGAAGTAATGTGGCTCCAGGATGTGCCAAGTACAGGCCACTTAAGGAGAATACGCTTAACTGCGTTGATAAGTTACTGGACTCAAATAGGGTTGCTAGGCAGATATATGAAAAAGGCAATCTTTTAGATATATAATAGCAGTGGTGGACTGTAACGAAGTAAATGTACAAACCCGATTCCAAATTGTGAATAAAAACAGAATGCAATGATGTGGAAGTTTCAAATTTCCATATTTTATATAGAATACAACATAGATGACATATCACATGTTTAAACTGAGAAAATGTATCATTTCAAGGGAAAAATAAGTTGATTTAAAATTTCATGGCATCAACACATTTCAAAAAATTTGGGACAAGGCCATGTTTACCACTGTGTGGCATCCCCTTTTCTTTTTATAACAGTCTGCAAACATCTGGGGATTGAGGAGACAAGTTACTCAAGTTTAGGAATAGGAATGTTGTCCCATTCTTGTCTAATACAGGATAACAACTTGTGTTGTCCTGGTCTTCTTTAGTCCGGACAACATGGCGTCCCAATTATCCAAAAAGAACTTTACATTTTGATTCGTCTGACCCCAGAACAGTTTTTCACTTTGCCACAGCCCAGAGAAAACGCCTGCGCTTCTGGATCATCTGGAGTATTGTTTGTAGGAGACCAGAAGATCACGGTCATCCAGTATGGTTTTCTGGCCTTGACCCTTAAGCACAGAGATTGTTCCAGATTCTCTGAATCTTTGGATGATATTATGCACTTTAGATGATGATAACTTCAAACTCTTTGCAATTATATTCTGAGATACACAGAAAGTTGCAAATTGGTCCTTCAGCTGTTCCTTATATGTACATTTACCTTTTCCAGCCTCTTATTGCTACCTGTCCTAACTTTTATGGAATATGTAGCTTTCATGAAATCCAAAATGAGCCAATATTTGGCTTGACATTTCAAAATGTCTCACTTTCAACATTTGATATGTTATTTATATTCTATTTTGAGTAAAATATAAGTTTATGAGATTTGTAAATGATTGCATTCCTTTTTTATTAATAATTTGTACAGTGTCCCAAATTTTTGGAATCGGGTTTGTAATTCGTTACTGTGCTCAAGTAGGTTTTTCACGTATCTGTACTTTACTCACGTATTTTCCGTTTGGGGAACTTTTACTTTAACTTCACTACATTTCGTACTTTTTACTCAACTACATTTTGCAAGATGAGTTGTTTCTTTTTATTTATGAGCTGATAAAAACTTAACTGGTCAAGCACACATCAAGCCACCAACTAGGGTGGAGCACACGCTCTGTTTTGATTGTTTTGTTTGCTGCTTGGCAGTGGTGGAGTTAAACATAGGCGACATGGGAAGCTGCCCAGAGTGGCAACTTGACAAGGTGCGCTGGGCGTCCACGCAACAAAAAAAAAGTTTATTTGCACGCTAGTGTCAATTATTACATCGTATGGTTAATGAACCTGGTCGGGACTCGGAGCGTGTGCCCACAGCCGGAAGTTTCTTCACTAATACATTGAGAAAGGAGAGGTTATGCATTTAATGAAATAGGCTAATAACTGTATATAACTTAAGTTATGCTGCGTTGCCTGCTATGCTTTTACACATAAAGCAAAAACATTTCTTTTAGTTTGCATAACATTATAATTTATAGTATGTAAATAGATTATTGATCAACTTATTGATTTAAATACCTTCAATTCAGATGATGTCATAAAGGTTTTCTGTGATTAAATTATTAAACTGAATAAGTCCTGAACTGAGCTCAGTAAGGAGAATCTACAGTGCAGCTTAAAATGCTAATTTAAAAGATATATTATAAGGATATAGATGTTGTCTGTACCTTATGGCTACAATTAGCCAAGGAGATGGTTCTTGGTTCTGAGAGTTTGATAAATTGTGCACAATGATGTGTATTTATAATAAATGCAATAAATGCATTTAGGGTAATATTTAAACATGGAATTGAGCTCTCAGAAATGTATTCAAATTTGTGAACTGCTCTGAGAATATGTTCTACTCATCTGGCAATGGTAGCTGAAGCAGAGAGGAGCTTCTCAAAGCTGAAATTAATCAATAGGGGAGACATTGGGAAGTTACGCACCATTTAAGCTAGAACTACCATTGGGGGTTGGTGGTATCTACTTAGCACAAACATACAGTTCAGCGTCAGTTCAACAGCAACCAGAACATTTTGAGAGAAATAATAGAATAATTGAAGAAACTCCTGACTCATACTTTCCACAACACCCGTTGCTTTTTTGCGGGATTTTTTGAAGTAATTGAAAAGAGGGTTTTGGGCTCATGATAAATCGTTCTCCCTCTAAAGATTTGGAGGTTAATAAATCCAACACTCGTGGCTAAGGGATCTAAGTATCTTTCTATCTATTCTTATTAAAGCAACAAATAAATATGCAAGTCTTGTGTCAGTATTGTGACAGAACCAGTCAGAAAACTTATCAAATCAAATCTAATTTTATTTGTCACATACACATACATACAGGGTACGACATGCAGTGAAATGCTTTTTATGATGGTCCGGCATGAGGGAATAAAATGGGGAGAAAAATAAAACAAAGAAAAAGAAGGCAGATAAATAAAGTATAAAAACTTTATAAAATAAAATAAGAATATATGAAGATATATATATATATGGTCAAGATGGCGCCGCAGATGGCAGCCTCGGCACGACTCTCTCTAGTACTGTCTTTCTTTTTGTTTATTGTCTGTGTGTTTAGTTACCCTACCCTAATAACTTACACTAAAGATGAACTGCTTAACATCGGGCAGTTCACTCCAGACACTTTTTCACCAGTTTTTACAAACCCGGAAAGTTTTTTGGAGATCTTAGTTGGAGCAGCAGCTACTCTCTATTGCACATGGAGGAGACGCCGGCGGGGGAAGCGCGCCGGCGCGCTAGTGAAGCTACGACAGAGGGGATTTAGAACTGCGCTCCCGTCGATTCACCTGGCGAACCTTCGCTCACTGCCGAACAAAATGGACGAACTAACTCTTCTCAACGGAACAAGCAAAGATTTTGCATGCTCCGCTGCACTCTGTTTTACTGAAACTTGGCTCAGTCACTCAATCCCGGACAGCGGATTACTTCTCTCGGGCTTCCACTTACACCGAGCGGATCGCGTTAACGGAGCTATCGGGCAAAACGAAAGGCGGCGGAATCTGCTTTTACATTAACGAACGTTGGTGTACAGATGTCACAGTGCTGGATAAATACTGCAGCCCAAACTTGGAATCACTGGTAATAAACTGTAAACCGTTTTACTCACCGCGGGAATTTTCCTCATTCATTCTGACCGGAGTTTATATCCCACCGCAGGCCAACGTGAGTGATGCACTGCAAAACCTGGCAAACCAAATATCCGGCTTGGAGCAAAAACATCCGGATTCTCTTTTTATTATCCTTGGAGACTTTAACAGAGCAAACTAACACTTGAACTTCCAAAATACAGGCAACATATTAACTGTCCGACAAGAGAGAAAAACAAACTGGATCATTGCTACACCGTTCTTAAGGACGCATATCGCTCTGTACCCTGGGCAGCTTTAGGGAACTCTGATCACTGCTTGGTTCATCTTATTCCAACATACAGGCAGAAACTAAAATCTGTTAAGCCTGTAGTCAAAAAAGTGAAGCGATGGACCAGTGAGGCAAAGCAGGAACTACAAGACTGCTTTGACTGCACTGATTGGAGTGTCTTTGAGGCTGGGACTGACAGCCTGGATGAGCTGACTGACACTGTGACATCCTACATCAGTTTTTGTGAAGACATGTGTGTGCCAACCAAAACCTTCTGCAAGTTAACAACAAGCCATGGTTCACAGCCAAACTGAAAAAACTTCGACATGCCAAGGAAGATGCCTACAGAGGGGAGGACAAAGCACTGTACAAGTAGGCCAGGAATCAACTGACAAAAGAGATCAGAATAGCCAAAAGATGCTACTCTGAAAAGCTGAAAAGCAGGTTTTCAGCTAACGACCCTGCATCAGTGTGGAAAGGCCTGCAAGATATCACAAACTACAGGAGACCACCCCTCCCCACTGAAGCAAACAAAGACCTGGCTGACGACCTCAACACCTTCTACTGCAGGTTTGAGAACAATATCTTCACACCTCTCATCCAACCCAGCCCAATGTCTGCCACCATCACACCTCTGGGAACCCCTCTTACAACTCCTCCCAGCACTTAAGTTGCGCTCACGATTTGTGAAGAGGATTTATATCGGCTCTTTCAGAGACAGAAGACAAGGAAAGCCCCCGGCCCAGACGGTGTCTCCCCCTCCTGTCTCAAAGCATGTGCTGACCAACTAGCTCCTATCTTCACCTCTATCTTCAACAGATCACTGGAGCTGTGTGAGGTCCCCTCCTGCTTTAAACTTTCCACAATCATCCCGGTCCCCAAGAAACCCTCCATTACTGGACTGAATGACTACAGGCCTGTCGCTCTGACATCTGTCGTCATTAAGACCTTTGAAAAGCTGGTATTGGCCCATCTAAAGAAGGTGACAGAACAGCTGCTGGATCCCCTACAGTTTGCATACCGAGCAAACAGATCGGTGGATGACGCAGTCAACATGGGGCTAAACTACATTCTACAACACCTTGACTGCCCAGGAACATATGCCCGGATTCTGTTTGTTGACTTTAGTTCGGCTTTTAATACAATAATTCCAGGTATTCTCCAGTCCAAACTCCTTAACCTCACTATACACCCTGCCACCTGTCAATGGATCACCAGCTTCCTGACAGGCAGGAAACAACAGGTGAGACTGGGAGATGTTACCTCCAGTATTCGGACAGTCAGCACTGGTGCTCCTCAGGGATGTGTCCTTTCCCCACTGCTATTCTCCCTTTATACAAATGACTGCATATCAAGTGACCCAACTGTCAAACTCCTGAAATTTGCAGATGACACCACGCTCATCGGACTCATCCAAGATGGTGACGAGTCTGCATATGAGCAGGAGGTGAAGCAGTTGGTGTTATGGTGCAGTCAGAACAACCTTGAGCTAAACACACTCAAAACTGTGGAGATGATAGTGGACTTTAGGAAACACCCTTCAACACCACTTCCCCTCACAATATCCAACATCCCAGTGTCATCTGTGGAGAACTTCAAGTTTCTGGGCACTACCATTTCCCAAGACCTGAAATGGGAATGCAACATAAACTCGATTCTGAAAAAGGCCCAGCAGAGGATGTACTTTCTACGCCAGTTAAGGAAGTACAGTCTGCCACAGGAGCTGTTGATGCAGTTCTACACTGCAGTCATTGAATCTGTCCTGTGCTCATCAATCACCATCTGGTTTGGAGCAGCAACAAAACAGGACAGAAACAGACTGCAGAAAACTGTTAAAACAGCAGAAAAAATCATTAGTGTTCCTCTGCCCACTCTCCAGGACTTGTACCAAACAAGAACCAGTAACCGGGCAGAAAAAATCATTAATGACCCTTCACACCCTGGTCACAACATCTTCCAGCTCCTCCCTTCTGGCAGGCGCTACAGAACTTTGCTCACTAAAACTGCCAGACACGGGAACAGTTTCTTTCCCCAAGCAATCACCCTCACTAACAACTGACCATAATTATATTCCCTGCTCATATCTATAAGTACTGCACAGAACTGTCAGTCATCACATTATCTGTATATGTTGCACACACTATGGCTGCTATTTACTGTACAAAGTTTTATAGTAAACTCTCTATCATACCTGACACACAATACTGTCATTTGCACTACCCTGCACTCTCACACTTTATGTACATTACTGATCTGTATCCCTATTTAATAACCACACTGTCTATACTGTCTCACATTGTCTGTATTGTCTTGTATTGTCTTGTATAGTCTGTTCTTGTCTTGTCTTGTCTGTTTTGTCTTGTATAGGTTTAATTTATGTCTGTACTTTTGAGAGTCACTAACAGCTGGAACCAAATTCCTTGTGTGTGTCAACACACTTGGCCAATAAACCTGATTCTGATTCTGATTCAAAAAGATTTAGATGTACAGGTGAATTCTGAGTATCTTTAAATATTACTAATGTTTGTCCACATCTTTTTTTTCTTTTCTCATGCACAGGTGTTTCTACTAGCTACTCCCATTTCTAACAGGTTTACCTCTGTCAAGTCACCCACAGAGAGCTGCTTATAGAAGACTAATGTTAAGACACATGATGTTAGCTAGTCTTTTAGGGGCTTCAGCAGCACACAACCAGGGCAAGCATAGATTTTTAAAGGTAAAACCTAAGGAAATACAGAGATTACCAAGAGTAACATTGTAAAAGTGTGTAAATAAGCGAAGTCAGTGTACAGTGTAGTTTTATGCTCTGGCCTTATTCCCATTCTTGCATGGTGATGAAGCCTATAGCAGGTTATGGTCACTTCAGTGGTGGGCAGTCAGGGCCAGCAATGCCTTCTCTGCTCACCTAAACAATATCAGAAGTACTGACCTACATTTAGAACCTAAACTCTAATATTTGTTCCATGAAATTGCATCAATTTATACCCAACAGTTTATTCTCTTCATTTCGTAGCATTTATCTTGGCTGCACTGCTTCCAGTACGTGTATGTGGATGTTATGCCATGTCAATCTAATCTGCCCAGGCCCTTTAAAGTCTGTTCTGCTGGCCATTTTAAATTAGAGCAAATTAGCAATTGGTCTGTTTTTTTAACCAATCAGATTTTAAGATAGCCGGCCCAGAATAGCGTCAGCATTTTTCTATCCTCTGATTGGTTGGTCAGAGCGAAACTGTTACAGCCATGTTTGACTGGCAAAACACGTCTTTAGTGCTCTGCACACATTAATACAATTAATACAATTAATACATTATTAACACCCCGTAGAGTTCTTATACCCCTCAGAATGAAAGTGAAAAAAGAACTTGACAGAATGAAGTCAATGGGTGTAATCTCAAAGGTGAGCAGCCCCACAGAATGGTGCGCAGGAATAATTGTCTTCGTTTCCTAAAGCAAATGTAAAAATACGTATATGTGTGGACTTGACAAATCTTAACAAATGGGTCAAGAGAGAGCGCCACATTCTCCAGCGGTTGATCAGTCTTTAGCCATGTTGTCAGACGCTACAGTATTTACAAAACTGGATGCATAATCAGGCTTTTGGCGGATTCCCAAAAGCCAGAAGAATCAAGACCTTTCACCACATTTATTACTCCATTTGGGAGATATTTTTTCAATAGACTTCCATTTGACATTGCATCGGCACCGGAACACTTTTAAAGGTGAATGTCACAGCTGCTGGAGGATTTCAGCGTCGTCATATGTCATGCAGATGACATCCTAGTCTTTGGGCTAGAGAAATTTGAACATGACCAGCATCTGAACAAAGTATTGACAAAACTACAAGCAGTGGGACTTACACTAAATGAAAAATGTGAGTTTGCTAAGACTGAAATGCTTTTTGTTGGACACAAAATCACAACAAAAGCGTTGGAGGCGGACCCAAACAAGGTCAGTGCTATTCTGGATATGCCAGAGCCCAGGAGTGTGGCAGAAAGGCACCGAGAGTCCTCGAAATGGCAAATTACCTTGCTAAATTCTTACCACAACTTGCTTCAACTTGCAAAAAGACAGAACATGAAAGCCAGTAACATACATATCCAGGAGACTAACAAACACAGAAAAGCGCTATGCGCAAATCGAAAAGGAAGCGCTAGCAGTGACATTGGCATGTGAGTTTAATTTCTACACAGTCTGCACTTCACAATGCTCACGGACCAAAAACCATTTGCAGACGGATCAAAAAGTGTGGCTGGTCACAGAGAGGAATTATGGATATGTGCGCAGACCAGCTCGGACTCCAAGATCGTACATTGTAGAAACTGATAAAGGGGTGTTCCAGAGAAACAGAAAACATCTTCGACCCATTGGAGGCATTTCTAGAGTAGGCAGGGTTTATAAGCCCCCAGAAAGACTTAATTTATAGTTCAATTGAGTCTGTGGACAACTACAGTGAAAGAATGTGAAAAGGAAAAGATGGAAATGTTAATGAGGATTTAATATAGAGAAGGTTACGATGTTTTGAGAAAAAAAAAAGACAAAGTCTTATAATGTGCTGAAAAAGGAAGTGTTACAATGTGTTGGAAAAAAAAAAGTGTTAGACTGTGTTGAAAAGGAAAATGTTAATATGTGTGCGTAATGAAAAAAGAAAATGCATTGCTTAGCTAAAAGGGGGAGGTGTAACAATAGGGACTGCATTAACCATAATGCACTGGAGAGCGCGGAGTGATGATGTATGTGGGGGGGACGGAAGTAAAATAAAGAAATGGATGTTCACCATGTGAGTTAGACATGACGGTGTACTGCGTGGTTATTAAGAAAGCACATAGATTTATAATTCACCCTCTTACAGGGAGTTCCTGAGGTTTGCTTTCGGGGCCGAAGCTTACCAGTATCTTCACAAAATGTGTCGATGCGGCTCTGGTCTCCCTAAGACTTCAGGTCATCCGCATCCTTAACTATATCAGCCATTGGTTGATTGGCTCGATCAGAGCTGTTAGCGCTTCAGCATCTCTGAGTGACACACCTGCATCACGCCATCCACATGATGTAAAAAATATTTTGATTATCAGACTAGGTCACTTTCTTCCAATGTTCTATAGTCAAGTTCTGATGCTCACACAGCTCTGATGCCAGAACGCTTGACAACACCTTTTGGAGATGTTATGATCCATCTTTTCCAACCATCACAATTTGTGCCTTGTTTAATATATGTTATTATGTTATTTTATAACATTATAATATATGTTATTTTATAACATTTATACATTTGCCAATTTTTTTAAATTTGCTTTTAGTATATCAACTTTGATAACTAACCATTTAATATTTTAATATTGTACATCTTAACAGATTTCACTGTAAATAGTCAATGTAATTTATCTGTCAATGTGGGTTCAGTGTTATGGTTAATACTGTACGTGTATGTGTGTATGTTCTTTTGCTGACTAGATTGTCAGAAATTCTTTTTAGGGCCCCTCTAACACTATCTGGTGAACCTTTGTTTTTAGTAGTTTTTCAGCTTCTTATATGGCTCTATTTATGTTGACTAAAATACAGAGCAACTAATACAACTAATTAGATTACTTGACAACAGGTCAGTTACATGATTGGTTATAAAAGAGTAACTTAGAGAGACAGAGTCTTTCAGAAGAAAGATGGGCAGAGGTTCACCAATCTGTAAAAACCAAAATCTAGAAATTGGGATTTTCGGACCCTCAGGCATTAAAAACCCAGATGATTAATCTCCAGGGCAAGATATCCGAATAACTTAATAACTCTCTGCTCTCCCCTTCAGCAACTGCTCGCAACCTTGGGGTAACTATGGACAATCAGCTGTCCTTCTCCTCACATGTTGCTAATGCGGCTCATTCTTGTCGATTTCTTCTCTACAACATCCAAAATATTTGACCATTTCTGTCCACACAGGCTGCCCAGGTGCTTGTTTAGTCTATTGTCATTTTGAGACAGGACTACTGCAACTCTCTGCGCTGGTCTCCAAAAATGGACCAGCACCCTCTTACCTCAGAGACCTCATCACACCTCACACTGCACCACGCTGTCTGAGATCCTCCAGCACTGTTCGACTGGTACCACCTTCCCTCAGAATGAGAGGTAAGTATACTTAAAGGCTCTTCTCTGTTCTGGCACCGAGGTGGTGGAATGAACTTTCCCTATTCCATACAGCGGAGTCCCTGGCTATCTTTAATCGACGGGTGAAGACCTACCTCTACCGAAAACACTTAAATTCGAACTTTCCAAGTTTGCTTTGTAAAAACCAAGAGTTATAGTCTGATTTATATAAAGTTTGTAATCTAGCGTGCCAGTGTAGGTGTATTCATTGCTAGAGACTAAATGCCACAAATGTAAATGTAAATTAAAAAACAGGCATGATTCCGTAATAGAAATCACTGCATAGGCACAGAAACACCATGTCTATGAACACAGTTCATTTAAACTAATTAAAAACATTTGCCACATTATGAAACAAAAAAAAGACCCAGGACTGTTGAGCAGTTAGAATCCTGTATCAGACATGAACAAAACAACATTCCTCATTCAAAACTCCGGCAGCTGGTCTCCTCAGTTCCCTGCCAACTAGGAGCAAGCCAGAAGGCAACACAAAATATGGGGTTAACATGGATGAGTCAGAGGGAGACATTCCTGATCACCTGATCATTATCATCTTTACACTCTTTCTGTACACTCACCGGCCACTTTATTAGGTACCTATCCAACTGCTCGTTAACACAAATTTCTAATCAGCCAATCACATGGCAGCCACTCAGTGCATTTAGGCATGTAGACATGGTCAAGACAATCTGATGCAGTTCAAACCGAGTGTCAGAATGGGGAAGAAAGGTGATGGTGACGGGCTGGTCTGAATATTTCAGAAACTGCTGATCTACTGGGATTTTCACGCACAACCATCTCTAAGGTTTACAGAGAATGGTCAGAAAAAGAGAAAATATCCAGTGAGCGGCAGTTCAAATGCCTTGTTGATGCCAGAGGTCAGAGGAGAATGGCCAGACTGGTTCGAGCTGATAGAAAGGCAACAGTAACTAAAATAACCACTCGTTACAACCGAGATAGGCAGAAGAGCATCTCTGAATGCACAGCACGTCGAACCTTGAGGCGGATGGGCTACAGCAGCAGAAGACCACACCGGGTGCCACTCCTGACAGCTAAGAACAGGAAACTGAGGCTACAGTTCGCACAGGATCACCAAAATTGGACAATAGAAGATTGGAAAAAACGTTGCCTGGTCTGATGAGTCTCGATTTCTGCTACGACATTCGGATGGTAGGGTCAGAATTTGGCGTCAACAACATGAAAGCATGGATCCATCCTGCCTTGTATCAACGGTTCAGGCTGGTGATGGTGGTGTAATGGTGTGGGGGATATTTTCTTGGCACACTTTGGGCCCATTAGTACCAATTGAGCATCGTGTCAATGCCACAGCCTACCTGAGTATTGTTGCTGACCATGTCCATCCCTTTATGACCACAGTGTACCCATCTTCTGATGGCTACTTCCAGCAGGATAACGCGCCATGTCATAAAGCGCGAATCATCTCAGACTGATTTCTTGAACATGACAATGAGTTCACTGTACTCAAATGGCCTCCACAGTCACCAGATCTCAATCCAATAGAGCACCTTTGGGATGTGGTGGAACGGGAGATTCGCATCATGGATGTGCAGCCAACAAATCTGCAGCAACTGCGTGATGCTATCATGTCAATATGGACCAAAATCTCTGAGGAATGTTCCCAGTACCTTGTTGAATCTATGCCATGAAGGATTAAGGCAGTTCTGAAGGCAAAAAGGGGGTCCAACCCGGTACTAGTAAGGTGTACTTAATAAAGTGGCCAGTGAGTGTGTGTGTGTGTGTGTGTGTGTGTGTGTGTGTATATATATATATATATATATATATATATATATATATATATATATATATATATATATATATATATATATATATACAGTACAGACCAAAAGTTTGGACACACCTTCTCATTCAAAGAGTTTTCTTTATTTTCATGACTATGAAAATTGTAGATTCACACTGAAGGCATCAAAACTATGAATTAACACATGTGGAATTATATATGGAATTATATACATAACAAAAAAGTGTGAAACAACTGAAAAATGTCATATTGTAGGTTCTTCAAAGTAGCCACCTTTCGCTTTGATTACTGCTTTGAAAACTTTTTGAATGAGAAGGTCCAAACTTTTGGTCTGTACTGTATATATAACATAAACACCACAAAAATCAATTTTAAAATGAGTAAACATTAATTTTACTGATGCACTAAGTCCCAAATCAGCCCCAAAATCCGCCATGATGCACACAATTAACCCTCTGGGGTTGACAAACATGCTGCCGTGTTTTGTGGCAATATTTCCCCATAATGCTGAAAGAAACTTAAATTACTCAGTATTTTTTTGATCATACAGATAACAGCAATACATCATTCAAATCTGTAAAGGTCTTGCTTTAAAGACACATAAATAAAACAACCTGAATCTTAGTGAATACTTGCCACACAGATAGTAAATATGCGAATATAATGCTTGATATGTCTACTTTTAAATAAACCAATTCACATTAAAAACAAATATTCATGGTTATGTAATCCATATGAAAGTTAGAAGAGGCACAGTTTTTCCTGCCTATTGGTCTTCCTATTGCCTACAGGAGATCCAGATGATGAGGTATTCAGTTAAACATGTGGCCTGTGAAGTGAGGGTTTGAAACATATGTTAATATGGACTCTAGATGACTAAAATGTGTATTTTAAATATATGTTATGAAGATATTTAAGGTATAGATGGCATATAGAGTCACAAAAAGCAAAAAGCTTTGCAAAGCAAAGCAAAGCAAAGCAAAATAGGATAGATTTGAGGATTTGGCTATTTTATTTCATGTTGTGCTTTACAAGTGTTGTGTTTGTAGTGACAGGTAACAAAGTCAGTTTTTCAGTATTTTAGTTGTTTTTAATCAATGTAATAAAATATGTATTTTTAATTTGCAGTAAGGTTAATATGCTGGACTTTTAAGTAAACTTAAAAAAAATAAATAATTATATACATATATAATATATACACCAACCAGGCATAACTTTATGGCCACCGATCAGGCATAACATTATCATCACCTGCCTAATATTATGTTGGTCTCCCTTTTGCTGCCAAAACAGTCCCCGTCCATCAAGCATTAACAGACTTAACATCCTCAGCAATTTGAGATACAGGAGCTCGCTTGTTGGATCAGACCATATGGGCCAGCCTTCACTCCCCACTTGCATCAATGAGTCTTGGCCACCCATGACCCTGTCGCCGGTTCACCACTGTTCCTTCCTTGGACCACTTTTGATAGATACTGACCACTGCAGACCACGAACAACCCACAAGAGCTGCAGTTTTGAAGATGCTCTGACCCAGTCTGACCTAGCCATCACAATTTGGCCCTTGTCATACTCGCTCAGATCCTTATGCTTGCCCATTGTTCCTGCTTCTATCACTAATGTTGAGGACATAATGTTCACATGTTGCATGATATATTCCACACACTAACATATGCCATCATTAAGAGATAATCAGTGTTATTCAGGTCACTGGTCATAATGTTATAATGTCATAATGTTATGCCTAGTTGGTGTATTATACATATATTTCATATAATATATTAATATATATAATGTCTGGAAATGGCACACATTTGGTAAAATGCATACACTTACATATAAATGTAGTTGTGTAAATATATTTACATGTAAATTATATTTTTTGCCCAAACATTTACTCTATCATCCAAAATAAGTGTTTCTTTCAGTAGCTGGGTACAGGCTTTAATGTTTTAATCTCTACATTATCAGTTTGTTTGACTCATACCACATCCACATATACTGTATGCATCAAGGTGTGTTCTTTGTCACTAATTGCAGATTGTAACGAATACACACCCAAACACCCACACTTGAAGATCATCATTCAAAAGGTGTTAATATCAACAGGCTATAATAGTATCAAATTTGTGGCAAATAGTATAGCTCATTTAGGGTCTAGAGCAGGCTTATTATTTATTAGCATACGTATCATTGGCTGCTAATTTAAAGTTTGTTCTAGGTTCAATAAGATGCCTTTTGCATTTTTACAAACATAGAAGCTGTGTTGTGTTTTAATTTGACTTTAATTGTTTGCTTGTTTTTGACTCATATCACAGTAACACTTATGCACCAGGGTGTGCCATTGATAGGAAAAACATTTTTTCTGTACAGCATTTGAATGCCACACCTTGAAAAGTGTTACTTTGTATGTCAACATGCAAAAATGTATTATAAATTTAGATTTTAAGATGCAAGCACGTTCTGTATCTAAAATCTCGGAACAATTTTCGTGAGTGTTTGGTTGAGTTCATGTAGATGGTTTGAAAGAATTAAGTGTAGCAGTGTGGTCTACCCAGCAATGCAGATTTGAATTGCTCAGTAATCATTTGTGGTTGACGTGAAAAGCGCACCAACCAACCTCCAAATGGAGCTGATTGAACTCCAGTGTAGAGACACGCTCGAGTCAAAGTACGACTCTGTGTGTGCTGCACAGTTTCCATGTTTCCTCCCCGACACACTGCTCCAACTCCGTGCCCAAGCTGCTCAAATCTCTCTGTGTTCACCAGCACATATCTATGCGAGTAACTGTTAACTCTTTAATGAAGATGAACAAAACACCACTCAGGAGTCACACTGATGAACATCTTCACTCAATCCTGAGGATTTCCTCAGTTCAGAGCCTAAACCCAGACATGATGCACTTGCATCTAAGAAGAGATGCAGGTATCTGTCTTCAACCAATCAGAGTAAATCAGAGTGTAGCAAACTGAGTATGAATGAATGTTGTCTTTATGCACTTTTTCTACTCCAAGGCATGGACTGTTAATGGTTAGTAATTGAAGGAAATTATTATTATTTTTGGTTTTGTTGTTGGCCTGTGAAAAAAAAATGTACATCATAAAGGAATTTGTCATTCTACAGATAGAGAAAGAGACATAATAAGAACCAAATACCACTGATTTGTGTTTTATTTCAAATCAAATTTCTTATGTGTTTATAATATTAAGCTTTGGTTGTTCCAAATTTAATGTTTATGCAAAACTAAAGTTTGTTTCCATATAAAAAGGTTCAACATTACACATCTGGAGAGACAGAAAACATGCGCAATTGCAGTCAATCTTTAAATAAATATTAAGTTTGGCCCGCGACTTCGTCCCAGTTTTTAATTTTGGCCCACTGTGAATTTGAGTTTGACACCCCTGCTCTAGAGGTTTCTTCTTCATGTCATCTCAGGGAGTTTTTCCTTGCCACTGGCTCGCTCATCAATAACAAGCTTACAATTATAAACAACAAACTTATATATTCTTTTATAACCGCTTTATCTCTGTAAAGCTGCTTTGAGACAATTTTCATTATTAAAAACACTATTAAAATAAAAATTAGTTGACTTGAATACTGAAAACTGTCTGAAAGAACTGTTGGCTAAACTGTGTAGAATACAGGGGTGTAACTAACTAACTGTCATTATCTGTAGGATCTGAATTTATTTAGCACTCCAAACATGTGTATCTGTTTTCATATACAGATTTAAACCAGAAGCTGGAGTGAGCATACTACAAGAGTCAATCATTGATGGAAAAAATCCCCCTACAAATAGTTAGCTTTAATTAAAATTAAATTTTCCCTGGTGGTCTAGTGGTTAGGATGCGGTGCTCTTATCGCTGCGGCCTGGGTTCGATCCCCGGTCAGGGAACCGACCCCAGCCATTAGGGTTGTCTTAGTGCCGGTCCTAAGCCCGGATAAATAAGTAGGGTTGCGTTAGGAAGGGCATCCAGCGTAAAAACATGTGCAAAATCAAAACATGTGGATGGTCCACTGTGGCGACCCCTGATGGGAGAAGCTGAAAGAAAGTTTTTATTAAAATTACATTTATGAACATGTTTTTTTGTCCTATAAGCCAGGGTTATGGTTTTGTCATGTAAGTGCTTCAAACTACAGCACAGCCTACTAACCAGGCCACCAAGTACTGTACCTGACAACAATCATTGATTTTCATTCAAGTTTACTTTACTATTGATTAAACATCTGGGCTCAAACAGCTGAACACCCATATAAGTACCATTAGTACACCTTCACTTTGTGAAGTATGTTTCCCTCAACTCTTAATGTTGACTTTGTCAGTCATATCACTGTCTTTGCTTCGGATCTTTAAATCACTCTGGATCAAGGAATCAAATAATTCTGTAAATAAAATCAACGCATTGTTACTCTCTCTCTCTCTCTCTCTCTCTCTCTCTCTCTCTCTCTCAATCTCTCTCTCAATCTCTCTCTCTCTCTCTCTCTCTCTCTCTCTCTCAATCTCTCTCTCTCATACATATGTATATATATATATATATATATATATATATATATATATATATATATATATATATATATATATATATATATAATTTTTTTTACAAATAAAGATAGTATTTATTTATATTATTATTAAATAAATGGCATGCATTTAATGTGATTTAAAAAAGTGCAATAGAATCAATCCAAAGTGGAATACATATCAGAAGTTGGACTGTAAGTGATGATGCTTGTGGCACTGACAGAAGTTGTGCTGTTGCCATTTGTTGGTGGAGCCGTCTAATTGAAAGCTTGTATATTACTGCCGTGACAGCAAGCTGATAAGAAACATTCCTTGTATTTGACATAGGAATGTTGCGTTTTGTTCACTTTCCATTTGTGTCATTTTGCTCGTTATAGATAAGATTGATAAGAAAGACAAAAGCATGATTGGGAGGTGAAAGAGCATGATCGATATTTAATCTATGGTACACTGGTCCACGCCCGCAAAGGCATGAGTGTAGCTTATGAGTCAAGATAAATTAATCAAATACAGCAAAATAGTCATGGAAACCCTATGAATGTGCAAAATGTGAATATTCATCAAACAAGTAAAATAAATGAAAAATGATGACCATTATCTGAGACACAATTTGATCAAAAACACATCGAACTGTTGACTTTTATGACTTTGTTTCGAAAATAAGCATGCTTATGGAAATTTACTTCATGGAAAGGAATTATAAAACATTGTTTTATGTTTTTTATTTTTAAGTGAAAAATGATACTGGAGTAAAAGCACCCATGATCCATAAGGCTGAATGTGAGAGAGATTGTGATTTAGTAAGGAGCTGGTTGGCCAGTATGATGTTGAGAAAGGGCCAGGCCTTGGCCCCTCCTTGGAAGTCACACAATAGCAGGTGGTATATAAGCTAAAGGTAATGTATAAAGGTCTCTCACAAACGTTTGTGGGCCTTCAGGGTATCCACAAACCAGCCATGGGGAAGGACAGAGACAGTCCAAAATGGACTATTAGCTGGATCATACTCGTTATTGGAATAAGCTCCACTCAATCAGGTATGATAAAACTGTAATTTTATTTCCATTCTCTATCTTCTGCAAAATGACCCACAACTACTATTTGCCCCATCATGCACACACACACACACACACACACACACACACACACACACACACACACACACACACACACACACATGGGAAACCCACGTATTGTGGGCTTGGTGAATCATTTCTATCAATAAATGATTGAACTTCATCATAATGATCCAATTATATTTTAAATAAATGTTACATTAATGTTATTATAAAACTTTCACTGATGCAATATGGCTACAGGTCTACAGCAAAAAAATTATCTACAGCAAAAAAAATGCTAAATATAATGAATCAATAATTAAAAATGATCATTATTTAAAGTATATACCTGAATATATGACCATCACAATGACTTTTCCTTCTTTTCGACAGCAGATGGACCAGTTAACGTTTCACTACTGACCAAGACCATCTCTGGTGAGTCACACAGCTGTATCACACAGTTATAGATATTGTTTTACAAAGAAATGCCTTGCTGAAACTGGTATATTTTCAGGTGTGCATGTTTAATAACTTTGGTATAAATCTTTAAATTGTGCAGATGATTGTTGCTTTCTTTTTTAAATAAATTGATTTTGGATAGGAGTAGAGAAAATTCAAGCCAATATTCCCCCAAGCTGGAGTCAGGAAATCAATGATTTCAAGTAAAATCATATTTCTAATACTGTATATAGCGATGCACTTCAAATTCATATTAAAGATAAATTTTCAGTTCTAGAGTAAAGATGCATTCTTAAGATATAGCAAACTCTAGAGAAAAAATACATGCATCTTAAAATATATGACATAAAACATAGCAACAGGTTAATGAGAACAAAATATAGAACTTTTAGGGAAAGTGGAAGGGAGGGGACAAAAGAATTTAGAATGATATGACACAAAATTTGTATAATGAGTCTTTGATAAAATTGAATGCATCTAATTTTAACAGAAGAACAACAACACTGTCAAAGAACACTAAAAATGATATCTTATAATGATAAAAATATCAAGCAAAAATATTGAATTGTATTTAATACTTGAATATAGTGTCATTAATTTGGTATTTCCTATTGTATGATTACAGCAAAAGATACAGAAAATGATTAAACCTTCGAGATATGTTTGGTAGTTTATAGCTTCAAAATTGAAGCGGTTCTATAGACAGATCATTTTGGTCCTTTAAAAAATATATATAACTTTAAAGATATATAACTTTATAGAAATCTGCCAACAAGACTAATAAAGTGTGCAGATAGTATGTGTGTCCACATATATTGTAGGATTAATAAGGATTTTAATCAGGATTACTAATATGGATATATTTTATATATTTTCTGCAATCTTATAGCAGAAAATATCAGATAAATGTGACTTTATTTCTAAATATATAAGTGTGACTATACACATTTCTCTTGTTGGGGTATTTTTTATTTTACGTTTATCAAAATATAATCCATTAGAGCAAGCCTGTGTGTATGGGTCTAGTTGTTTTTCTGTTTGCTATGTCTTAATTTGATTAATTTGATTTTGGATGTATTTAGATATGTAAAGCATTAATTTCTAATCAAATACTGGCAGACTGGATTGGTATTCTTTCTTAAGTACTTAAGTACATTAGGATCAGATTTCTCTTGTGTGCTTCTACACAACAGGTCTGAGTCCGGCTCATAACGAACGAGTCTGCAGCACCTGGGGTAATTTTAATTTTAAAACCTACGATGGAGACTTTTTCCAGCTCCATTCCACCTGTAACTACATCCTGACATCACAGTGCTCAAGCAACTATGAAGACTTCAACATTCAGCTGAGGCGACAGGTCATCAATGGCGAGCCCCTGATCAGCAAGATCACCATGAAGCTTGATGGCACAGTAGTGGAACTTTCCAAAGGCTCCATCAGTGTAAATGGACACCAGTAAGTGACCTAAAAACAAATAGAAGACATTTAACAGTTGTATTAGTAGAAATAATGAAATAATGCTTAATGAAAATGTATAACCCCTCTCCACAGGGTCACTTTGCCTTACAGCCATTCTGGTGTCCTCATTGAGGAAAATCCCACTTACATTAAAGTCACTGCCAAGCTGGGACTTGTGGCCATGTGGAATGGAAATGATGCTTTCATGGTGAGTGTTTATTAAATATACGGTTACTCAAATAAATATATATATTTATATACTCACAATAGGAAATCCTTATATATAATACATATATATATATATATATATATATATATATATATATATATATATATATATATATATATATATATATATATATATATATATATATATATATATATATGTATTATATATAAGGATTTCCTATTGTGAGTATATAAGGAATGAGTTGGTAGGGCTTGCATACTGTGTGCATTTGTATAAAAATCTGTGCTTGAAGGTTTTCCATGAGTCCAACATTTTTCCTTGAGTCAGATTCATCATTTAATCACCCAAATTCTGCCCTTGTTCACAGGTGGAATTGGACAACAAATACAAAAATCAGACTTGCGGACTTTGCGGTGACTTCAATGGAGTTCAGCTCTATAATGAGTTCATCAAAAATGGTTGGTTTTGCATTTTAGATTGGAGGACAATTTATTATGCTTTTGTACTGTGTTTAATGTATGTTTATTTTTAGGACATTCTTAAATGTTATTATGCAGCAGTGATTGAATATTTAAATGTAAAAAATATTACCTAAAGTAACTGTGTTGTGTTTTTCCTTATGACATAAAAGGGGTTGAGATCTCACCATCAGACTACGCCCAATTTTCAAAGATGGACGCTCCGACGGAGAGCTGCAGTGAATCACCACCTCCTTCAGTGGACACCTGCATGAGACTGGTAAGAGCTAAAATCAATTTCTTAATCTTCTTCTTATTCTTCTTATTCTTATTATTAGATTAAAGTTTGTGATTTTTCTTCTTCTTCTTAGTATAATAATGAATTGTTATTTAATTACCTGCATAACTGTGAGAACATATATTTTGTTTCCTTGACAGACGTCAGTGTGTGAGCAGTTGTTCTCAAGTCCAGCTTTCAGTGACTGTGAAAACCTTGTCTCCCTCGACTACTTCATCAAAGCCTGTGAATCAGACATGTGCCAGTGCAGCAGCAACTCCACCAACGTCTGCCTGTGCAGCACCATTTCTGAGTTTTCACGCCAGTGTGTGCATGCTGGAGGAAAGCCGAACCAGTGGAGGACGGAGCAGTTCTGCCGTATGTGGAATTAAAAAGTTACACTACATGCTGATGTACTGCTATAGAATTTGAAATTGAACCATTGGGACACAATATATTGCAGTTATTTTGAAGTAAATCTGATTTGATTTTGTTTTACAGCCAAATCATGCCCTTATCCAAATATGGTGCATAAGGAGTGTGGAAACCCTTGCATTAATACCTGCTCGAATCCTGACCGAGGACAAGTTTGTGCGGAACACTGTATCGATGGCTGTTTCTGCCCTCCAGGTATCAAACTACATTCACTTCTCTGCTAATATATGTAAATCTTCTTCTTTTTCTTTCGGCTGCTCCCATTAGGGGTCGCCACAGCGGATCATCCGTATCCATATCCCCCTGTTCTCTACATCTGCCTCTTTTACACCAACTACCTGCATGTCTTCCCTCACCACACCATAACCCTCCTTCTTGGTCTTCCTCTTTCATCCTTCCTGGTGGCTCCATCCTCAGCATTCTCCTACCAATATAACTCATGTCCCTTCTCTGCACATGTCCAAACCATCTCAATCTCGCCTCCCTCACCTTGTCACCAAAACGTCCAACATGTGCTGTCCCTCTAATAAACCTATTTCTAATCCTGTCCATTGTCGTCACTCCCAACAAAAACCTTAACATCTTCAGCTCTGCTACCTTCAGCTCCACCTGCTGTCTTTTACTCAATGCCACTGTCTAATATATGTAAATAAGTCAAGTATTTTTCTTGCAGCCTTTTGGTAATTTCAACTACAAAAAATTATATATACTAATGAAAAAATATTACAGGTTTGGTCCTGGATGATCTGACTGGTCAAGGGTGCATTGCACAGGATCATTGCTCCTGCATTCACAATGGCAAAATCTATCAGACTGGTCAGACCTTTAGCAGCAACTGTAAAGAATGGTGAGGAGGATTCAATGCTTTTATGTGTCTTTGAGGAACCAAAAGATGTGTTAGCCTTCACTCAAAAAATCTAATTAATGTTGAGAACTTGATGGTCAGGTCACTTTTAGATGCTCTGTTTAGAAGGGCTGAAAAAGAAAGTATTATAACACAGATAAAACTGGATAAGAGGATTTGAAAATAAACAGTACTGTTAGTACTATCTGTAGTATCTGTAAAAGATATAGACCCTACTGAAAGATATATACCTTTATAAAATAGACCACAGCATTGAAGGGTTTTAATGCGGATTTGTGTACAATGGTGTTTCATGAGTTTTGATCATTTGATTTTTTTTAAATATTTTCTCGTGTTTAGCACGTGTACCTCTAACCAGTGGAGCTGCATACAGAAAGATTGCCCTGGTACATGCTCTGTGGAGGGTGGCTCTCACATCACAACGTTTGATGGAAAAACATATAACTTCCATGGTGACTGTACCTACATTCTGGCTGAGGTCAGTGTGCCGGTGTGAGAATTCTTATTTGAGTTCAATTTATTTATAACTCTTTATAAAAGAGTATTCATTCAGTGTTAAAATATGAGATATTCACTTACATATATCACTAAATATTTATTGTATTCCAAGCTTCTTACTTAACATTAACTTTTATTCCCATTTAATCACTGCATTGTCCAGGTCTCCACACTTGTTTATATTTTCTGAGCAATTTTTTTCCCATTAGACTCTCCCTCATGAACATATTCATTTATAATTTTCCATAATTTTCATCAATTTCTTAAAACACTTTTAATTGTCATTCTCGTTCTCTTCATTTATCTTGCACAACATGTTTAAACAGTTTCCGATTGCCTATATTTCAAGAATATGCAAATTATTGTTTCATGACAAGCTTAGCCTTCATTTGAGTCTTTTAAGCTTGAGTTTATTTGCATTAGACCTATTAAAGACATTGTTATTTACTGTTTTCTGAACACTTCTGCAACAATGGCAAATCTTTATATACCATTTGTGGTATATTTTTTTTTAAATCAGAACTTCTCTCTCTATTTTGGTTTAAGGTCTACACCATCTTCGTCATCCAATTTTTTTCTCTTGTCATCTTGTCATCTTGTCTTGTTTTTTTTCTTTCTTGAAAATGGGATTTATTGTATTTCAAATTCATTTATTCTTTATGTCTTTTACAATAGCCTTAAAAGGATATTGTACAGTTTACACCACATGCTCATTCTTTTAACTCTTGTGAAATGATCCTCACTTCCACCTTCACGAATACATATATTGTACACTTTTTTTCTTTTTAAAATTCATTTTATTTTGCTGACACATTTGCTTTCTTATACACATGTCCAGTGTCATATTCATCACATCTACATAAATGTTTTTTCTATCCACATCATATCATTTTTATTCTTTGACAATCCTGATAACATCTTATGCTGGTGATAAACAAAAAAACAGTATGCTTTTCCTGGAATCCCTCACCTCTCAGAACACTTCATATCTCTACATGTGATCTCTTTGTGTTAACTTGGACTTCCACTAATTCTAAATAAAATTTAGCTTGAGCTTATATACTTATCTGCTTATATACTTATCTGACATGTTGAAACTTTCTCTTTCACACCGAGGGCCAAGGAATTGTAAGTATAAATTTGAGGAGTGGCTAAAATGGGCCTTTTATTTATTTATTTATTTATTTATTTATTTATTTATTTATTTATTTATTTATTTATTTATTTATTTGTTTGTTTGTTTGTTTGTTTGTTTATTTAAACAAATTATTACTTAATTTTGCAATTCATTAATTACAATTTTCCACCCAAAAAATGAAACAATCAGTTCTATCGTTATGGATGTTGTTAATTTTTTTCTTCTCAGCAAACCAAAGGTGCTGAGTTTGTGGTTGTAGGGGACCTAGTGCGTTGTGGTTTAACGACTACTGAAACATGTCTGAAGGCCGTGACCCTGGCTCTGTCTGCAGGAAACACTGTGAGTAACATATTGTGAATATTAGAATGCTACATAATCCAGTTTTCTAGATTGTCATCTAAATAGTGTATAATGTAAGGGTAGGTTTGACAATGTAAGAGTGTGTAGTCCAGTATACTAATGCATAGTGTGTACATTTTGCTTCAGGTGTTTAACATCCAGCCTGACGGAAAGGTCTTTCTCAACCGAATCTACTCTCAGCTTCCTCTCTCTACAGGTGAGTAAATGTGTAAGAAGTGTATAACTATTTAAGAAAATGTTCATGTTTTTTATGTCTTGTTAATGCTACATTCAACTGGCAATCCTGTTTACTTTTTATTCAATTATAGCTGGTGTGAATGTTTTCCGCCCGACCACATTTTACATCATTGTCCAGACGTCTTTTGGGCTTCAGCTGGAGATTCAGCTTGTGCCCATCATGCAGGTTTACATAACAGTGGATGTGTCTCACAAGCAAAACTTACTGGGTTCGTTCAGCTCTCTAACTGTTCTATTAATGTTTAATGATTTAAAGTTTAAACATTAAACTGATTTCAGTGATCATCATTGTTTCAAACTACATCACTGTTTTATAAGTAATAAAATTTACTGATATTGCATTCATTACATTTGGTGCCAGTCAAAAGTTTGTACACTTTCCCTTCATCTTTTATTTAAATATTTACATTATTCATTAATACTGAAGACATCCAAACTATTATGTACTTAACAAAAAGTTATAAACACAGAATATGTTTTATATTTTTGATTCTTTAGAGTAGCTACAGTTAGCTTTGATGACAGCTTCACACACTCTCGGCATTCTCTCATCAGATTCACAAGGTAGTCACCTGGAATGGTTTTCAAATCACAGGTGTGCCTAGCCAAGAGTTAATTTTTGACATTTATGTCCCTCTTAATGTGCTTTAGACAATCATTTGTCCTGTGCAGAGGAAGGCGTGATTAAAAAAAAGACTTATTAGTGCTCCTATAACTACTGTTCAAATCTGTATTATGCAAGAAACACTCGGTTAAGTCGTTTCAATCTCAAGAAACTTTAATGTATCCCCAAGTATTGTCTCCAAAACCATCAAACGATATGAGGAAACATGCTCTTGAGAACCATCACAAGACAGGAAGACCAAAAGCTACCTCTGCTGCAGAGGATAAGTATATTAGGATTACCAGCCTCAAAAAAATATCTGATTTACATAAAATATCCAATCTTTTGATTGGTACTGTATGTAATTGAGAAAATTGCATGGGATACATTTATTAGAATTACAAGCACCAAAAACCACTGATTTACATTAAATACCCAAACTTTTGACTGGTACTATATGTAATTTAATGTAAGTTAGTACATTAAAGTATATACATATGCGTGTGTGTGTGTGTGTGTGTGTGTGTGTGTGTGTGTGTGTGTGTGTGTCTATTGAATACTGATTCTCTGATCTCTTATGATTAGGTCTGTGCGGAAACTTTAATGACGTCCAAAGTGATGATTTCACAACCATGAGTGGATCACGTGAAGGAACCGGTGTTGGTTTTGGGAACAGCTGGAGGACACGAGCTAGCTGTCCTGAAATGAAGAACACCTTTGAGAACCCATGTAGTCTCAGTGTGGAAAATGGTAACTCTTCATTCTCACCACCATTTGACTTAAAGTTGAACATAAAGACACTATAATTAAAAACGTTATACACTGACAGAAGCATAATCTTTTCATACTTAGATACAATTTGAAGAGTGTGTGGTAATGATGTATAATGATGTATTTATACAGTCAATTGGTGTGTTTAGTATTGTGTGATCAAACACACCTAACAAAAACTCAGAACAAAACTCAGGACAAAAGTTACACAGGACAATGTTCATCTCAATCATATGTTAATATACAAATAGTGGAAATTATCATTTTTATTTTTTAATTATCAGTACTTTGAAAATCACTAATCTGGGTATACTTGCAATTTCACTCTGTTTCCACATCCACACTAGGTAGTTAGGGCTCTTCATAATTATAGTGACTTTTTCTGCAGTTGCAAATCACATTGCAAAATATTGCTGCTCTATTTGACTGCAAGCTAAAAGCCAAATGTCATCATACAAAATTAACCTACAAACAATGGATTTTAATGTAAAATACAAGTTTTTTTATTCTTATTATTTCAGAAAAATATGCTCAGAAGTGGTGTTCCTTGCTGTCAGACCCTAATGGTGTTTTTGCTTCTTGTCACGCTGAGATCAGCCCAGATATCTACCAAAAGGTATGATGAAGTGGTAAATTGTATATTTAAACTCAGTAGCTTTCATTAGAGCACAATGTTTAACATGATGTTTTGCCCTTAAGAACTGCATATATGACACCTGCAACTGTGAGAACAGTGAGAACTGCATGTGTGCATCTCTCTCATCTTACGTACATGCCTGTGCTGCTAAAGGAATCTTGCTCACTGGCTGGAGGAGTGAAGTGTGCAGTAAGTAGGAACTTTTCCATATTTGCCAGTTTAATAGAATAATGGGTCATGATCTTCTAAACCCAATATCATGATTTGGTTACAGTGAAATATTCCACCAGCTGTCCAAGCACCATGGTTTACACCTATGACATCCGCAGTAGCACTCAGTCATGCCGCTGTCAAAGCGACCCAGATTTCACCTGCTCTGTGACCTTTGACCCAGTGGATGGATGTGTTTGTGCCGACGGAACATATCTCAGTGATAATGGCAAATGTGTTTCCCTGGATAAATGTTCCTGCTACTACAAAGGGTCTGTGATTCCTCCTGCAGAAGTCATCAGCAAAGACGGCGTCATGTGGTACATCATATTAACCAAGATTTGCATAAAACGTCTTTTTGTTCATTGTTTATGATTGGCAATAGATGGAAGCTTTCAAATCACTTTTAAACATTTCATAAACATCTCTTTTAGCACCTGTAAGAATGGCAAACTCAGCTGTATTGGATCTACCACCGATGAGCCATGTAAGTGCTATTATTTAATATCAAGCTTTTATGGAAATAGGATCATTTAATCATACAGTGTTTCATTTCCATCAATTACTTTATATAACTTTGTAAGAGATGCATTAATCATTAAAAAAAAATCAGGTCTTTACTTACACTAGTGCTTTACTAAGAGGATGTATACAGGGTTTTGTCTTGCAAATGAGTAATCTAGTACATTTTTGGTGCATCTGAAAACTATAAAAAAAACAGTAAAACCTTACATTTTAATATTTTTTGCACACATTAATACAAGCAAAAGAAGCCAATTATTTTTTTTTCATGTTAGATATTAACTATTTGATTGCAATTTATTAGCTCCCATTAGCATTTTAAAAGAAATATAAAAAGGCTTTTTATTCTGACATACAGTATAATGCCTGTCAATATATTCAATTGAATACAAAAATTGGGATTAAGAAATAAATAAAAAATAAAACTTCTTTCCAGCAATAATTTCTTAGTTGGATATTGTTCTTTTAAACCTAGAATATTAAATAGAACATTTTTGATGGGTTCAAACTTTACAAAAAAAGAAAAAATCATGAACACACAATGAAATTGTATTGTATTCTGTTTTTTGATGTCACATGTGGCAAGTCTCTGTTTTGGTAAACATTTAGGGCAACATAGGTACTATTTTGCAAAAGTACACTGGTGTGCACAATTTTACATTTTGGTAAGCATTTAAAACTTTATTGTGACTTTCCTTTTCAGCTTGTACCTCACCTATGGTGTTCTTTAACTGCTCTGATGCTACAGGATCTACAGGAGCTGAGTGCCAAAAGAGCTGTAACACTCTCGACATGCCCTGTGTAAGTTTATGAATATAAAATTTGAAAAGAAATTGAGTTGACCAGATACTATGAAACACTTCTTCACTTGAAAGGGAATTCTTATTTCTCCTAGAAATTATTTCAAACTACATTTACTAAAAAAATCCCACAAGTAGCTATCATTATTATGATTAATATTATGATTATGATTATGATAATGATGATGATGATGATGATTATTATTATTATTATTATTAAGTCAAATATTTTCTACAACAGATCAGCACAGAATGTGTCTCAGGCTGTATGTGTCCTGCGGGACTTGTGTCCGATGGGAAAGGCGGCTGCATTGATGAGGCTCTTTGTTCTTGCGTCCATAACAGTCAAATCTTTCAGCCTGGAGAATCCATTAAAGTCGACTGCAACACCTGGTAATGAATTAATGAACGAATGAGTAAATAAATTATTAAGTAACATTGGTTATAGTTATCTTAGTTGGTTGTAGTGGTTGAAATTGTAATATTTACAGTATTCACATGGACACTATAAAACCTCTGTTCGCAATCACAAAAAGGTGAAGTCTCTTTTCCCTGCAGTGTGCATATGGCCATAGACTTGCTATGCAGTTTTTGTTGATCTCTTCACCTGAATGTAAACACTGACCAGCCACTGTGGGAAAATTGACAAGAATACTGTATTTTTGTCTCCTTTGAACAAAGCACATGCAAAGACAGGAAATGGCAGTGTAGCACAGAATTGTGCCACGGGACCTGTACGGTGTATGGTGATGGCCATTACATAACATTTGATGGAAAAAGATACACCTTTGATGGCGACTGCGAATACACTCTCGTCAGAGTAAGTACATTTTCCGGATAAGATCATGTGAATTTCAAGCTAATTTTTTCATGTTTGTAATTAGCCATAGATTGTGTAGAATGCTTGATAAACAAACAAAAAAAAACAATAAATACATTTTGTGTACACCACTTAGCTTAAACAAGAAACACAAAAAAACTATATTTAAGAAGAATGAAAGCCCAAAAACTACAATTCATGAATATATAATGACATAGATATTGTTTTTGTAATTATTTTAGGATCATTGCAGCCACAGCAATACCAGCGGCACTTTCAGAGTAATCACAGAAAACATTCCCTGTGGAACAACTGGCACCACCTGCTCCAAAGCAATCAAACTCTTTCTGGGGGTGAGGTTTTCAGTTTGATATTGTTTTTCTTGCTAAATCTTTGTTAAATGATAACAATCTGTCAGAATAATTGTGGGTATCATACAATCTCAACAATGTTTTAGCTTCACCAAAAACTTTTTTCAAATGAACCACCTTGCATCACTGCTACAAAACTAAGTTCTACTCCTTATAGAGCCTTCAAGGGCACACAGATAACTCATTTTATAATATAAACATATTTTCTTTTCCAGAGTAATGAGCTTTTACTAACAGATGGAGGCTATGAAGTTATTCAGAGAAATGCAGGAGATGAAATTCCCTATCAGATTAGTGTGAAGGGAATTTACATGGTTATTGAAGCTAATAATGGGTTAATTCTAATGTGGGACAAGAAGACAAGTATATTCATTAAGCTAAGCCCTGACTTTAAGGTATGTATACATGCATAAGGATTAGCTAATAATACAATTATAAATAAAAAGAATAAAGCAACTGCAATAAATCTTTCATGACAGGGCGAAGTCTGTGGTCTTTGCGGAAATTATGATGGCAACACAAAAAATGACTTCACCTTGAGAAACCAAGGTGTGGTAAACAATGCACTGGAATTTGGAAACAGCTGGAAGGAGTCATCCAGTTGCCCTGATGCAAGTCAGATCAAAAATCCATGTACCTTTAACCCCTATCGGCAAGCCTGGGCTCAGAAACAGTGCAGCATCATCATGAGTGAAATCTTTGTGACCTGTCACACACATGTATGTTTTCTTGCCCAGAGTGGACTGCAGCTATTTGTTCAATGACATTAATACTTTTGATTTTCGGAAAATAGTGCTAATGTTGGCGCTATGACATTTTTTTTTAAAGGTTGACCCTGCACCGTATTATTCTGCATGCGTCAGAGATGCATGTGCATGTGATAGTGGTGGAGATTGCGAGTGCTTCTGCACAGCTGTAGCTGCTTATGCGGAAGCTTGTAACGAGGGTGAAGTATGTGTTGCATGGAGAACACCAAAAGTCTGCCGTGAGTTTCTCTAGATTTCAGTGTCAAGTTTAAACCAGAGGTTGATGATTACAGGTTTGAATTAATGAACTCTTGGGTGTGAATTTATGATCACGCAGCACTGTTTTGTGATTACTACAATCCTCCTGATGAGTGTGAATGGCACTACAAACCTTGTGGATCACCCTGTATGAAGACCTGCAGGAACCCTGATGGAACATGCTCCAGTCAGATACCACCATTGGAAGGTATTCAAATGATTTTCAGCTGACACAATTTCATAATCACGTTTCATCAGTACAACCAGGTCTCTTAAGTTAACCTATACTGTACAGCAGTTAACTTTGGGAATTTATTCATAACACATTACTCGTTAGGCTGTTACCCGAAATGCCCTGTTGATCAGCCATATTTTGATGAGGACACAATGAAATGTGTGAAAAAGGAAAGCTGTGGCTGCTATTACAAAGCGAAACATTTCAACAATGGAGACGAGGTTCCAAGCACAAAAAATTGCCAGAAATGGTAAGTTTTGCTTTACACATGCAAAGGCAATTTTGTTTCATTGATTTATTGTACTTAGAATGTGTTTGTTTTTAAGCTATTGCAGTGCATCAGAAATCGATTGTGAAACAGATGACAGTGGTAAGAATTGTTACAATTACAATTTAGAGTACTCTAAATATTTATGAGCAATTAAAACTAAACGGTGAGTAAATTAAAATCTTTGTTACTTTAACTCTGCAGCTTGTACCTGCCAATATAAAGGAACAATATATCACTATGGTGACACTGTTTACAACACTACTGATGGATATGGCAACTGCATCACAGCTAAATGTGGAAAAAATGGAAATCTTGACAGGGCTTCATATCCTTGCCCTACAACACTACCACCAACAACAACTGTCTTCGACTTCTCTTCAACATCTGGTTAGTGCTGGGTCAATTTGTCAAGTACCTAATTCTGTATTTAATAAACAGATATTTGTCTGGTAGTTAGGTGATACAGACAAACTAATTACATTATGAATGACAGTTAATTACAAAACTAAAGCTTTAACTCATCTCATGAGCTAACTCATCTAAAGGTCAATTATTAAATAGTGTTAATAGTGACTGGAAAGGGATTTTGTTTTAATTCACAGAAAGTGGGACATTTTAAATTTTCACATGACTGGTGCATTAGATAAAGCAAGATTACGGTAGGCTTTTAAATGGGTTTTTTTTAGTTGGATAATTCACTTCAAATTCCCCATTGGAATTTATTGTTGTGCATGTTCCATATCAATCGATCAAAAAGAAACAAGGAAAGAATTTAAAAGAACCTGTTAAACCATACAGAAAAAAATCTGAATATGAAATGTCTTTATTTTTTAAAGGAAATAAATAAATGTATAGGATTTTTTTTTTTTACTGAAATCAGGAACAAAAATCAAAAAAGCTTTTGTGTGAAATATCTCTGATGTACATTTTCACTTAGATTGTTCTTTGAATGCATTAAATGCATTTGTATTTCAGTGTCTACTATGCATCCCAGTACCCTAGTGTCAACACAACCAGCAACGACAACAGGTCCAACATCTACTACATGCCAGCAATTATGTGAATGGTCAAAATGGTTCGACACAACATTCCCCACACCTGGATCAAGTGGAGGTGACTCTGAAACATACAAAAATATTAGAGAGGCTGGTTACAAGATCTGTGAACAACCATCCAAAATAGAATGCCGTGCTGAAAAGTATCCAAATAAAAGCATAAATGAAGTTGGGCAGAATGTTGAGTGTAATGTTAACATAGGTTTGATATGCAAAAATGAAGAGCAGTCTGGCCCGTTTCCATTATGTTTGAACTACCGGATACGAGTTTACTGCTGTGATACGAGTCACTGCACACCATCAACATCACCACCAATATCAACAACAGCAATTGTAACCACCCAAACAAGACCAACTTGTGAAGTTTGTTCATGGACACCATGGATGAACGTTGATTATCCGGAATATGGACCAGAAGGAGGGGACAATGAAACTATCAAAAATATTATTAAATCAGGTCGCTATAAAGTATGTGAAAAACCAGCTAAAGTTGAGTGTCAAGCAGTACAATATCCAGGGGTACCAATATCAGAGTTACTCCAAAATGTAACCTGCAGTAACCAAGGTCTACTTTGTGAAAATAAATATCAGAGTCTAATTTGCCTTGATTATGAGGTTAAAGCAGAATGTTGTGAGCGAACAGAATGTACACAAATAACAACGACAACAACACCAACAACTACACCAAAAACAACAACAACAATGATCCCCACTACAACATCACCATTTACACCAAAGCCAACAAGTCAAACTCATACCCCAATATCATGCACAGTTGACTGTTCTTGGTCTGACTGGATGGACTTTGGCCCTCCCACAACTGGTCCTAACGGTGGTGAAGTTGTCCCAATAAAAAGGATTAGTGACACTTATCCTATGATCTGCTCCACCCCAACAAAAGTTGAATGCAGAGCAAAACTCTTCCCTGATAAGGCCCTTTCAGAAGTGGGGCAGGAATTGACATGTAATGCCCAAGATGGATTAATTTGTCTCAACCAAGATCAAGGTCTTCAGGAGCAGTGCTTTGACTATGAACTCAGAGTGTATTGTTGTGAAATGAAAGGAGTTGGGTGTACTACTACTCACACTCCAATTTCCAGCACAACAATGACAACACCTGAAACACCAAAAACTACACCCAAGACAACACCAACAACTGCACCCACATCAACACCCACAACTACACCCACAACAACAACTACTACTACACCAACAACAACAACTACACCCACAACAACACAAACAACTACACCCACAACAACACAGACAACGACACTCACAACAACACCAACAACACAAACAACTACACCCACAACTACACCCAAAACAAAACAAACAACTACACCCACAACAACACAAACAACTACACCCACAACAACACCAACAACTACACCCACAACAACACAAACAACTACACCCACAACAACTCCAACAACTACACCAACAACTACACCGACAAATACACCCACAACAATACTGACAACTACACTCACAACAACAACGACCCCCTCTACAACATCACCATTAACACCCAAGCCTACAAGTCAAACTCATACCACAAAATCATGCACAGTTGACTGCTATTGGTCTGACTGGATGGACTTTGGCCCTCCGACAACTGGTCCTAATGGTGGAGAAGTTGTCCCAATAAAAAGGATTAGTGACACTTATCCTATGATCTGCTCCACCCCGACAAATGTTGATTGCAGAGCAAAACTCTTCCCTGATATTGCCCTCTCAGAATTGGGGCAGGAATTGACATGTAATGCCCAAGATGGATTAATTTGTCTCAACCAAGATCAAGGTCTTCAAGAGCAGTGCTTTGACTATGAAATCAGAGTGTATTGTTGTGAAATGAAAAGAGTTGGGTGTACTACTACTCACACTCCAATTTCCAGCACAACAATGACAACACCTGAAACACCAACGACTACACCCATGACAACAAATACACCCACAACTACACTTACAACTACACCCACAACAACTACACCCACAACAACAACAATTACTACTACTACACCAACAACAACAAGAACACCAACAACAACTACACCCTCAACAACACAAACAACTAAACCCACAACAACACCGACAACTACACTCACAACAACACCAAGAACTACACCCACAACAACACTGACAACTACACTCACAACAACAACAACGACCCCCTCTACAACATCACCATTAACACCAAAGCCTACAAGTCAAACTCATACCACAAAATCATGCAGAGTTGACTGTTCTTGGTCTGACTGGATGAACTTTGGCCCTCCTACAACTGGTCCTAATGGTGGTGAAGTTGTCTCTATAAAAAGGATTAGTGACACTTATCCTATGATCTGCTCCACCCCAACAAAAGTTGAATGCAGAGCAAAACTCTTCCCTGATATGGACCTTTCAGAATTGGGACAGGATTTGACATGTAATTCCCACGATGGATTAATTTGTCTTAACCAAGATCAAGGTCTTCAGGGGCAGTGCTTTGACTATGAAATCAGAGTGTATTGTTGTGAAATGAAAGGAGTTGGGTGTACTACTACTACTCCCACTACAACCCCAACAACAACACCCACAACTACACCCACAACACCAACAACTACACCCACAACAACACCACCACCACCAACAACAACATCAACGACCCCCACTGCAACATCACCATTAACACCAAAGCCTACAAGTCAAACTCATACCACAAAATCATGCACAGTTAACTGTTCTTGGTCTGACTGGATGGACTTTGGCCCTCCTACAACTGGTCCTAATGGTGGTGAAGATGTCCCAATAAAAAGGATTAGTGACACTTATCCTATGATCTGCTCCACCCCAACAAAAGTTCAATGCAGAGCAAAACTCTTCCCTGATATGGACCTTTCAGAATTGGGACAGGATTTGACATGTAATTCCCACGATGGATTAATTTGTCTTAACCAAGATCAAGGTCTTCAGGGGCAGTGCTTTGACTATGAAATCAGAGTGTATTGTTGTGAAATGAAAGGAGTTGGGTGTACTACTACTACTCCCACTACAACCCCAACAACAACACCCACAACTACAACCACAACATCAACAACCACACCCACAACACCACCAACAACAACATCAACGACCCCCACTACAACATCACCATTAACACCAAAGCCTACAAGTCAAACTCATACCACAAAATCATGCACAGTTGACTGCTCTTGGTCTGACTGGATGGACTTTGGCCCTCCTACAACTGGTCCTAATGGTGGTGAAGTTGTCCCAGTAAAAAGGATTAGTGACACTTATCCCATGATCTGCTCCACCCCAACAAAAGTTCAATGCAGAGCAAAACTCTTCCCTGATATGGACCTTTCAGAATTGGGACAGGATTTGACATGTAATTCCCACGATGGATTAATTTGTCTTAACCAAGATCAAGGTCTTCAGGGGCAGTGCTTTGACTATGAAATCAGAGTGTATTGTTGTGAAATGAAAGGAGTTGGGTGTACTACTACTACTCCCACTACAACCCCAACAACAACACCCACAACTACAACCACAACATCAACAACCACACCCACAACACCACCAACAACAACATCAACGACCCCCACTACAACATCACCATTAACACCAAAGCCTACAAGTCAAACTCATACCACAAAATCATGCACAGTTGACTGCTCTTGGTCTGACTGGATGGACTTTGGCCCTCCTACAACTGGTCCTAATGGTGGTGAAGTTGTCCCAATAAAAAAGATTAGTGACACTTATCCTATGATCTGCTCCACCCCAACAAAAGTTAAATGCAGAGCAAAACTCTTCCCTGATATGGACCTTTCAGAATTGGGACAGGATTTGACATGTAATTCCCACGATGGATTAATTTGTCTTAACCAAGATCAAGGTCTTCAGGGGCAGTGCTTTGACTATGAAATCAGAGTGTATTGTTGTGAAATGAAAGGAGTTGGGTGTACTACTACTACTCCCACTACAACCCCAACAACAACACCCACAACTACACCCAGAACAACACCCACAACTACAACACCACCAACAACAACATCAACGACCCCCACTACAACATCACCATTAACACCAAAGCCTACAAGTCAAACTCATACCACAAAATCATGCACAGTTGACTGCTCTTGGTCTGACTGGATGGACTTTGGCCCTCCTACAACTGGTCCTAATGGTGGTGAAGTTGTCCCAGTAAAAAGGATTAGTGACACTTATCCCATGATCTGCTCCACCCCAACAAAAGTTCAATGCAGAGCAAAACTCTTCCCTGATATGGACCTTTCAGAATTGGGACAGGATTTGACATGTAATTCCCACGATGGATTAATTTGTCTTAACCAAGATCAAGGTCTTCAGGGGCAGTGCTTTGACTATGAAATCAGAGTGTATTGTTGTGAAATGAAAGGAGTTGGGTGTACTACTACTACTCCTACTACAACCCCAACAAAAACACCCACAACTACAACCACAACATCAACAACCACACCCACAACACCAACAACAACAACATCAACGACCCCCACTACAACATCACCATTAACACCAAAGCCTACAAGTCAAACTCATACCACAAAATCATGCACAGTTGACTGCTCTTGGTCTGACTGGATGGAC
Organism: Silurus aristotelis; assembly: GCF_946808225.1. NCBI lineage: Eukaryota > Metazoa > Chordata > Actinopteri > Siluriformes > Siluridae > Silurus > Silurus aristotelis. Next base: position 7,750,869 of record NC_139586.1, read on the forward strand.
TTTGGCCCTCCTACAACTGGTCCTAATGGTGGTGAAGTTGTCCCAATAAAAAAGATTAGTGACACTTATCCTATGATCTGCTCCACCCCAACAAAAGTTAAATGCAGAGCAAAACTCTTCCCTGATATGGACCTTTCAGAATTGGGACAGGATTTGACATGTAATTCCCACGATGGATTAATTTGTCTTAACCAAGATCAAGGTCTTCAGGGGCAGTGCTTTGACTATGAAATCAGAGTGTATTGTTGTGAAATGAAAGGAGTTGGGTGTACTACTACTACTCCCACTACATCCCCAACAACAACACCCACAACAACGCCCACAACAACATCCAGCACAACAATGACAACAACACCTTCAACAACCCCAACAACACCACCAACAACTACACCCACAACAACAACAATGACCCCCACTACAACATCACCATTAACACCAAAGCCTACAAGTCAAATTCATACCCCAATATCATGCAGAGTTGACTGCTCTTGGTCTGACTGGATGGACTTTGGCCCTCCTACAACTGGTCCTAATGGTGGTGAGGTTGTGCCAATAAAAAGGATTAGTGCCACTTATCCTATGATCTGCTCCACCCCAACAAAAGTTAATTGCAGAGCAAAACTCTTCCCTGATATGGCCCTTTCAGAATTGGGGCAGGAATTGACATGTAATGCCCAAGATGGATTCATTTGTCTCAACCAAGATCAAGGTCTTCAGGGGCAGTGCTTTGACTATGAAATTAGAGTGTATTGTTGTGAAATGAAAGGAGCTGGGTGTACTACTACTACTTCCACTACAACCCCAACAACAACACCCACAACTACACCCACAACACCAACAACTACACCCACAACAACACCACCACCAACAACAACAACAACAACAACAACTACAACAACATCAACAAACCCCACTACAACATCACCATTAACACCAAAGCCTACAAGTCAAACTCATACCACAAAATCATGCACATTTGACTGCTCTTGGTCTGACTGGATGGACTTTGGCCCTCCTACAACTGGTCCTAATGGTGGTGAAGTTGTCCCAATAAAAAGGATTAGTGACACTTATCCCATGATCTGCTCCACCCCAACAAAAGTTGAATGCAGAGCAAAACTCTTCCCTGATATAGAAATTTCAGAATTGGGACAGGATTTGACATGTAATTCCCAAAATGGATTAATTTGTCTTAACCAAGATCAAGGTCTTCAGGGGCAGTGCTTTGACTATGAAATCAGAGTGTATTGTTGTGAAATGAAAGGAGTTGGGTGTACTACTACTACTCCCACTACAACCCCAACAACAACACCCACAACAACGCCCACAACAACATCCAGCACAACAATGACAACAACACCTACAACAACCCCAACAACACCACCAACACCTACACCCACAATAACAACAACAACAATGACCTCCACTACAACATCACCATTAACACCAAAGCCTACAAGTCAAATTCATACCCCAATATCATGCAGAGTTGACTGCTCTTGGTCTGACTGGATGGACTTTGGCCCTCCTACAACTGGTCCTAATGGTGGTGAGGTTGTGCCAATAAAAAGGATTAGTGACACTTATCCTATGATCTGCTCCACCCCAACAAAAGTTAATTGCAGAGCAAAACTCTTCCCTGATATGGCCCTTTCAGAATTGGGGCAGGAATTGACATGTAATGCCCAAGATGGATTCATTTGTCTCAACCAAGATCAAGGTCTTCAGGGGCAGTGCTTTGACTATGAAATTAGAGTGTATTGTTGTGAAATGAAAGGAGCTGGGTGTACTACTACTACTTCCACTACAACCCCAACAACAACACCCACAACTACACCCACAACACCAACAACTACACCCACAACAACACCACCACCACCAACAACAACAACAACAACAACTACAACAACATCAACAAACCCCACTACAACATCACCATTAACACCAAAGCCTACAAGTCAAACTCATACCACAAAATCATGCACATTTGACTGCTCTTGGTCTGACTGGATGGACTTTGGCCCTCCTACAACTGGTCCTAATGGTGGTGAAGTTGTCCCAATAAAAAGGATTAGTGACACTTATCCCATGATCTGCTCCACCCCAACAAAAGTTGAATGCAGAGCAAAACTCTTCCCTGATATAGAAATTTCAGAATTGGGACAGGATTTGACATGTAATTCCCAAAATGGATTAATTTGTCTTAACCAAGATCAAGGTCTTCAGGGGCAGTGCTTTGACTATGAAATCAGAGTGTATTGTTGTGAAATGAAAGGAGTTGGGTGTACTACTACTACTCCCACTACAACCCCAACAACAACACCCACAACAACGCCCACAACAACATCCAGCACAACAATGACAACAACACCTACAACAACCCCAACAACACCACCAACACCTACACCCACAATAACAACAACAACAATGACCCCCACTACAACATCACCATTAACACCAAAGCCTACAAGTCAAATTCATACCCCAATATCATGCAGAGTTGACTGCTCTTGGTCTGACTGGATGGACTTTGGCCCTCCTTCAACTGGTCCTAATGGTGGTGAGGTTGTGCCAATAAAAAGGATTAGTGACACTTATCCCATGATCTGCTCCACCCCAACAAAAGTTAATTGCAGAGCAAAACTCTTCCCTGATATGGCCCTTTCAGAATTGGGGCAGGAATTGACATGTAATGCCCAAGATGGATTCATTTGTCTCAACCAAGATCAAGGTCTTCAGGGGCAGTGCTTTGACTATGAAATTAGAGTGTATTGTTGTGAAATGAAAGGAGCTGGGTGTACTACTACTACTCCCACTACAACCCCAACAACAACACCCACAACTACACCCACAACACCAACAACTACACCCACAACAACACCAACAACAACAACAACAACAACAACAACTACAACAACATCAACAAACCCCACTACAACATCACCATTAACACCAAAGCCTACAAGTCAAACTCATACCACAAAATCATGCACATTTGACTGCTCTTGGTCTGACTGGATGGACTTTGGCCCTCCTACAACTGGTCCTAATGGTGGTGAAGTTGTCCCAATAAAAAGGATTAGTGACACTTATCCCATGATCTGCTCCACCCCAACAAAAGTTGAATGCAGAGCAAAACTCTTCCCTGATATAGAAATTTCAGAATTGGGACAGGATTTGACATGTAATTCCCAAGATGGATTAATTTGTCTTAACCAAGATCAAGGTCTTCAGGGGCAGTGCTTTGACTATGAAATCAGAGTGTATTGTTGTGAAATGAAAGGAGTTGGGTGTACTACTACTACTCCCACTACAACCCCAACAACAACACCCACAACAACGCCCACAACAACATCCAGCACAACAATGACAACAACACCTACAACAACCCCAACAACACCACCAACACCTACACCCACAATAACAACAACAACAATGACCCCCACTACAACATCACCATTAACACCAAAGCCTACAAGTCAAATTCATACCCCAATATCATGCAGAGTTGACTGCTCTTGGTCTGACTGGATGGACTTTGGCCCTCCTTCAACTGGTCCTAATGGTGGTGAGGTTGTGCCAATAAAAAGGATTAGTGACACTTATCCCATGATCTGCTCCACCCCAACAAAAGTTAATTGCAGAGCAAAACTCTTCCCTGATATGGCCCTTTCAGAATTGGGGCAGGAATTGACATGTAATGCCCAAGATGGATTCATTTGTCTCAACCAAGATCAAGGTCTTCAGGGGCAGTGCTTTGACTATGAAATTAGAGTGTATTGTTGTGAAATGAAAGGAGTTGGGTGTACTACTACTACTACTCCCACTACAACCCCAACAACAACACTCACAACTACAACCCCAACAACAACACCCACAACTACACCCACAACAACAACAACAACAACAACAACAACAACTACAACATCATCAACAAACCCCACTACAACATCACCATTAACACCAAAGCCTACAAGTCAAACTCATACCACAAAATCATGCACATTTGACTGCTCTTGGTCTGACTGGATGGACTTTGGCCCTCCTACAACTGGTCCTAATGGTGGTGAAGTTGTCCCAATAAAAAGGATTAGTGACACTTATCCCATGATCTGCTCCACCCCAACAAAAGTTAATTGCAGAGCAAAACTCTTCCCTGATATAGAAATTTCAGAATTGGGACAGGATTTGACATGTAATTCCCAAGATGGATTAATTTGTCTTAACCAAGATCAAGGTCTTCAGGGGCAGTGCTTTGACTATGAAATCAGAGTGTATTGTTGTGAAATGAAAGGAGTTGGGTGTACTACTACTACTCCCACTACTTCCCCAACAACAACACCCACAACAACACCCACAACAACATCCAGCACAACAATGACAACAACACCTACAACAACTTCAACAACAACACCAACAACTACACCCACAATAACAACAACAACAATGACCCCCACCACAACATCACCATTAACACCAAAGCCTACAAGTCAAACTCATACCCCAATATCATGCAGAGTTGACTGCTCTTGGTCTGACTGGATGGACTTTGGCCCTCCTACAACTGGTCCTAATGGTGGTGAGGTTGTGCCAATAAAAAGGATTAGTGACACTTATCCTATGATCTGCTCCACCCCAACAAAAGTTGAATGCAGAGCAAAACTCTTCCCTGATATGGCCCTTTCAGAATTGGGGCAGGAATTGACATGTAATGCCCAAGATGGATTCATTTGTCTCAACCAAGATCAAGGTCTTCAGGGGCAGTGCTTTGACTATGAAATTAGAGTGTATTGTTGTGAAATGAAAGGAGTTGGGTGTACTACTACTACTCCCACTACAACCCCAACAACAACACCCACAACTACAACCCCAACAACAACACCCACAACTACACCCACAACAACAACAACAACTACAACAACATCAACAAACCCCACTACAACATCACCATTAACACCAAAGCCTACAAGTCAAACTCATACCACAAAATCATGCACATTTGACTGCTCTTGGTCTGACTGGATGGACTTTGGCCCTCCTACAACTGGTCCTAATGGTGGTGAAGTTGTCCCAATAAAAAGGATTAGTGACACTTATCCCATGATCTGCTCCACCCCAACAAAAGTTAATTGCAGAGCAAAACTCTTCCCTGATATAGAAATTTCAGAATTGGGACAGGATTTGACATGTAATGCCCAAGATGGATTCATTTGTCTCAACCAAGATCAAGGTCTTCAGGGGCAGTGCTTTGACTATGAAATTAGAGTGTATTGTTGTGAAATGAAAGGAGTTGGGTGTACTACTACTACTCCCACTACATCCCCAACAACAACACCCACAACAACACCCACAACAACATCCAGCACAACAATGACAACAACACCTACAACAACTCCAACAACAACAACAACAACTACACCCACAATAACAACAACAACAATGACCCCCACCACAACATCACCATTAACACCAAAGCCTACAAGTCAAACTCATACCCCAATATCATGCAGAGTTGACTGCTCTTGGTCTGACTGGATGGACTTTGGCCCTCCTACAACTGGTCCTAATGGTGGTGAGGTTGTGCCAATAAAAAGGATTAGTGACACTTATCCTATGATCTGCTCCACCCCAACAAAAGTTGAATGCAGAGCAAAACTCTTCCCTGATATGGCCCTTTCAGAATTGGGGCAGGAATTGACATGTAATGCCCAAGATGGATTCATTTGTCTCAACCAAGATCAAGGTCTTCAGGAGCAGTGCTTTGACTATGAAATTAGAGTGTATTGTTGTGAATTGAAAGGAGTTGGGTGTACTACTACTACTCCCACTACAACCCCAACAACAACACCCACAACTACACCCACAACACCAACAACTACACCCACAACAACACCAACAACAACAACAACAACAACTACAACAACATCAACAAACCCCACTACAACATCACCATTAACACCAAAGCCTACAAGTCAAACTCATACCACAAAATCATGCACATTTGACTGCTCTTGGTCTGACTGGATGGACTTTGGCCCTCCTACAACTGGTCCTAATGGTGGTGAGGTTGTGCCAATAAAAAGGATTAGTGACACTTATCCTATGAGCTGCTCCACCCCAACAAAAGTTGATTGCAGAGCAAAACTCTTCCCTGATATGGCCCTTTCAGAATTGGGGCAGGAATTGACATGTAATGCCCAAGATGGATTCATTTGTCTCAACCAAGATCAAGGCCTTCAGGAGCAGTGCTTGGACTATGAAATTAGAGTGTATTGTTGTGAAATGAAAGGCGTTGGATGTTCTACCACTCACACTCCAACTACTAGCACAACAACGACAACAATGACATCTTCACCTACAACATTTCGGGTCATAACTGGATCCACATCAACAGCTGCTTCAGCTGGCCAATGTTATTGCTTCGTTAATGGCACTAAAGTATATCCAGGTAACACATTGCTCCAATGACCTACTTTCTCACTTTAATGAATAATTATCATTCTTTCTTTTTCATTTGTTTAAACATGTAATGGTCAACCTATTTTTATATGCTACATCCAGGTTCCCAGATTTACAACGTGACTGATTCTGATGGATGGTGTTATGGAGCCATTTGCAAACTAACAGAGCCGAATTTGTGTGTAGTTCATTCTTATTCGACTAAGTGTGGTGTACATTCAACTTTGCTCCCACCAACCACAAGCCACATGCCCTGTGAAAAGCCACCACTAAAGGTAATGCACTTATGAAAGACATGATACTTCTACTTTTCTTTGTCAATTCACCTATTTTTTAATACAATTTCACAAAGGTAATTTTCTCTTACTTCACCTTAAGGAAGCTTTAACTTTACTCTCAACCTCATTTATTTTCTCTATTATATAGATTTTTGATCACAATTATGATTTTTAACCATGTAAATGCAAGTTTTTTTATTATTAATATGAATAAATCAAATCATATGATCAATGTGTAATTACATTAAAAAACTTTACAGTAATTTGTTATAATGCACTTTAGACAAATATGTAGTGATTCTAAAATTATTTATTGCTCTTCTTTTTCTTGACCTTAACATTTGAGATCTTCATTATTCATAGTAGAAATCTAAAATGGGTTAAGAATCTGTACCTATTTTAGTTCAAATTTATTCCTTCTCTTTCGATTGACAATGGATTTAGAAAAAAAAGTCTTCTAATTAACTTATGCACATCAAGTTTAAGAGTCATGTATTTTCAGCATGGACAGACTATACCAGATGGAAAATGTTCCAATATTACATGCAACAATGGAATAATCATTCATGAGCATATGAAATGTGAGGATGCACCTCTGCCTGTATGTGTGAACAACCACTTGCCCAAGAAAGTCACTGATGAGTCTGGCTGTTGTTCCAAATATGAGTGCCAGTGTAAGTAATGTTTACTGTAAATTCTATTTAAGTGATTGTATATTGTAATTATTGACCAACAGCATTTAAAAAAACACAGCTGTATTCATGATTGCATGTTTATGTACCTCTTTCAGGTATATGCAGTGGCTTTGGAGATCCACATTACATCACTTTTGATGGAACATACTACCCATTTCAAGGAAACTGCTCCTATGTCCTCGTCAAAGAGATACATCCAAAATACAACTTTAGTGTCATTATTGACAATGTCTACTGTGCCTCTGAAGATGGTCTGTCCTGTCCTAAATCATTGACTGTTCACTATAAATCCTTTGAGATTTTTTTGACACAGGAGATTTCTAAAGGAATTGTCACAAATGTGGTAAATAATTGAATTATTTTTTATATTAGTTTGGTAACAGTGATTAAATAAACAAATCTATAATATTACATCTATAAATATAACATATTTTAGATTAAAAGTATACTCAGAAATTGCAGAATAAAATAAAACAACCAGTGTTTTAGTTTTATAAACTCTTAACATTTTTAACAGTATTTTTCTTAGTATTATTTCCTTTAGTAGCTTTGTTTGCCTTTATATGTGTCAAGCTTTGGACCTCAACACTAATCAAACAAACTAACAAATAAATAAAAACAGCACACAAAACAAATGATTATGTTCAATGTTTAACAGATTATTGTCAACAACAAGCGGGTTACACTCCCATATGAGAACGAGGACTTCCGAATTACAGACAATGGTATTGAATCACTCGTGGTGATACCAGCAATTGATGCACAGGTTACCTTCACTGGCATGATGTTTTTCATCAACCTCCCATGGCAAAAGTTCCACGGAAACACTGAAGGACAGTGTGGTAAGTTCCAGTCGCTAAAAAAGTGCATAATGGTAAAACTTGCCAATTAGTTGTCTATGATATTTTGTTTTAGCCCAGAATAGACATGGAAACATTCTGCGTACAGTTAATGATTTTCGTAATAATATTAATACAAATTTAAAGTCTGTATCTTTTAAAATGCGTTAACGTAGGTCATGTAATTGGATGGATGGATGGATGGATGGATGGATGGATGGATGGATGGATGGATGGATGGATAGATAGATAGATAGATAGATAGATAGATAGATAGATAGATAGATAGATAGATAGATAGATAGATAGATAGATAGATAGATAGATAGATAGATTCAACATGTAATGACAAAAAAGCTAATTATACTTTTGTTAGAAATTATAAATAAACTGAGAATAGATGCTGTAGTGAACTGATGAAGCAATTCATTCTTAAAAAAGCTGCCATTTATTCACTTTAAGGAACATGTGATAATAACCGCAAGAATGATTGCCGGCTACCAAATGGCACAATTGTTTCCTCCTGTGAGAAAATGGCCCCATATTGGAATGTCAGTAAGAATGATGAATTCTGTCCAAAGCCACACCCAAGGCCAACACCAGTTCCATGCACCAATTCTCCAATCTGTCAGAATATTAGCAAGTAAGTATATTTATCTCCTTTTTTAACACATTTGATCTAACTACTTATGACACGATGGTCTGGCATGCTTAATTCTGATCTGGATCTTTTTTTTTTTAAGTATCTTTAAGGATTGCCATGAGTTTGTCCCACACCAGTATTATGAGGAGGCCTGCAACTATGATGTGTGCTACATGAACAATCAAGACATCGGTTGTTCCAGTTTGCAGATTTATGCTGAACAGTGTGCTCTGGCAGGAATCTGCATCGACTGGAGGCCAGCCACGAATGGAGTGTGTGGTAAGTGGCATTCAATTGAAAAGCAACGAATAACATGCATTGTCTGCTCATAGCAATTACAAACCTTTGTGTCCTGTGTATGAAGATTTCAAGTGTGAAGAGCCCAAAGTGTACAAAGCTTGTGGACCTCAGATTCCAGAAACGTGTGACTTGAAGTAAAGTGCTGTCTGACACACAGTAATTATTTAATTATTACAAATGTGTATTACATTGACATTTTATTGCTTGCTTTTATAGATTTAACCTCAAATTTATAAATGCACCCAGTGCATTTAAAGCTTTGGAAAGTATGATATGGGAAGGCTGCTACTGTCCTGAAGGAATGATACAGTTGAATCCAGACTTAAACCTGTGTGTAAATTCTTGTGGTAAGTCTTCAATTTTATTGCAAAACTTGAAACTTATAGGCAGTGATAAAGATACAAGATTAAGCTAATCTATTCCTATTCTATTGCCATCAAAGTCAAATACCATATACCAAATATCATAATCAAAACACTAATAGAGGAAAGATCTTGTAAAAGAATGACATTTTATTCATTTAGCACAGTTCCAGTTAGTCTATGCCAATGAAGAGGTTGTAGTGTTCAATTGCATGAGGGAATTGCATGAGGGCCCCACACATTTCTGTGACACTTTGTCGTTTTTACATTAAGTTTCTCATCTATCTTTAGGTCGACTGTGTTCTTGTTTAAATAAATAGTTTGGCTTAGATATTAATTTTTATTATTATTTTTTTTTATCTATCTAATAATCAGACTACTGCGTCGCACATGATGGACATTTGCTAAAGGTACCAGAAATCAGATTCAAATGTTTTACTTTTACTTAAATTTCATTTCATATCAAAACTTCCATAATTCTCTTTACCTAATTCCCCTAATATGAACAAGAAAGTAACATACACATCAATGATTTCCTTCAAGGTTAACGAGACTAAGGTTTTCGATTGTACGAGCTGCACATGTGAGGCACCAAGTCTGACAGTGAACTGCATGCCCCTGCCATGTCCTACACCAACTACTGTTAACTGTAATGAGCCTGGGCAGAAAAGAATCACACAGATTGTGGATTGCTGCAAAAATGACAGCTGTGGTAAGCTTGCATATTCTATTGACTTATTCCAAAAAAACTTTTTGGGACTTTTAGGATTGTTTTACAAAGATTGTGTAATACAGAAATAACAAAACCTCTCAGGTTTGCTGTCCAGAAAATGAAAACGATTATAGGTCAATTAAATGTTAGTGAACACATCTTTTATGCTCTTGCATTACATTTTAATTGTCCACAGTGTGTGATGTCAGTACTTGTCCCAACGAGCCAAAAGCTTGCCAACTCGGATTCATTCCAAAAGTTGAAACAAAGGTGTGCTGCCCAGTTTACACCTGTGGTGAGTGCAAAACTTCAAAAACGTTTTCTTTCCAAAGAAATGTAGCATAAGAAAGGATGCATTGAAATGTTGTGTTTATTCACTTACTTTGAATAGTGCCTGACTCGGTCTGCGTGTTCAATGACACAGTATATAAGGTAAGAACTTTGAGAACATTACCGAGAAATTAAATAATAGCACAACATATTACCCGTCTTGCAAAAGTGTTTAGCAATGATTCTAAAGAACATTAGGTTAATAGTGCATTAGTATTCACTCCATGGTTTTGAAACACCTAAATTAGTTTTGGTGAAACCAGTTGCCATCCACAAGACCTCTAAATGGAGTCTGTACAGTATGTACAGGTATCTGTAGACCTGTTTGCAGTTAAAGTGCCACATGATATCTACAGAAAATACACTTTTTTTTTCCCTTGGAAGACTTTTTTAGAGAACATGTAGAGAACAATTATGTATATATACAGAATATATATATATATATATATATGAAACATCTATTACTGAGCTGATATTACACTCACCTGTCAAAGGATAAGGATGGGTTAAAGAAACAACTGTAACATCTTATATGATGCTGCCACCGCTTTAGGGCGACCGAGTTCTGCCAAATGTAGGGCTTTATGCCAAGGTTAAAAAAAATACAGGTTTGTCAATTCATTTCTGTTTAATTTCCTTTTTATTTGCACACTGAATATGACTGGATGACATCCTCAAACTGTGATTGTGCCATACTCCTTAATTTGTTAAGAAAAAATGGCTTAAGATTGGTAGGTTTTAAAAACTAGGTTCCAAGTTATAGCATTTCAAAATTATGGAAATATTTAATGGGGTGAATACTCATGCAAGGCACTGCATGTTATTCATCTTTCAGATATATCTGTAGTGGCAAGTAAATGATTGATTCCTCATCCCTTCCAGTGTTACCTTGAGCATGGGCTTTTAGTCATTCAGATTTCCCTTTTCCTTTCTCTTGTTGCAGCCTGGTGTAACTGTTCCTATGGATAAATGTGAGACCTGTGTATGTACAAATGAAGTGGATTCCCAAACTAAGCTCAAGAAAATCTCATGTACTCCTCTTACATGTCAGACACAATGTCCATTGGTGAGTATACCAAAATTCACCTTTGAACCGTGATTTCCTTTTTCTCGTTTGCACTGATCACTGTGTATGGTAAGTGTGTAAAAGATTATGTACTAATGTATGCTATTGCAATTGTACAGGGATATGAGTATGAGCTTGTTCCACACAAGTGCTGTGGAAAATGTGTGCAGATTAACTGTGTGGTTAAATCTGGAGATACAGTTAAAATTATTAAGGTGAGATTATAAAGTATACAAAAAAAAATAAGAAATAAATGCACACTCTGGAACATATGTGATTTTGAAAATACATCTGCTTATGTATAAATTACTGAAAAATAACATAAACTGCAATGGTTTATTTTAAGGTAAATGAGACCGTGGTCTCGAATTGTATGAGCTGCACCTGTGAGGCAACGAGTCTGACAATGAACTGCATGCCTCTGCCATGTCCTACACAAAAGCCTGTTAGCTGTGACGAACCTGGGCATATGATAATCTCACAGACTGTGGATTGCTGCCAGTATGACCACTGTGGTGAGTTTACACACTTAAATCACTGATGGTGCATATGGTTTTAAATTATCGACTAAAAAAGCTATTAAATCAACCTGCTATTATACACATGTGACTGTATTATATTCCGTTCTTCCACAGTGTGTAATGTCAGTCTTTGTCCCACTGAGAAGCATACTTGCTCCCTTGGATTCACTCCACAAGCTGAAACAAAGCACTGTTGTCCAGTTTACACCTGTAGTGAGTGTGGATAGTTTCCAATGCTTTTTTCCCTTGTGCACATGTTCACTATAGTAATATGTATAATACAGAAATAAAACATTAAAATCTGTTCTTTACACAGAGCCTGAACCTGTCTGTGTATTCAATGATACAATACATAAGGTAAGGACTCTGAGAGTGTCTTTTACACACTTGGATAATATCTTTAAAGGGCAAAATTCTCAATAAATACTACAGTGTCACATTTATAGACATCTTCTACAGAATATCTTTGTGACACAGTAACAACTCACCCAGTACTGGGTCTCTGTCCAGTGGTTGGGGATCTCTGTCTTAAGTTATGAAACTTTTGTCTTATTTCAGCCTGGTGCAGTTGTTTCTAAGGACACATGTAACGAATGTGTATGTTCAAATGAAGTGGATTCCCAAACTAAATTGCACAAAATCACATGCACTCCTCTTCCATGTAACACCCAATGTCCTTTGGTGAGTATACTGAAATGTTACATCATGTCTAGTGGTCACAATGCTGTGTATATTAAAAACACCGTATGTTGTATAAGATTATACAATCTTACTAAAATGCTATCAATATAGTATTAAATGAAGCACATTAAAATAAAACCTTTTTACTAAATCTATATCAATAAACAAAAAAACTATCTATAAACTAAAGTATGCTAATTAAATTATTTAGGGAACTGAGTACCAGATTCTTCCAGGAGCGTGCTGTGGAAAGTGTGTGCCAGTGGACTGTGTGATTATCTCTGGAGGTTCCATTAAAATTATCAAGGTGAGTTTTTTGAGCATTTGAACCCATACTTGCTATGTTTAAGACGAATGTTCTGAAATTTTAGGGCAAATATGATTTGAAATGTATATCTACTATGGCTGTAATGCATCTTTATCTGTGTACTGTATTGTGTTTTTTTAGAGCATGAGTGTTCCCATATTTTTCCGTATTTTGATTGTTATATCTCATTTACAATCTGCATGTGTTTTTATTATTGACATTATTTACTGTATGCCAAAAATAAACTAAACATTGTATTGATTTCTTTTAAGATCAATGAGACCCAGGTAATGAATTGTATGAGCTGCACCTGTGAGGCGCCGAGTCTGACAGTGAACTGCATGCCTGCGCCATGTCCTACACAAGTGCTTCCTAAATGTGACGCACCTGGGCAGATGATAATCTCACAGACTATAGATTGCTGCCAACAGTCCCGCTGTGGTAAGTTTCTACACTTTAATAACTTTGTGCATGTCTTATCAAAAATGAGTACTAAAGAAACCCAAGTTTAAAATATTGAATTAAAGACTGTTTGAGTAGTTGTGTAGTGAAAAACATGCAAAAAGTCTCCATGAGGTAATCAGTGATATTTTAATCTGAAAAAGTTTAAAAGCCTACCTGTTACAATCCACATCAATCTTGTGACTGTATTGTATTGTTTTTTTTTTTCACAGTGTGTAATGGCCTTCTATGTCCCAAGGAGACGCAATCTTGTCCTCTCGGATTCACACTAAATGCTGCAATAGGCATTTGCTGTCCAATTTACACTTGTGGTGGGTGCAGAGAAGCATATATTTATTCTCATAAAAATGTTTTATATTGTAAGAAAAAAAAAACAATGAAATGTCTGTTTTTTTTTCTTTTCCACAGTACCTAAACCTGTCTGTGTGTTTAATGACACAGTATATAAGGTAAGATTATGGCCAGGATTTGTTGTGTAATTGTGTGTATATGACATTGACAGAAAGATTAAGCACAGACATTTTATGAAAGGCCCTGGTTTAGATTGAAGGTAAACAAGTATTTGAGCACTTTTGTTTTTATTATTTAACACACTCCCAGCACAGTAAATTTGCACACATTATGTCTTTTAACTTTGTATTTATAAAAATGATTTTAAATAAGTATACATTTATAAACATTAAATAATAAAAAAAAGGAAAGAAAGAACCTAGTAGTACACATGAAAAAAGCTGTAGGACAACCTTAAAAACAGCATGAACAATAACAGTTACATAAACAAATCCTCTTGGAGCAGTACAGTCTGGTCAGATGAAACAAAGTTGAACTCTTCTGCCCATAAACATTACGCCCAAAGTAAAACACCATAGTCGGGATCATTATATGAGGCTATTTCTCCACAGATGTTACTGAGGTATTTATTTAAATTTATTCACACCAATGAAGAAACTGAACAGGTACAATAACTCAAGAAAGCCTTGCATGGGTCTAGCCAAACTTTTGATTATACTATTTCTGAAATGGACAAGTATGGACAAGTAAACATGAAATTTATTAAAATCTATGAATCATCAGTGGGACTGTCATAACCTTGGGGAACTGAAGCTGTAGCTTTAATTCGAAAAGCTTTGGAGCAAATATTTGCGCTAAAGATTTGTGGTCACTTTCTGCTATCCTATTTTTATTGCATGTAAACTCAAAGCAGATTTAGGACCTGAAGGTATAACAATATATCACAAAAGCAAAGGTGCCCAAATATGTATTTACTTGCTGTGTAATACTGTATTCTTCTTCCTGTTATTATATTAGTCCCTATGAGTTTCATAAGTTATCTGCTTCTTGTGGATCTAATAAAGAGTTTATAAATGTACTATATCTGTTTAAATCTTCATTAAATGTTTTCTGTCTTCCTACAGCCTGGTGTAGCTGTTCCTAAGGAAAAATGTGAGACTTGTGTATGTACAGATGAAGTCGATCCACAAACAAAACTTTACAAAATCTCATGCTCTCCTCTACCTTGTCAGAAACAATGTCCTTTGGTGAGTACTGAAAATCACCATGACTATGTTTCACCATGTCCACTAGTAGTAATAAAGTGCATTGTAAACGTCACTGTATATGATATTTTACAGTTATATAAGCATATTGAAATTTAGAAACTATTAAAATACACTAAAGTTTTCAAATGCATTTATTTAGGGATATGAGTACCAGCTGGTTCCAGGACATTGCTGTGGAGAATGTGTTCAGATAAGCTGTGTGGTTACGTATGGAGATACACCTCAAATTATCAGGGTAAGCTTGTAATGTAATCTCTAAACCTTAATCTGTTTGAATGTCAGAGTGCTTGTTCTTTACTTCTGTAAAATAAATTAAGTCAGTAGCTCTACAAATTAGTGACTACAATCCTTTAACCTCACATATACAATTCAGTCTCAATTCAACAGCTTTCGACTGTTGATGGTCAGTAATGTCAAATCATTTATAAGTTAAGTTCATTCATGGCCTGGTGTAAACATACGGTAAATTGCCACAATAATAGGATAAGATGAAATTAAATATGTACAGTTCATTGTTACACTAATCAACACTGTTTAAAACTTATTTAGGCACTATGTGCATTTTGCAACATTGCAGAACTGTCACATTAACACTGGACTGGCACACATTAGTGTCACTTTAATATCAGCACATGAACACTTTAGAAACAATAACAATGGGACTCTACCCTTTTTGTCTTATTTTGTATATATATTTTATAGTATTTTATAGTATATATATATATATAAAAAAATAAATAAATAAATAAATAAATAAATAAATAAATATATATAGTGTGTGTGTGTTTTAATACCTCTATTTTATACTTTATACTTTTATTATTATACTTATATACTTTTATTTCCTTTATATTTTATATTCTATTTCTATTTACATGTTGGACAGTCGTAATAAGCATTTCACTACATGTCGTACTTTGTATGAATGTGTATGTGACGAATAAAATTTTCTATTTGATTTTATTTGATTATGCCTGGATAAAATTACAAGAGAAAAGGGAAGCTGCCACCTGGGTGTTTATTTTCAGTAAAACTTTTTTCTGTTTTTTTAGCCTGGTGATACCTGGACTCCACCTAATGACAAGTGTGTGACTTACAACTGTGTGAAAAATGGGACACAGTACATGCCTGTAAAGACCCAGAATGTTTGTCCACCATTCTCTGAGAATGACTGCATTCCTGTGAGTTGCCACAAGCCATAATGAGCAATTGCATAGCAAATAACCCTGGTAATGTCGTAAATAGGAAAATCATGAAGACTGTATATCAAGGACTGTTAAAGCTTAGGGACATTAATTGCAGCTTCATTCAGTACATATAAAGCATTGTTTCTTACAAGAACATTCCAGTAGATCAGGTTAGATATGTTGCTTATATGATGCCACTTCAGAATGATGTTGTTGATGTTGATGGCGTTGTTTGTCTTTGGATTTTTTCATGCAGGGAACAACTGTCACTGTTGATTGCTGTCCTAAATGTAAGTGATCATTATTTACATGTATTTAATTACATTTGTTACCCAAAGAGATTTTACAGGCTGATAAGTAAACAATTGAGCAAACCCAAGCTGTGAATGCAAATAAAAATAATCTAAATGTTTTTCTTTGGGGGGTTTTCTAGGCACACTGAAGAATAGTGCATGCAACCGTACCAGGAACTCCACTTACTTAGAGAACAATGGCTGCAGGACTGCAAAACCAGTGGAGTTGACAGCTTGTAAAGGCTCCTGTGTCACATCTTCCCTGTAAGCTTCAGTTTTCTACTTGTATTATGTTTTACATCGGTGGAGATGATGAGGTTTCCTAGTACCACAAAATGAAATGATTCACTTTCTTGATTTACCCCTCAGCTACTCAATGGCTGCCAACACGTTTGAGCATTCGTGCTCCTGCTGTCAGGAAGTGTCTACCAGCAAGAAGGAAGCAGAATTCCTCTGCCCAGATGGAACAAAAGTCACCCACACATATGTCTACGTGGAGAAGTGTGGCTGTTATGAGAGAGAGTGCACACTGAAGGAGATTCCTGCTGAGAAGCAGCGGCGTAGACGTCGGTGATCCAACACAGAAACGTCTTAATTTCTCTAATCAATGTTAATCTATTTATGACTCTATTTACACGAATCAACTGAAGAATTGTGAGGACTAAAGAAGTCTGAAGTCTTATTTTTTTCTGTAATTTCTTTCTGATGCTCAAAACTAATGCTAATAAACATCAGCAATCATCACTGTTGCTTGCATCTTCTTTGGGTGAAAATTCATGTTTTTTAAATGAAATTTTGTGTGAATTTTATTAATATATTGACAGACCAAAAGCTTTTTCTAACATTACATTTTTATCATATGACATCAGCTTTAACGAGATTAAAGCTGACCATTTGTGGTTACACTGACAGTGATACCCATAAATCAAAAGTACACATGCAATCAAAAAATTTCTGCTGTAAAAAAAAAAGGAAAGAAAAATATTTTCAGCTTTGTTTTGGTTTTTATGACATGGTGAATTGATTAACATGGCGTAATCATGTTCTTAGTTATACACTCAACCCGCAAGTCAGAGCATCTTCAAGAAGAAAATCACTTATCAATGTGATTAATTCGGGGATTTATTCTAACTTCTTTTACCACAGTAAATTTTTCTTCATAGTGGTGGACAGTAACAACTTCATTTATTGCTGTACTTAAGTAGTATCTGTATCTTACTGAAATATTTCCATTTGGAAAAACTTTACTTTAACTTCCACTACACATTAAAAGTCAAATATATTTTTTACTTACTCAGGTTTTTACTCAACTACATTTTGTGAAATCGATCGCATTACAGAGGAATAAATGAAGTAGTCAAAATGAAGGTTTTGTGTTTATGAAATATTAATAGTTATCAATCAGTGTTTTTTGACTCATTAATATCATTCTATTATTAGTTTAGTGTGCTAAGAGTCACATTAGAGTCTTTTCACATGCTGTAAATTGAGTTGATTTAAGCAAGAGTCATGTGACTTTTGATCGATGGGTATCGGCAAGAGTGAAAGGGAAAGCTTATAGGACTGTGGTGAGACCTGTGATGTTGTATGGTTTAGAGACAGTGGCATTGAGTAAGACCTGAAGATGTTGAGGTTTTTATGGGGAATGACGAGAATGGACAGGATTTGAAACGAGTTTATTAGAGGGACAGCGCATGTAGGTCGTCAAGGTGTAGACAAGGTGATGGAGGCGAGATTGAGATGGTTTAGACATGTGCAGAGGAGGGACAGGGGTATATCGGTAGGAGAATGCTGAGGATGGAGCCGACAGGAAGGAGGAAAAGAGAAAGGCCAAGGAGGCGGTTTATGGATGTGGTTAAGGAAGACATGCAGGTACTTGGTTTGAAAGAGGCAGATGTAGAGGACTGTGTTTATGGAGACAGATGATCCGCTGTGGCGACCCCTAATGGGAGAAGCTGAAAGAAGAAGAAGAAGAAGGAGCAAGAGTCTTGTAACAAAAATGATAATAACACATTATAGCCATAATGAATAATACATTGGATACATTTGAAGGTACTTTGGTACTTTTTCTCAAGTGAATGTTTAAAGCGACCACCTTTACTTTTACTGGAGTTATATTTGACCTAGTCTATTAATTTGTCCACCACTAGTGCATTTGAGGAGTGGCATGACAATATAAAGATTTCATACAAATTCATGCATTTTTTTTCCACACCTGCCTGAGCATCACATCTTTTGTATCTGTAAATGGTAAATAATGGGATGCCAGATAAATTATGACAAAATGTTTTGACTAATGTGATAATTACTAATAGGACTATTCATACAGAAATTACTGTGTATACTATACTTCCAAAAATGTTAATTGAAATGACAGTTACAATATTCTGCCATTTTCAAGAGTGATTAAAGAAGTGTCTGGATGACATAAGTATGATTTACATGCAAAGTAATGTAAAGGTGATGTATGTTCTAAAAATGCTAGACAGAACTAACATCATGGTCTTTACAATTGTCTTAGACTGAGTTCAAAGGCTTTAGTTCTAAGATGGCTGACAGTAGCAAAAGTATATGAATGCATGGCAGTTTTACCATATGAAAGGCTTGAATCCCTGGACCAAAATCCATTTAGGTGTGACCAAAGCCTACCTCTGCTCTTAGGACAAGGAACCATTAGACTAGAAGTGATGTCCATGAGATGCTGCTTGTAAAATCTGCAAAAAATTTGTTTAGAATTGTTGTCCATAAGGTGCTGCTTTAATTGATACGAAAGAAAAAAAAAAGACACATTTGTCTTCATGACCACATGACCACATGTATAACATGATCATCTGTGTTTACAGAAAAAAAAATACCCTGGCAGAACTGGTAGAAACACTTCTGTCCTATGCTAATTTATCTGCCACTTGGACACAACAGTTTGATCGCAATTTAGACGTATAACATTTTTTAACAGACTTCAGAAATTACTCCTGAAAAACCTGGCTGCCATATATCGAGATGGATTTTCCACCAAAATTGCTTTAATACATATAACATATCTGCATGTTGGAGGTGATGTACTGTAAATATAATGATACATGTGCCATGAATAGTCTGTTAGACACTTTGGCAGTACAGACTTAAAATTTTATTTAAAGTCATAAGCTACAAACATGACATGATTATTTAATCTGTAGCAAGATAAGTACCTGATAGGGTCTGTTAATGATTTGATTTGATTTCACAATAACAGTTGGGTTTGATAATAACATTTACTGTTGTTACAGCATGTTGTTACTGAATATAGGTGAATGATGAAATATATTACATACAATATATGAATTAAAAAACTTTCTAGAAGAGAACAGATTCAGAAGCATAAAAAAATAATTTGAAAGGGTTTGCAAAACCATTTTTAAGGCTCTGGGCCTCTAGCAAATCACCCTGAGAGCAATTATCTCCAAATAAAAAACCTAGAGACGTGGTGAATCTTCCCAAAAGTGGCTTCTATACTAAAACTCCTTCAAGAGAGAATAGATAACTAATCCAGGAAGTCACAAAAGAAAGAAGATTAACATTTAACAAACTCCAGTCCCCAATGTTTATTTAAATACGGTTCATGATTTCATTATTAGAAAGAGCATGCAAAAGGTGTAATTTGAAAACCCGTGCTAATATATATATATATTTATACATTTCTCCTATTTAAAGAACAAAAAAACGCTTTTGTATAAGGTTCTGAAACTATTTAGCATGATGAATGTGCTAAAAATAGAGGATGTAAGTGGAGGGTCGCAAAATATCATATACAAACATTTATTATTGACAAAGTTTGTCTAATAAATCTCTCATGACCAACATTTAAGGACTTAATTATATTTTAATTACAGTCCTACAGTAAATGTCAGGCCACATATTTTGAAAAGTAAAGACCTAATTGGTCTTTACTAAATGACATATGATGTTTAAAAGAAAAAAAAAAAAGCCAAGCGTCATGATAGAATTCAAACATGAGACAAATTGGCTGTGTGTAGACTGGTGTCCTCCCACTGTCCTATCCTTCTGTACATATTTATTCATCGTACAATGGTTCAAAAGTAACCTTTACATGAAAGTGATTCTTGCTCTGTCGCTCTCTTACCCAGGTTAATGTATGAGCACATGTCAGCTCAATGATCAATCATCCACTTCTCTGTTTGAATTTGCTTTCAGTCCCTAGATCCTGAAATGAGCCTATTCCACTAGGATATTTGGCTTCATCTATTTACTTAGTCACCATTAAATAATAGTTTTGTTTTAGAGTAGGTCCACCAAAAGTAAAATCTGACAGGGCAGAGCGACTAAACACACACACTCTGGCTAATAATGCCTGGAAGAATATTCTAATGACCTGCTATTGGCCTCTGATCAGGGTTTTATCTCTTTACCTTTTTTGCTTGAACTTAGTGCAGCTTTTGACACTATTGATCATACTACACTACTTGCTATACTTGAAAATGTTGGAATAAAGGGAACAGCTCTCTCCTGGCTTAGGTCTTACTTGACCGATCACGATCATGTTTTCTATAACTTCTGACAAATTTAAGGTTGGCGGAACTGTTTGAAGATTTACAGTACATGCCACATCAACAATTTCAATATCTTTGGCTTTTTCTCCTCAGGTCTTTTTTTAAGCAAATTTTCTGACATGACATGAACAACACCTATTGCGTGTCACATCTCAGCTGCACCTTTATATTATAAAAATTATTTTTGATTATTCCACCTTAATAAAACCTTTTCTTTGCTTGCATAGTGATTATACAAATATTCATTCATTAACTAAGATTTTAATCTGAAACAGACAAACGGATGTTAATTGTTTTTTTGATGGGAAATTCATTGTTTTAAAGTAATTTTGTACTGATTCTTTGTTCAGTTGACAGTGTCGATACAAAAAAAAAAAAAACATCAAGAATGCATTCTTTTGGAGCCCATGTTGTAGTTTTCCCATATTGTACAATATGGTATGTAATATTGTGAAAGTTGTCACTGTTTTTTAAAAACACCCACATTTTTAACCTTTCACTGCACATTGAAAAGTGTTCTGAAAATGTACAAATATTACAAATATTGTCATTTTAGTTGTTAGCCAGTTGATTTATATTTTTTGAATTTTTATTAATGACTGCTTGTTTCCACATATTTGGCTTTTTAGCTTTGATGTAAAAATAAACAATAGACACCCCATTTCACTCCACAAAGCCAGTACACTTCTTCAGAACTCCCATTTGCTCATCCTGAGCTTTAAAAAACAAAATATATATATATGTATATACAGCATCTTTTTTTAAGAGTTATAGAATTTTTATGCTGTGTATAATCCTTTGACCTTTTTAAAATAATCTTTAGTGGTAATTTTTTGTATCCCTCATTGAAACTGCATTAATGCACACAAAATGAAAAAAACACAATTTAGGATTCTGTAGCTGCATTAATTCCATCTGTTGGTGAAAATAAATAGATACAATTATAAATATATTTTGAATAAGCTGAGTAAAATTTCCTAATAAAACTGCGATTTATTCACTTAGCATTTTCTATTTCTGATTGTTTCTTTTTTACTTAAAGGCAATGCTTTTATTGAGGAAAAATTAAAATCTCATTTACCTCTAGTCATTAAAAACCTGGCAACCTTGGAACTAAAATTGACTGGCAAAAAATCAAAACCTGCATAACCTGACTTAAATGCAAGACACTTTCCTTGCATAAATATTGATCTAACATTAGAACGTAAGTTGCTGATTTACTCTCTGATTCTGACGCATTTTACACAAGCATAGAACGTCATTGAATTGTGTAAACCTAAAGGTCTAAAATGCCAGCTTGGGCAAAAGAAAGTTCCAGATTTGAATACTGCTTTAAACTTGGTTTGCTGAGAAATTGGTAGATAAGTTGGTAAGGGCTTTAAAGGCTTCAGGCACACAAGCCAGTTTAGACTTTCCAGGTGCTAACGTGCTATTTATTTAATAGTGGTTACAGAAGAAAACTTCTGTAGATTCTGGTGGATTTGAATAAATCCAAGGGGTTTGCACTAGAACATTGACATGGACATGCACAATTCAACACTTAATCTGGACAAATTTTCCAGATTAAGTGTTTCCCAGGTTATTAAAAAGGTATGGTCAGATTTAGACATGCTTTGACAACACGAGTGTTTAAGCATACATATAAAATGCTTCAAAACCAAGTTTTGTTCAGTGAATAAGGGCCATCATGTAAACAGCAGTTCAAAAAGACAGAGTAGCTGTCTATAAGTAAGTGAAAATTGAATAAAACAAATGTAAGTAATTTATGTTAAAATTCATGAAATCTGTTCATATTAAATTCACATTTTACTTGTCACATACAGGTGACATAAAATATAATAATAATAAAAAAAGAGTTAAAAAATCAATAAAAAAACAATAGGAAAAAATAGCATAGAGAAATCAAATAGAGATATAATAGATAGATAAAAATATAGATAAAAATAGCATAGAGAAATAAAATAGGACTAACAATATAATAAAATAGAATATTGTTGCAAAAATAAAATCAAAGTTATGGTAAAAAACAGAGATGGAATAATAAGACAAGTTAATAAGACAAATAGAATAATTACCGTATTTTTCGTACTATAAGCCGCTACTTTTTTCCCACGTTTTGAACACCACGGCTTAAACAACGAAGCAGCTTATTTATGGATTTTTCCTGGGTTTTTCCCGGTTTCACAAACTTCAAGCCAAAAAAACTGAGCGACATAACATTAGACCAATAAAATTTCCGATTGGAAACGAAAAACGCAACTCACCTGTGTTCTGAGCTGCACGGCATCGGGAGAAAAACTTCCACCGGTGGCGCACGACCGGTGGTCTTATCTTACCCTATCTTTATCCGTTCCAACCATTAAAATGACACCCGATTTTTATGTTTCATGTTATTAAATTGGAAAATACATTTCTAAATAACAAATCTTGTATAAAAAGATAATAGAGAGAGTATGTAAAGATATAATAAGGTGTGTTATCAGTGTATTTTCCTTGGAGATGAGACGACTTGAGCTAATGAAAACGCCTGTGGTGTGTGTGTGTGTGTGTGGGGGGGGGGGGGAACTAGTTTTTTTACTATCACTCCTGTACACTACGAATCCCTAAACTTTAAAATTTGCTTATCCTAATTTTTGTCACAATCTTCACTTTCTGGCTTCGCTTCGCCATCTAGCAGCAGCGTCTCGAGCTTGTACCCAAATGTTTTGCTCGCATAACAAAGCAAAAAAATCGACCGAGTGACCGCTCGTACCTCGGAAAACTCGTACATTAATGCACTCGTAGGTCAAGGTACCACTGTAGTTGTGAAAGGAAGGAGGAAGACAGTAAACAATGACTTACTTGGTAGGCTACTGTTTAGATACAAGCCGTTGTAGCGTGTTGAGTCTGGGTGAAGGGAGAGCTCGCTAACTCCAGTTGCAACAGAAATCATATAAGCACAGACAGGTTTCCAAAACTCTTGCTTTTTTATTTTTCTTGGCAACAGCGTTATGGGTTAGTCAAAGAAACTTAGAAATGAGCATCATAAAATAAAAAGGACATAATCATCTGTCTCCACACACCAGTAATACCGGAAGAATGCAGTGACATTCTATTCCCAAAATACCGCTATGCTCCTAATAGAAGCGCAACATATTGCATTTCAGTGTTGGGCAGTAACGCGTTACCAGTAACGTGTTACAGTATTAGTTACTGTCAAAAGTAACGTGTTACTGGTACTTTTAAAAATAAAGTAACTTCGTTACCGTTACCATATGGTGCGTTACCCGTTACTTTTTAAATGAATGAATTTCGGCTGAAGTGTATCCTACAGTCTAACCTGTTTACAGCAGCGACGCATTGTAGGATTGGTGGATGAACCTTTCTATACACGAAGAAGACGCACTGTGGGCGTGTCTCCATTTATTCAGGTCTGTGCGGCAGTAAATTAAATTTAAAATATATAGAGAAAAGCAGAAATTAAGATAAGGGTGACAAATTTAGACACTGAATAGTCATCCATTGCACATGACTCTGACCTTCATGCAGAATGAACACTCGTTGTTACCGCAAAATATTTTTAATTGTATTTTATTCCTGACTCTTTAGTCAGACAGAACACACAGAAATCTGCATTTTGACTTCTAATAAAATGAAACTTTAATGAATGAATACACTGTTTGCTTTTTTTTCACTAATTACTAGCATATCACACAAATTGTACATTGAGTTTCTATAAGCATATCATATGAGTGTTAATATAATAATATGTTAAAGCATTTAAAAGTGTCTTCACATATCTCGACAGCAACTGGTATATTAAATCAATTGAAATCTCATCATCTTCTGTGTGTCTGTTTCTTCAAGCAATATAGGATGTATGGTAAGATGGTTTCCCAAGTCATGTATTCAAGGCCCACTAAATAGCAAATATTTTTTACAGACTTAATTTCCCTTTAGCAGGCATTCATCCCTACACTTTGAGAAAAAAAAGTGTATATGTAAATGTTTGGGTGGATTTTATAGGCTAATTTGGGTGTGACTGCTGTGGTTAACAGTGCTAAAACAATATTTGTTGTATGAATACCATGTATGAATGTGAATGAATGAGGTTTCATATTTAATATGTAGGTTGGAACACAGACATTAACTGAAAAGGTAACAGCTGTGTAGAAGGCTACTAATGTGAGGTTGTGGAAGACATTTTTATGTCACAGTTAATGCAACATGGTAAGACCAAGCACAACAACATACACAAGGTAGTTATACTGTATCAGTGTTGAGAACAATTTAGCAGATAAAAGACACATCATTCTTATTTCCCTTCGACATCTGAAAATGTTGAGCTGTGCCATTAGCAAAGAACTTTCAGAAACCAGTGGCACCAAGATACATCCATGTACTGTCTTTATAGAAGAATTGTGGTCAAAAAAATGTCCCCTACATAGAACCGTCTCTAAGTTACGTAAGTAACCCTAGTTCCCTGAGGGAACGATAAGCTGCGTCGAAACACTTTAGGAACGTGCCCGAGTGTTCACGTTCTGAAATAATGTGTGTAATCAGTCAAAAATTGGACGCTGGACGTCACCGGCGGGGTGAAGTCAGGACCAAAACGTATAAAACGCATATCGAGTGATGCACGGACGCCAGAGCTGTGGCATAGAGACACAGTCAATTCAATTCAATTCAATTCATTTTTATTTGTATAGCGCTTTTAACAATGAACATTGTCTCAAAGCAGCTTTACACAGATAATGCGTTGATTAAAAAATGAATATGTTCTTTATGAGTAAGTTTGTCCCTGATGAGCAAGCCGGTGGCGACTGGCGACTGTGGCAAGGAAAAACTTCCCGAGATGGCATAAGGAAGAAACCTTGAGAGGAACCAGACTCAAGAGGGAACCCATCCTAATCTGGGTTACACCGAATGTCCATTTGTGGCAGGTATACAATGTTGCGGGGTGCAGTGATGATGATCAAAAGCGAAATGTATTTCTAATTCAGTGTAGGAGACTGTTGACATCAACTACAGTCCAATCCATCCTCAAAGCTCCCGTTCTTACGCCGGAATTTCATGGAACCACCCAAGGCGTTGATGACAAACCTTCCCCAGCTGCACAGAGTGGCCTCCAGTCAAAGAGAACACTATCCAGAGGCAGGCCTGGATGAAGTGGGAAGATCCACGTGGGGGGAGAGGGGCAGGAACAGTGGTCACTGGAGCCTCAGGAGCATGTTTAACTCGACCGAGAGAGAGAGAGAGAGAGAGAGAGAGAGAGAGAGAGAGAGAGAGAGAAGAGGGTGACAGGAAGAGAAGGATATGGATTATTAAGTGTACCTATTGTTGCATGAGAGTTAAAGTCACTGTGCAGTTTGGACTCCGGCAAAACTCGATATGGCAGCAAAACTAAAAGGGAGAACCAGAAGGCAACACAGACATGAGGCATCTCTGGGATAAGAGACGGCCCACCACACCACCATCAACAAACCTGAGTGAACACGTGAATGTGAGGGGACGACAGCGTACAAATATCCCAGTTCACCAAACACTCTATATCAATGTTCCCTCCAGATCTGAGCCTTTACCTGAGAAAAAATCTACTGATTAAAGGCTTGACTGAATAAATATGTTTTCAACCTCGACTTGAACACTGAGACTGTGTCTGAGTCCCGAACACTGATAGGAAGGCTGTTCCATAATTGCGGGGCTTTATAAGAGAAAGATCCGCCCCCTGCTGTAATCTTCACTATTGGAGGAACCAACAGATAGCCAGCACCTTTTGATCTAAGTAGGCGTGGAGGATCATACTGGTACAGAAGTTCACTCAGATACGGTGGTGCGAGACCATTAAGTGCTTTATATGTCAGTAGTAGTATTTTATAATCAATGCGAGATTTAATTGGGAGCCAGTGTAGACTGATTAATACAGGGGTGATGTGGTCATATTTCCTAGATCTAGTGAGGACTCTTGCTGCTGCATTCTGAACTAACTGAAGCTTATTTATGCACCTACTCGCACACCCAGCATGAACTAGTTTTTCTGCATCCTGTAACGACATCGTATTTCAAATTTTAGCAATATTTCTAAGGTGAAAGAAGGCGATCCTGGTAATATTATTCACGTGAGCCTCAAAGGAAAGACTCGGGTCAATAATCACACCAAGGTCTTTGACAGCCGTACATGCTGAAACAGAAACACCATCCAGAGATGCTAGGTAATCTTATCTGAGTTTAGCAGAAGAAAGTTATAGAGCATCCACTGTCTAATGTCCTTTACACATTTTTCAACATTGTTAAGCTGATCTCTCTCATCTGGCTTTGCTAAAATATACAGCTGTGTATCATCAGCATAGCAATGGAATCTAATACCATGTTTATGAATAATTTCTCCAAGAGGCAGCATATATAAAGAGAAAAGCAGAGGGCCTAAGACAGATCCTTGAGGAACACCAAACTTTACCTCAGAGAGTGTGGAGAACTCACCATTAACATTAACAAACTGATAGCGATCAGTCAAATAAGACCTGAGCCAAGAGAGAGCTGTTCCCTTTATTCCAACAACGTTCTCAAGTCTAGCAAGTAGTATAGTGTGATCAATGGTGTCAAAAGCTGCACTAAGGTCGAGCAAAACAAGTAAGGAGACAAAACCCTGATCAGAGGCCAATAACAGGTCATTTACCACCTTAACTAGCGCCGTCTCTGTGCTATGATGAGGCCGAAAACCTGACTGATACAATTAAAAAATATTATTCATAAACAGTGTCTCGTTCCCTCAGGGAACTAGGTATACCTACGTAGCCTAGAGACATTCCCTTTTAGAAACTCAAGCTGCGTCGAAACACTTTGGGAACGAGTTCCCAATCACGCCAGACTGACCAGTCCCTGCCTAGTATGTGTCTGTCGAACACAGCTAGAGGAGGACTGAGTGACCAGGAGCGGCACTGCGGTCTAGGTTTAAGAACCGCATGAAGGTCAGCGGGGTTGACCAATCCGCAGCGTTACATACTGTATGTCTTGGAGGGGTCTCCAGAGGACCAAGATTTTGAGGCAGCCACACTCCGAGTGGAGTGAGGTCTGACTCCGAAGGTAGCGGGGAAACCAGAGGAGTCTTAAAAAGATGTGATAGCATCAACAATCCACCTGCTTTAAATCTGCTTGTTAACAGGGAGGCCTCTCTTGGGAGGGCCATAGCAGACGAGCAGCTGATCTGTCTTTCTCCAAGGACCTGTCCTGTGAAAGTAGGTGTCCAGTGCATGCAGTTTCTCCTGGTCTGGGGCCTGTAACGGAGGATGATAGAACGCCTGTAATCTTACGGGGCGTGGGACGACCAAGGGGACCTTGGGGATGTAACCCGTATGGGGTACCGAAAGGCACCGAGCTATTACTGGGGTAAACTCCAGGAAAAAGGAGGGTCACAGAAAGTGCCTGCAGGTCCCCTACTCTCTTGATAGAGCATGACCAACAAAAATGTGTTCTTGATTGAAAGGTGCCTCCAAGATGCCTCGGCTTGAGGTTCAAAAGGGGGCTCGGACAGAGCCCCCAAAATGACGACCAGGCCTCACCCAGGCACTCTAGGTCGTACCGGGGGCCTCAGCCTCCTGGTGCCGCAGAGAAAGGTGGTTATTATCGGGTCTTTAGCCAGAGATTGCCCGGCCACGGGGGCATGATAAGTCGAAATGGCAGACGCGTAAACTTTTAAGGTGGACGGAGCCAACCCTTTAGTGAACTGTCCCTGGAGGAAATCCAACACTGAACCAACCGGGCATTGGACTGGATCCAGCTGGTGCTGCTCACACCACAAGCAGAACAGACGCCACCTGGTGGCATACAACCTCCTCATGAAGGGAGTTCTGGAGTGGAAAATGGTCTCTACCACCTCAGTGGAGAGACCAGAACCTCTAAACTGTGCTCCCTCAGGGTCCACAGCCACAGCCTCCACAGCTCTGGACGCTCTTCTCTCAAAGAGAGGAGTTTCCCCTGGGCCCAAAGGAGGCTCTAGTGCACTAGACCTCCTTGATGGTTGATGTAGGAGACCACCGCAGTATTGTCCGTATGGACCAACACGTGGTGAGCTCTGAGGTGTGAGAGGAAATGCTGCAGTGATAGAAGCACGGCCAGCATCTTTATGCAGTTGATGTGCCAGGGTTGATGGGGCCCTTCCGCAGACCTCTGGTGAAATCCACTCATGATCGCTCCCCACCCCGTGAGGGACGCATCCGTGTTTAGCGTTAATTGATGACTGGGGACTCCCAGCACGGGGCCTAGAGATAGAACCGGAGATCTCTCCAAACATCCAAGGCACGTAGGTATCGCTGCGTAACCTTGATGGTGCAGAGAGGGTTGCCCCTTCATAAGAACCCACGTGTCCTGAGCCACCACTGCGGTGGTCTTATGGACGCGGGCCAAATGGACGCAGCTGCCATAAGCCCTAGCAGCTTCTGAAACTGCTTGACACATTTTTTTAGAAAGCTTAAAGTTTACATTTCTTTTGCCACATCCAGGCTTGATTACTGCCATACCTGTTGAATCAAGAAACAAGTTTGAGACAAACTTAAACTTAAATATCACGTGTACATATTTATTCAGAGGCTTTGCAACAATACTTTAGCTTAGGTGCCTCCCAATCTTCTTGATTATTGCTTAGAGGTTTCTACACCTTGAGTTTACCTGTAGAATGATATATTAATTGGACATAATTTGGAAAAGCACACATCTCACCAATTGTTTTATTAATATGTGATATTATGCATAACTGGGGATCCATTAAATTAGGGAGTAAGACAGGAACTTTGAGGATGGATTTTGACTGTACTTAATGGCAACATTCTGCTACACTGATTTAGGCCTACAGATTGCATTTGATTACCATCACTGCACACCTCAACATCATTTATCTGTAATAAAAGGACATTCTGTGCAAACCAGATGAGGATGGGTTAACGTTTGAGTCTGGTTCCTCTAAAGCAGGGGTCACCAACGTGGTAGTAGCATGAGTAGCCCGCGGGCCTTTTCTAAAAATAGCTGTTTCCTACTTTGTTAAATCATTGTTGATATTTATTATGAGAAATCATTAGCATGATCAATGTCTTTACATAGATGAATATCATTAATTATTAATAATAACATATAATAAAAGGTAACTTGAGCAAATTTGTTATTTCGGATCAAACTGAAAACTGTGTGTTTCAAACTGGTAGCCCTTCACATTAATGGTACCTAAGAAGTAGCTCTCAGTTTCAAAAAAGCTGGTGACCCCTGCTCTAAAGGTTTCTTCCATCTTATGCCATATGAGGGAATTTTTTCTTGACACAGGCTTGCTCATTAAAGCCAAACTTATACTTATACTTATACTTATACAATCGTATTAATTCTTTCATAACACATTATCTGTGTAAAACTGCTTTCAGACAATATCCATTTTTTAAAGCACTATACAAATAAAAAAGAATTGAATTGAAAATGAAGAGACTGAGACTGAGACTTTTTGTACTGTGTGGACAATAAAGTGTAGATCAAAGTATGTATTCTCCAGTATAGGTTTGCTGTTGGGTATCTTTTTTAAAGGGATAGAATGCCTGCTCTGCAGCTTCAGTGCAGTGGATGTGTTCTGGCTGCCTCTTCTTTGTGAAAGGAAAAGGCATATGTGTAGCTGTATGTGAATTTGGACACTAAGAAAGGAGAAAAGGATTTGTACCGATTGGCCAGACAGAGGGATCGAGCTGGGGAGGTTGTGCTACAAGTTGCTAGAGGAGATAAGGTCTGGAGGAGGTTTATGGATATGGTGAATGAAGACATGCAGGAAGTTAGTTTGAAAAAGGCAGATGTAGAAGACAGGGGGTTATGGAGATGGATGATCCGCTGTGGCGACCCATAATGGGAGAATCCGAAAGAAGAAGAAGAAGACAGTCAGAAATCTGTAGTTGCATGCTTCATTGATTATAATCCAGTAAACAAAATTTTTTGACTGGTCATGGTTCACCTCGAAACACTCATCCCACCCACACTGGACGTTCAACAAAAGGCAGATAGACATAACCACTATACAGGTTATGCATTCATACTCACAATTCACTTCACCCCTTACCCTCGAAAAAACAAGACTTATACAGCCCCAGTTCCAAAAAATTTGGGGCACCGTGTACAACACACAATAAACCATGTTGCAGACATATTGCAGCCATCAAATATAAAATTATTATATTTTTCCTTGTTTTTCTTACATATTTCCATTAAAAATTTGATGTGATTTGATTTGAAATGTAAAATTTCCAAAAAAATGTTATATTCTATTGTAAATTAAATATAGGTTTATGGGATAAATTCCAATCCTGTTTGTTGACCAGCTCAGTATTCAATACAATCCTTTCACACAAATTGAAAAACTGTCATCACTTAAACTAAGTGCATTAGTGTGCATTTAGATATTAAAGTTCTTGAGCAACAGATCTTCAGAAACAACACATAGACCTCTTAACTCATCAGACTAAGCACCAGTGCACCACAGGTCTGTGTACTAAACCCACTCTTGTACACCCTGCTAACGTAAAACACGTACAGTAAGCAACAGCATCAGCATAAGTTCCTAAATGACACACACAGAGGCTCATTGTCAAGCAAGGTTATAGGGACAAGGTGAACCAAATTATAATGTTGGGTTATTTCAACAATCTCTCCCTGAATGTCAACAAGATGATAGTTGTCATCAGTTACATCAAAGTGCCTCATCAGCCATCATTAAACAACAGCGCATAAGTTAAAACAACATGGTTAAAATTTTCTGGCTCTGCTCATCTTCAGTGACTTTACCTGCATACAAACCAAGTACAAATTATACTTGAGATCACCCGTGCAAGAAAAAATTATGAGGACAACGATGATTGTAATGAAGAAGTTTATAACAGCATTGCAGTGACAAAATACATGAAGCAATTTAGAGTCAGAATTCTTACACCTGTTTAATATCTTTAATATCAAATCAAAATCTAAATGCCTTTGTTATGCTCGTACTATTTAAAGTTTTTGTTTTCTACCATATTTGTAGTTTTTTAAGCTTGTTTAGTAGGTCTACTCAAGCTGACACCTAGTATTTTAATTAATTCCACTTTTATATATTTTGTTAAATATTGGAATATAAAGAACATACAAAATTAACTTTACCATGTGTACCATTACTATTACTATTTGTTGTTATAATGTACACTGTATACCAATGTAAAGCAATATTGTGTTATTATAAATGCAGTTGTTGAATTTGTGCTATTGAAAGTTGGTAGTATTTATCAGGATACAGATCCTTAAAAGCAGCTTGAGTCACCAATTGGCCTGAAACAATAGGTCCTTCATCCTTCAAAGCTTCAGTGTAAAGTTTTGTGTGTTTAAGTTGAATCACTAACACAAGTTGAATCACTATCATGGAGCCTTATTTAATAGGATGGGCAGTGATGTTTATTTATCAGTTGCTTAATAAAAGCACTGTGGCATAGTATATTTACTCACAATCACTCTTGGATGCAAATATTCTGTGTTTACTGTGTATACTGTGTATGATAATGCAAATTCAAAATAAATATATATGTGCCAGGAAGCTGTTTGGGGCTTGAAAGCCTTGGAAGAACTACTTTCAGTTTCCCAAAAAACTTTTCAATAAACAATTCTTAAATTAACCTTTTAAAAAAAGAGAAAAATAACTTAAATTAGTTGTCGCAGCAGCTACGATTCAGTTAATACTTTAAAGTTAGAACTTCAATATAATTAACATTAGCTATTAGCTACATGGTAGAATTAATTTACATTAGTTTGCAAATAAAATATTTTACACATACAATATTAATTATTAACATGAATTATTAATTGATTAAACTATTATACAATCAGTTCTGTTCCCACCTATTCAGTTCAACTTAGTGAACTGCTCTTTACGTGATTATAAATGACCAGCCTTTATATTAGTGAGTGTGAAGAACCTTTCTTTTAAGAACCACTTTCCACTACAAATAACCTTTGGAATGAAAATGTTTCACAGATGTTTAGGGTTCTTTAACAAACCATACACCTTGACAAAGAATCGATAATATTTCTATATTTTTTATAACAAAACAGATGAAGAAAATGAGATTTAAATAGTTTGACAATATATACTGTACAAAGTTAGCAAGTTATACAATTAACATATGTTCTGAGGTTATTATCTAAATTAACAAAACATAGTGAAGTAATCAGTATTTAGATATTAATGGTGAAATTATAAAATGCAATTCTGTTCCCATGGGTTTCCTCTGGCTATTTTCCTTTTGCCATATAAAACATCCCAGTAGGTGGATATGTATGAAATTGCTTTAGGGGTGAGTATAGGAATGTGTGAATGTGTGTATATGTTGCTCTGCATTGAACTGGTGTGTTTTCTGCCTCATGTCCAGTGTTCCTGGTCTCCAAATCCAACATGGTACCAAAATATATGGAGCTGATGCCAAAGATGATTATTAATGGCCCATGACTTTACAAACCTTTTGTGTGTTAAGGCACAGAAATTTGGCTCTTCTACTTCTCCATAGTGAGGCAAGACTGTTTCTATATATAATTTTCTTAAGAGATTCTTCTATCGCACAAAGGTTTATTATTTTAACCATATTAAGGTAATGGTAATGAACACAAAAGAAGACATCCACACCTTTACCCGAAAGCTGGAGTGATTTTCCAAAGCCACGCCATCATCTAGCAAAAACCAGAGCAATATTTATCTTAGGAAAGTTAAACTAACTCATTGCCCCTCCTTAACCAAAGCTTGCAAATATGACGCAAAACTCAGGTAGTATAAAAATCTGAACGGACAGTAGGATTGTACCACTGTACCTGTGGAGCATTAGCCTCTCCACACCACCACCATGGGGACTTTCAAATTAACAACTGTAATGTTGTTAACATGGATCACTTTATCTATTGGACTGACTGCTGCTCAAAGTAAGTAAACACCTTCATAACCAAGTAATACTGCTTTGTCAATTAAAATGTTCATATCGAGGAGCTTATTACCACGAGAATGTTATAGGTGTTGTAGTAAATAAAACTGCTTACAGTCCAGTATATACGTCAATCGATCATCAACCTTTTGAATAAATTACAACATAATGGTTGATAAATGTTTCTCTAAATATTTCAGGGTCCGTAGCAATCATCGAACCCGTGACGAAATTGCAGCTAATTTCAGGTAGACAAAAATAAAATATACAAATCTGTATTACGTTTTTTTTTTTGCACATAAAGTCAATTGTGTTACAGAATTACGCACACTCAAATCTCGCTGTGCATCATTTTTTAGGAATACCATCAGCACATAATAAGCTTGTCTGCAGCACATGGGGAAATTTCCACTTCTTGACATTTGATGGAGACAGTTTCCAGCTCCCGTCTGAATGTAATCACATCCTGACATCTCAGTGCGGAGGCAGTTATGAAGAATTTAACATTCAGCTGAGACGAAAGATCGTGAACGGTGAACCCACAATTACCAAAATCACCCTGAAGCTGGATGGCACAGTGGTAGAGCTCAGTACAGGCTCGATCAGCATCAATAACCAACCGTGAGTAAAACTAGCAAATAGCCCACAGCAACAACTGTTTTCATTAATTCATTTCAACAAACTAAAAATGCCCAGATTAAACATCACGTCTGTTTACACTACTAAGTGAGGTGTATTGAGACTGTGGCTTCCAACCAAAAAAAATGCACTAACATTGATTTATAATATATCAAATGACAACAATATATTGATTTAAAACCAAAAACTTTTTAGAAAATTGTAATCGATTTGTAAAGAGAAAGACATGTACAATTTTACCAGTGTTGCGTTGACCTACTATAAACATATAATCGATTGCTTGTGATGCTGAAAATGATTACTATTATTATAATTTTCTTTGTTTATTTGTTTGTTTTCAAGGGTCACAGCACCATATGTCAGTGGTGGAGTTCATATAGAATTGGTCAGTTCTTATATTTCCATCAAATCCACAGTGGGGATAACTGCCTTGTGGAATGAAGATGATGCGTTCATGGTAAACCTTTATTTCTTACAATTTCATCTACTCAATGCACAATTCATTTCTCTAAAACAACAAATGAAAGTAATAGTAAAGTAGTCAAGTAAAACATTCGAGAATAAAATGTTCACTATGGGTTCTTTTCTTTTTTTACAGGTTGAATTAGATCCAAAGTACAAAAATCAGACATGTGGGCTTTGTGGTGATTTCAATGGCGTCCCTCGTTACGATGAAATGATAAAAAACGGTAATTACCTTTTAGTTTAAATAGAACTTTAAAATATTCTTTAAAGTCAAATAGGGGGGTTGAGAGGTAGTTGGTGTTGCCTTAAAAGTGTTTAATAAAGGTGTATTGGCTACAGGTGTGTGGGTGTGAGTGTGTGGGTGTATGTGTTGTGAACATTCCAATTTGTGCATGGGATAGGTATGACATTTCTTTGTTTATGTTTCAGGTGTGGCACTCTCTCCTTCTGATTATGGAAATCTCTGGAAGATGGATGGACCCACAGAAAGATGCGAGGATAAACCCATCCAAGAATATCAGGACTGTGGAGACGAGGTAGAAAAATCGATCATAGCTTTAATAAACATTATCATTTGAATAAGAGCTGCAGGTGTATCAGTATCACAAACAAGAGCGCTGGATAAATTACATTAAAATACTTACCTTTCTTAGCTATAAGAGAATAGCTAAATAATAATATTGATAACTGAGGCATACAGTTTAGATGGGATAACTGATACATACAGTTATATAAAAGTTTGCAGCTGGCTGCTATCAAACAAAGCAGTCATTAAACTTTTACAAAAAGTTAAATAACAAAGCTTTTATATCTAAATGGTTGATTGATAGTATTGCATCTAATAAGAAACTTCAGGCATTGCATCTAATAAGAAAGTTGGGTCAGATATATAATAATTAGCTAAGATCAGCACCTATAAATGAATAAAAAAATATCTTGTCTTCTTGGACAGGATTTGTGCCGTCAGCTATTCACCAGTGAGGCGTTCGGCAGCTGCAACCTTCTGGTGTCAAACGATATGTTTGTGACAGCATGTATGGAGGATCTGTGCCAGTGTAATACAACAACAGATGCTTCCTGCTTGTGTAAAACTTTAGCAGAATATTCACGCCAGTGTGTGCACGCTGGAGGAAAACCACAAGAATGGAGAACTGATGTCTTCTGCCGTCAGTATATTTTTTCTTTCTTTTTGTTTTGCTGGCAATCAAAAAATTTTCATATCGCTTATCTTAGTTTGAAAATGTTTGTCTGTGGGTTTTGGTTGAAATTTTGTTTACTAAAATTGTTTTTGCTAACTCTTGCAGCCAAGCCATGCCCCAACACCATGCAATACACCGAGTGTGGCAGCCCATGTATAAATACCTGCTCAAACTCAGACAGAGGAGACGTGTGTGCAGAGCACTGCATCGATGGATGCTTCTGTCCTCCAGGTAACATGCACTTCTCAAAACATCACCTCAAACTCAAATAACCAGCAAAAACACTGATTCATTTACAACTTTTGAGATATACCTCAAAATGTATCAGTATTTGCAGTAATTAATAACATTTCTTCAAAAATGTAAATCTTTCAAGGCACTGTATGGGACGATGTCACCAACTCCAGCTGTATTCCACTGAGTTCATGCTCCTGTGTTCACGGAGATAAGATTTATAAATCTGGGGAAACATACACAGCTACCTGCAAAGAATGGTAAGTCCTGAATTTAAAAAAAGGTTTGAATGTAAAGTTAAGTACAATTTATTTTTATGAGTCTTATTATAATGTTATCTTTAAAGCCAGCAAAATCCATATGCACCATGTTGTGTGTGTGTCAGTGAAAGGCTTTTTATATGAACAAATGTTTACACACTCGTAGCTAAAACTCCCTACTTCTCATTTTCTTTGGAAATTGCCAAAATACTTTTTTTTTTGTTCCCCCTTTTCTTATTGTTGTATTTTTATTCTGTTTCAGCACCTGCACAGGAGGTCAGTGGATATGTGTGAATAAAGACTGCCCTGGTACATGCTCGGTTTTGGGAGGATCACACATCATAACATTTGACGACAAACCCTACACGTTCCATGGCGATTGTTCATATGTCCTCACAAAGGTAACAGTCCTGACTGTCCTTTCTTAATATCAAATAGTGGCACATTCTTTGAAAACTTTAAACTGAAGGGCACTCTCTACTCCTCATTATACTGCATTTCTCGATTCACATATGTGGTTATGCTTTGTTTAGGAGTGCACAGGCACAGATTTCACCATTCTTGGTGATTTGACCAAATGCGGACTGACAGATACTGAGACTTGCCTGAAAACAGTCACTCTAGGATTATCACAAGGCACTAAGGTAAGAGGATTAGAAGAGCACATTAACATACTTCTGTGGATTCCATTCTATTCAATTCAATTAATTTTTTATTGTATAGCGCTTTTAAAAACAGAAATTGTCTCAAAGCAGCTTTACACAGATAATGTGGTAGGAAAGAATGAATAATGATGATAGGTATAGAGATGCATCATGTACTGATATACTTTTATATCAGTATTGCTTGAGGTTTTGTCCTGGTTTATTGATACACAATGATTACAAAACTAATTACGTGAAAGGTTTTACATCAAGAGATCACATGATGCACAATTGGTTAATTAAATCACAACTAAAAATAAAATTAGTAACAAAACACCGCTGATGCTGTTTTGTGTATCATATCATAAGCAGATATCAATGATTTATCATTTAGGTGATCCGAGTGGACTCAAGTGGGATTGTTGAAGTGGACAGGATTAAGACACAGCTTCCAATTTTTACAGGTAAACTCAATCAATCACTTAATTAATCAATTAATCAACCATTCAATCAGCAAAAACAGATCAATACAGCCGATGATTAAAACGAAATGTTCTTTGTGAAGCAAAAACTAAATAATTTTATCACCTTAAAAATAAACGTTGTTTTTTTGTTAGCAATACATTCTTACATACC
Source organism: Silurus aristotelis (assembly GCF_946808225.1). Lineage (NCBI taxonomy): Eukaryota > Metazoa > Chordata > Actinopteri > Siluriformes > Siluridae > Silurus > Silurus aristotelis. The sequence continues at coordinate 7,789,122 of NC_139586.1, forward strand.
CATGCTGCCATTTGCGTTACAGTTAAAACTTCACATATAATGTTCAATACAAATAAAAAATAAATGAGACAGGCAATTATTGATTCGCAACAACTGAGCACTAAACCATTAACAAAAGACCTAACATTGAGTTTTTATTATTAAAATGCTTGATTATGTATCCACAGCTGATGTGAGCATCTTCCAGCCATCTTCATTCTACATTACCATCAGTGCCTTCACAACTAAGCTTATTGTGGAAATCCAGCTCGTTCCCCTCATGCAGGTCTTCATCACGATAGATCCAGCTTTTCAAGGACAAACATGTGGTGCGTACACACAATCAAGCTTTCTTACAGAATTTATGATAAGCATTTCGGTAAACATTTAAGTTACGTTTATTATTTGAGCAGATTGTGACTTGAGCAAATTGAAACCAACCTTTACCCTTCTGCAGGACTTTGCGGCAATTTCAATAACATTCAGGCAGACGATTTCACCACGGCTGGTGGACTTAGAGAAGGAACAGCAGTGGATTTTGCCAACACATACAAGACCAGAGCAAACTGCCCAGATATCCAAAGAACCTTTGAGAACCCATGCAGTCTGAGCACTGAAAATGGTGCGCACACAAACACATGGCAGCTTTTAACATCAGTCAATGTCCATTAATATCTTGCTATCCTGTTTGTGAATATGTACTATAAATGTACTTTATGTATCACAGTCATATGATGTAAAATATATAACAATAAAGATAAATATTCATTTTATTTTTACAGAGAAATATGCACAACACTGGTGTTCCCTGCTATCGGATCCCTACGGAGTTTTCTCCCCCTGTCATTCACAGATAAGCCCTGACATCTACAAAGCGGTAAAATTGGGGTTTTTTTCATGTTAAATCTAGCAATATGAGAAATAAGATCATTCCTAGGTATAGCAGGTTGCCAAGTCAGCAGATGACTTGATCAGATCTGCTTTTAACATTATTCAAGCATTTTTTTCTCAATCAACTGAACTATTATACTCACTATTCCATGTTATAATCAATGTAAAGATTGCGTTTTAATCATGTGTTGATTATTTATACATATAATTGTTGTTTAATTGTCTACAGAGCTGTATATATGACACATGTAATTGTGAGAAGTCTGAGGACTGCATGTGTGCTGCACTGTCTTCATATGCACACGATTGTGCTGCTGTTGGAATCATCCTCACTGGCTGGAGAGATGCTGCTTGCAGTGAGTACAATATTTTGGCACTCCTAAAATGAAGCCATTGAGATAATCTAAACATTCAATATTAGCACTCAGTATATATTTGTATTGGCTTGGCAAGTGTTTATGCTGGATGTTTTTTAGTAGAGATTTAAATTTGGGATCAGTCAATACCTGCTTTAAGCAAATTCAAATATTTCATTTTATTCAGGTTAGTAAAGTAAATATGAGTTCAGAGAAACACGGATCTGTTATGTACACACTTAAGATAGAAAAGAATAACTAGGAATGAATACACACACACACACACACACACACACACACACACCCACACACCCACACACACACACACATTTTCAGCAGAACAGGAATGGACTTTAGGACTACAGGGCCAGAACATGATAAGCCTCTAATTTCTGTTGTATGTTTTTTTTGTACTCAGACAACTACACAGTGTGCCCCAACTCCTTAGTTTATGAATATGACATGACCAGCTGTCATCGTACATGTCGCTTAATCGGGCAGACTGACTACACCTGCGACATTGAAACCGTGACGGATGGTTGTGGGTGTCAATCAGGTACCTACATGAACGAAAATAACGTTTGTGTCACGGAAAACAACTGTCCATGTTACGATGCGAACACAATTATTCAGCCCGGCGACATCATCAGCAAAGATGGCACCACATGGTATGGTGACAAAAAAAATTAAATAAAAATATTTGGAAACGTTTGGTGAAATGAATTGGAGTATTGATTTTGATTTCTCATCATTGCAGCATATGTAGACAAGGCAAACTGAACTGCATCGGTGTCATGAAAGTGGAAGGTATGTAGCACTGTGCTAGAGATTACTTATAATTCTTAGTAGTAGTAGTAGTAGTAGTTTAGTCATAATAATAATATTTTATAATATTATTAATATATTATATATTAGGCTGTACATGGAACAAGTTTGATACTGTAAAGTGTAAGAAAAAAATGGATACGAAGTAATGCCTTAATGCTGATTTAAATGCCGATGCAGATTCATACTATTCCCTATTTATATTTCTATTTAAAAAATCATGCTTTTTTAAAAATATTTTTTTGGTGGGGTTTTTTTTTTTTTTGATCAGACATAATGATTCATTTGCAAGTTAATTTGCCTAGTTTATGTGTTTATTTTGTATCTTTATTTATAATTTTATTACTTCATTGTAATATTTTTCTTTATATATTTTTTCTTTATATACAAATTCCTTGTATATTTAACCATGATACTTGTCAATAAAGATGATTCTGATTTTAAAAATGCACCAAAACTGAACCCTAAATATTTTCACTAATTTTTCACTAGAATGTACCACTCCAATGACTTTTTTCAACTGCTCGAGTGCTGCTCCTGGAAGCACTGGCTCTGAATGTCAGAAAAGTTGTCAAACACTGGATATGAGCTGTGTGAGTTTTTGCTACAAAAAAGAAAATTTTTGCATTTTGGAAATATACGAAAAATAACAGCCACAACAATATCAATTGGATGACTTCTAGTTAATTCATGATTGATTCATGCCATAACGTTACCCTGCCTCCTTACAGATCAGCACAGAGTGCGTGTCTGGATGTGTGTGTCCCCCTGGCTTGGTGTCCAATGAAACTGGTGGTTGTATCTCTACAGACCTTTGTCCGTGTGTCCATAATGGAGAGAATTATCAACCTGGGGACACTGTTCAAGATGGCTGCAACACATGGTATTCAAAGAAATTTTTGATTTTTTTGATTTTTGAAATAAATGTTTTTAATGCAAATTGTTTAACTAACATTTAATATATATTGTAGCACATGTCAGGATAGGAAATGGCAATGCACCACAAAGCAGTGCAGTGCAACATGTAGCATCTATGGAGATGGGCATTACATAACCTTTGATGAAAAACGATACATGTTCAGTGGAAACTGTGAATATGCCCTGGCTCAGGTACTGATCAAACAACATTACTGAGAAAGCCAAGTTTGCAAGTTCAAAAGATTAACTGACACAAAAATTCTAGATGGTTGTAAAATACTCAATACTCAATATGCAACCCCATTCTTGTGTGATTTTTAGGACTACTGTAGTGGCAGTAGCACCAACGGCACTTTCAGAGTCAACACTGAAAACATTCCTTGTGGAACAACTGGCACTACCTGTTCCAAAGCCATCAAGCTCTTCATAGGAGTGAGTTTAGACGAATTTCTTTATCAAACACGATTCACGTGCAATTCAAATCAAAGCACTGAGCTGACAGAGAGGGAAACCATTCAGTCTGAATCACATGCTAGATAGCTACAACTGAACACAGTGTTTGTATGTGCTGGTACAAAAAATATATAGAAAGAATAATTTTTTTTTTAAAGATTCCTTTCAAAGGAATCATAATCATAACATGTATCATAATCATAATTAATTAGTCAATTCAATTATTATTATTATTATTATTACTATTATTATTACTATTATTTGTATATTTGTTGGAAAGCAAAATCCAACATTTCGAACTGTTTTGGGGGGTTTATATCGAGACATATCAGGGGAAAATCTGAGTCGGCTAGAGATCCCGATGGCAAAAAATAAAACATATGTATTTTCTTCACAGAGCAATGAGCTAATCCTTACTGATGGAACATACCAAGTAATACAGAGAACCAATGGAGAGGAAATCCCATACCAGATCCGCACGATGGGAAACTACTTGGTGGTTGAGACCTATAATGGTGTAATGCTCGTATGGGACAGAAAAACATCAATATACATTGTTCTAAAGCCTGAATTTAATGTGAGTATTCATGCCTTGTGTTTAGGTGTAACAGATTTTGAGGTGTATAAATGAATTAGTTATAGAATTTATTATTACTACTGTTATTAATATTATTATTATTATTATTATTATTATTATATGGTTTTGATTAATTTGATGTTACTCTCAGGGAAATGTCTGCGGTCTCTGTGGAAACTTTGATGGCAATGCAAACAACGACTTCACCACAAGAACCCAAGAAGTTGTCATTGACCCGCTCATTTTTGGTAACAGCTGGAAAGTGTCTCCTACCTGTCCAGAAGCAATGGCCATTCAAGATCCCTGCACTAATAATCCATACAGGGAGGCATGGGCACAGAAACAGTGCAGCATTATAAACAGTGACACTTTTGCAGCCTGTCATTCCAAGGTATCATCACAACACAGACACAATACAAAACAATCGTTGTTGTCTATAACTGTATGGTAGCGAGAGAAATTCTAATTCGTCTGTCAGGGAATGGAGGATGAGGACTCCATAGGGAAAGTGAATTTTTATTAAATGTTTAAATTTTTATTAGAGTATATTCATGTAATAAATTTGATGATAATACTATATGAATTTGTATTATCCAGTGGCTTCTTTTTTCCAGCTAGTACACAATGAAATGCATCATTTTTATCATTTTTTGCTAGGTGGAACCATCTTCATATTATTCTTCATGTGTGAGTGATGCATGTGCTTGTGACAGTGGAGGAGATTGTGAGTGTTTCTGTACTGCTGTAGCAGCCTATGCCAAGGCCTGTAATGCTGCTGGTGTGTGTGTTCAATGGAGAAGCCCAAGAATTTGCCGTGAGTCGTGTATACTTTTCGTATCACTACTGAAAGCATTGGGATACGTGTTAGTTTTGCTTACAGTTAATGCTGGCTAGCTAATCTTATCGAGTGGTAATGATCTACCAATTTAACTTATACTATATTATATGCTTAAACATAGTTCTTTTTTTAATCTTTACATACACTAGCACATAGCACCCACAAGTAGTTTGCATTATAGCTTACAGGACTAACAAATATGGGAAAACCAGATAAATCATTTAATCTCTATTTATTCTAAGACAAATCAATATTAAAGATGTTGCTGTTGTCATTGCAGCACTGTTCTGTGATTTCTACAACCCGCCTGGAGAGTGCGAGTGGCACTACAAACCTTGTGGTCACAATTGTATGAAGACCTGCAGGAACCCTACAGGAAACTGTACAATGCAGTCTCCAGGACTTGAAGGTATGAACTTGTGTTTTTTTGTCTAATCTTTAGATAAAAATAATTTTCCTTTGACTGTAAGGATCCAGAATTTTACTAATGAAAAAGCAGACAGCACATCAAAATGTCATTAAAATAAATACATGCTTTGACCTCTGCAGGTTGCTATCCTGAATGCCCAGCTGATCTCCCATTGTTTGATGAGGATAATATGAAGTGCGTGGCACAGAATCAGTGTGGCTGCTATGCTGAAATGATGCGTTATGAGCTGGGCCAGTCTATCCCTTCTATAAACAACTGCGAGAAATGGTTTGTTTATTATCGTCTTCTTTCTAGTTCTAAACAAAATGTTTGCTGCAGTCGAGTATAGTGTCACTAGCAAACGGATCCATGACATCTAATTGCACTGTCATTCTCTTTCTATTCAAAATGCATTTCTAGAAACTACTTAAGAAAACAATGTTCAAAATCTCTATTTGATTTTCCATCGCTTTTTAAATTATATATATGAATATTTAAATGGTCTGTTGAATGTTTGCAAGGTATTGAAATAATGTATACATAAACGTGAACGCGATTATTACTGTAGGGGTAAAAATGTGTGTAAAGATAAGTACTGTAGGGGTAATAATGTTTTTTTTTTAAGTAAAACAGTATAAACAGTATATGTAATAAAATTATTATTCTATTTTAATATAAAGTGAGTGCACATCAGGTGGCGAGAGCTGCAAATATGATGTAAATGGTAAGCATTTTCTATCTATTCATGTTTTCTTTTGCTGCATATTTTAGCTTTTTTTGTCTATCAGATCTCAGTAAAATAAGTAAGTAAAATAAATTCAATCTTATGGTTCCAGCGTGTACCTGCCAAAATAATAATACTATGTACAAGTATGGAGACATAATCTACTACACAACAGATGGACTTGGAAACTGCATTATTGCTATTTGTGCTGAAGATGGAAACATTAATAAGACATTGGCACCTTGTGAAACTACAGTTGCCCCTGCAGTGCGAACAACAACACTCACAACAACAATTATGCCTACAACTGTATTTGTTTTCACCACGCCAGGTGTGTATCAGGCTTGAGTATTAAATTGTTGCCTAAAACAAATATACAAATGTATTTTTAATTTGTATTTTTGTTGTATAAATCTATTATAGAATATAGATAACATAGATATTAAACTGATTGTGTGCCGTTTCTTTATGTGCTTGCGGAAAAGAAATCACTCCAAGTGGAACTACAAAAGAAGCAGCTACAACAACTCCATCAAGCACGATAACAGAGGGCAGAACAACACAAATCACTGTAACAACAGCAATAACAGAAATTTCTGCTATCACAAAAATACCTAGCACACTAACTGGCACTACGCCGCCCACAACATTGCAAACAGAAATTACGAGCACTCAGCCTTTGGAAACAACAACTGGAGAAAAAACCACTATTTCCCCAGAAATAACAACATTGACAATTACAACTCTTCCAACCACCACCACCAAAGCAGCAGAAGTAACAAGCACTGGCCCTTCCACAGAAACCACCTTATCACCAGAAATTACAACAATGACAACCACACCAGTTGTAGAGGAAACAACAGTGGGTCCAATAGAATCAACTACTCAGGCTACTACAGCTCCATCCACAGAAACAACATTACCAGGAGAAACAACACCTCTGATCACTACATCTGCTCCACAGATAACAACCTTGCAACCAGAAATAACCTCCACCCAGACTTTGGAAACAACAACTGGTGAAGAAACCACTATTTCCCCAGAAATAACAACATTGCCAATTACAACTCTTCCAACCACCACCACTACCGAAACACCAGAAGTAACAAGCACTGGTCCTTCCACAGAAACCACAATATCACCAGAAATTACAACAATGACAACCACACCAGTTGTATTGGAAACAACAGTGGGTCCAATAGTATCAACTACTCAGGCTACTACAGCTCCATCCACAGAGACAACATTACCAGGAGAAACAACACCTCTGACCACTACATCTGCTCCGCAGATAACAACCTTGCAACCAGAAATAACCTCCACCCAGCCTTTGGAAACAACAACTGGTGAAGAAACCACTACTTCCCCAGAAATAACAACATTGCCAATTACAACTCTTCCAACCACCACCACTACCCAAGCACCAGAAGTAACAAGCACTGGTCCTTCCACAGAAACCACAATATCACCAGAAATTACAACAATGACAACCACACCAGTTGTAGAGGAAACAACAGTGGGTCCAATAGTATCAACTACTCAGGCTACTACAGCTCCATCCACAGAGACAACATTACCAGGAGAAACAACACCTCTGACCACTACATCTGCTCCGCAGATAACAACCTTGCAACCAGAAATAACCTCCACCCAGCCTTTGGAAACAACAACTGGTGAAGAAACCACTATTTCCCCAGAAATAACAACATTGCCAATTACAACTCTTCCAACCACCACCACTACCGAAGCACCAGAAGTAACAAGCACTGGTCCTTCCACAGAAACCACAATATCACCAGAAATTACAACAATGACAACCACACCAGTTGTAGAGGAAACAACAGTGGGTCCAATAGTATCAACTACTCAGGCTACTACAGCTCTATCCACAGAGACAACATTACCAGGAGAAACAACACCTCTGACCACTACATCTGCTCCGCAGATAACAACCTTGCAACCAGAAATAACCTCCACCCAGCCTTTGGAAACAACAACTGGTGAAGAAACCACTCTTTCCCCAGAAATAACAACAATGCCAATTACAACTCTTCCAACCACCACCACTACCCAAGCACCAGAAGTAACAAGCACTGGTCCTTCCACAGAAACCACAATATCACCAGAAATTACAACAATGACAACCACACCAGTTGTATTGGAAACAACAGTGGGTCCAATAGTATCAACTACTCAGGCTACTACAGCTCCATCCACAGAGACAACATTACCAGGAGAAACAACACCTCTGACCACTACATCTGCTCCGCAGATAACAACCTTGCAACCAGAAATAACCTCCACCCAGCCTTTGGAAACAACAACTGGTGAAGAAACCACTATTTCCCCAGAAATAACAACATTGCCAATTACAACTCTTCCAACCACCACCACTACCGAAGCACCAGAAGTAACAAGCACTGGTCCTTCCACAGAAACCACAATATCACCAGAAATTACAACAATGACAACCACACCAGTTGTAGAGGAAACAACAGTGGGTCCAATAGTATCAACTACTCAGGCTACTACAGCTCCATCCACAGAGACAACATTACCAGGAGAAACAACACCTCTGACCACTACATCTGCTCCGCAGATAACAACCTTGCAACCAGAAATAACCTCCACCCAGCCTTTGGAAACAACAACTGGTGAAGAAACCACTATTTCCCCAGAAATAACAACATTGCCAATTACAACTCTTCCAACCACCACCACTACCCAAGCACCAGAAGTAACAAGCACTGGTCCTTCCACAGAAACCACAATATCACCAGAAATTACAACAATGACAACCACACCAGTTGTAGAGGAAACAACAGTGGGTCCAATAGTATCAACTACTCAGGCTACTACAGCTCTATCCACAGAGACAACATTACCAGGAGAAACAACACCTCTGACCACTACATCTGCTCCGCAGATAACAACCTTGCAACCAGAAATAACCTCCACCCAGCCTTTGGAAACAACAACTGGTGAAGAAACCACTCTTTCCCCAGAAATAACAACAATGCCAATTACAACTCTTCCAACCACCACCACTACCCAAGCACCAGAAGTAACAAGCACTGGTCCTTCCACAGAAACCACAATATCACCAGAAATTACAACAATGACAACCACACCAGTTGTATTGGAAACAACAGTGGGTCCAATAGTATCAACTACTCAGGCTACTACAGCTCCATCCACAGAGACAACATTACCAGGAGAAACAACACCTCTGACCACTACATCTGCTCCGCAGATAACAACCTTGCAACCAGAAATAACCTCCACCCAGCCTTTGGAAACAACAACTGGTGAAGAAACCACTATTTCCCCAGAAATAACAACATTGCCAATTACAACTCTTCCAACCACCACCACTACCCAAGCACCAGAAGTAACAAGCACTGGTCCTTCCACAGAAACCACAATATCACCAGAAATTACAACAATGACAACCACACCAGTTGTAGAGGAAACAACAGTGGGTCCAATAGTATCAACTACTCAGGCTACTACAGCTCCATCCACAGAGACAACATTACCAGGAGAAACAACACCTCTGACCACTACATCTGCTCCGCAGATAACAACCTTGCAACCAGAAATAACCTCCACCCAGCCTTTGGAAACAACAACTGGTGAAGAAACCACTATTTCCCCAGAAATAACAACATTGCCAATTACAACTCTTCCAACCACCACCACTACCCAAGCACCAGAAGTAACAAGCACTGGTCCTTCCACAGAAACCACAATATCACCAGAAATTACAACAATGACAACCACACCAGTTGTAGAGGAAACAACAGTGGGTCCAATAGTATCAACTACTCAGGCTACTACAGCTCCATCCACAGAGACAACTTTACCAGGAGAAACAACACCTCTGACCACTGCACCTGCTCCAACGATAACAACCTTGCAACCAGAAATAACCTCCTCCCAGCCTTTGGAATCAACAACTGGTGAAGAAACCACTCTTTCCCCAGAAATAACAACAATGCCAATTACAACTCTTCCAACCACCACCACTACCCAAGCACCAGAAGTAACAAGCACTGGTCCTTCCACAGAAACCACAATATCACCAGAAATTACAACAATGACAACCACACCAGTTGTAGAGGAAACAACAGTGGGTCCAATAGTATCAACTACTCAGGCTACTACAGCTCCATCCACAGAGACAACATTACCAGGAGAAACAACAACTCTGACCACTACATCTGCTCCGCAGATAACAACCTTGCAACCAGAAATAACCTCCACCCAGCCTTTGGAAACAACAACTGGTGAAGAAACCACTATTTCCCCAGAAATAACAACCTTGCCAATTACAACTCTTCCAACCACCACCACCACCGAAGCACCAGAAGTAACAAGCACTGGTCCTTCCACAGAAACCACAATATCACCAGAAATTACAACAATGACAACCACACCAGTTGTAGAGGAAACAACAGTGGGTCCAATAGTATCAACTACTCAGGCTACTACAGCTCCATCCACAGAGACAACTTTACCAGGAGAAACAACACCTCTGACCACTACATCTGCTCCGCAGATAACAACCTTGCAACCAGAAATAACCTCCACCCAGCCTTTGGAAACAACAACTGGTGAAGAAACCACTATTTCCCCAGAAATAACAACCTTGCCAATTACAACTCTTCCAACCACCACCACCACCGAAGCACCAGAAGTAACAAGCACTGGTCCTTCCACAGAAACCACAATATCACCAGAAATTACAACAATGACAACCACACCAGTTGTAGAGGAAACAACAGTGGGTCCAATAGTATCAACTACTCAGACTACTACAGCTCCATCCACAGAGACAACATTACCAGGAGAAACAACACCTCTGACCACTGCACCTGCTCCAAAGATAACAACCTTGCAACCAGAAATAACCTCCACCCAGCCTTTGGAAACAACAACTGGTGAAGAAACCACTATTTCCCCAGAAATAACAACATTGCCAATTACAACTCTTCCAACCACCACCACTACCGAAGCACCAGAAGTAACAAGCACTGGTCCTTCCACAGAAACCACAATATCACCAGAAATTACAACAATGACAACCACACCAGTTGTAGAGGAAACAACAGTGGGTCCAATAGTATCAACTACTCAGGCTACTACAGCTCCATCCACAGAGACAACTTTACCAGGAGAAACAACACCTCTGACCACTACATCTGCTCCGCAGATAACAACCTTGCAACCAGAAATAACCTCCACCCAGCCTTTGGAAACAACAACTGGTGAAGAAACCACTATTTCCCCAGAAATAACAACATTGCCAATTACAACTCTTCCAACCACCACCACTACCGAAGCACCAGAAGTAACAAGCACTGGTCCTTCCACAGAAACCACAATATCACCAGAAATTACAACAATGACAACCACACCAGTTGTAGAGGAAACAACAGTGGGTCCAATAGTATCAACTACTCAGGCTACTACAGCTCCATCCACAGAGACAACTTTACCAGGAGAAACAACACCTCTGACCACTACATCTGCTCCGCAGATAACAACCTTGCAACCAGAAATAACCTCCACCCAGCCTTTGGAAACAACAACTGGTGAAGAAACCACTATTTCCCCAGAAATAACAACCTTGCCAATTACAACTCTTCCAACCACCACCACCACCGAAGCACCAGAAGTAACAAGCACTGGTCCTTCCACAGAAACCACAATATCACCAGAAATTACAACAATGACAACCACACCAGTTGTAGAGGAAACAACAGTGGGTCCAATAGTATCAACTACTCAGGCTACTACAGCTCCATCCACAGAGACAACATTACCAGGAGAAACAACACCTCTGACCACTGCACCTGCTCCGCAGATAACAACCTTGCAACCAGAAATAACCTCCACCCAGCCTTTGGAAACAACAACTGGTGAAGAAACCACTATTTCCCCAGAAATAACAACATTGCCAATTACAACTCTTCCAACCACCACCACTACCCAAGCACCAGAAGTAACAAGCACTGGTCCTTCCACAGAAACCACAATATCACCAGAAATTACAACAATGACAACCACACCAGTTGTAGAGGAAACAACAGTGGGTCCAATAGTATCAACTACTCAGGCTACTACAGCTCCATCCACAGAGACAACTTTACCAGGAGAAACAACACCTCTGACCACTACATCTGCTCCGCAGATAACAACCTTGCAACCAGAAATAACCTCCACCCAGCCTTTGGAAACAACAACTGGTGAAGAAACCACTATTTCCCCAGAAATAACAACCTTGCCAATTACAACTCTTCCAACCACCACCACCACCGAATCACCAGAAGTAACAAGCACTGGTCCTTCCACAGAAACCACAATATCACCAGAAATTACAACAATGACAACCACACCAGTTGTAGAGGAAACAACAGTGGGTCCAATAGTATCAACTACTCAGGCTACTACAGCTCCATCCACAGAGACAACATTACCAGGAGAAACAACACCTCTGACCACTGCACCTGCTCCAAAGATAACAACCTTGCAACCAGAAATAACCTCCACCCAGCCTTTGGAAACAACAACTGGTGAAGAAACCACTATTTCCCCAGAAATAACAACATTGCCAATTACAACTCTTCCAACCACCACCACTACCCAAGCACCAGAAGTAACAAGCACTGGTCCTTCCACAGAAACCACAATATCACCAGAAATTACAACAATGACAACCACACCAGTTGTAGAGGAAACAACAGTGGGTCCAATAGTATCAACTACTCAGGCTACTACAGCTCCATCCACAGAGACAACATTACCAGGAGAAACAACACCTCTGACCACTACATCTGCTCCGCAGATAACAACCTTGCAACCAGAAATAACCTCCACCCAGCCTTTGGAAACAACAACTGGTGAAGAAACCACTATTTCCCCAGAAATAACAACCTTGCCAATTACAACTCTTCCAACCACCACCACCACCGAAGCACCAGAAGTAACAAGCACTGGTCCTTCCACAGAAACCACAATATCACCAGAAATTACAACAATGACAACCACACCAGTTGTAGAGGAAACAACAGTGGGTCCAATAGTATCAACTACTCAGGCTACTACAGCTCCATCCACAGAGACAACATTACCAGGAGAAACAACACCTCTGACCACTGCACCTGCTCCGCAGATAACAACCTTGCAACCAGAAATAACCTCCACCCAGCCTTTGGAAACAACAACTGGTGAAGAAACCACTATTTCCCCAGAAATAACAACATTGCCAATTACAACTCTTCCAACCACCACCACTACCCAAGCACCAGAAGTAACAAGCACTGGTCCTTCCACAGAAACCACAATATCACCAGAAATTACAACAATGACAACCACACCAGTTGTAGAGGAAACAACAGTGGGTCCAATAGTATCAACTACTCAGGCTACTACAGCTCCATCCACAGAGACAACTTTACCAGGAGAAACAACACCTCTGACCACTACATCTGCTCCGCAGATAACAACCTTGCAACCAGAAATAACCTCCACCCAGCCTTTGGAAACAACAACTGGTGAAGAAACCACTATTTCCCCAGAAATAACAACCTTGCCAATTACAACTCTTCCAACAACCACCACCACCGAATCACCAGAAGTAACAAGCACTGGTCCTTCCACAGAAACCACAATATCACCAGAAATTACAACAATGACAACCACACCAGTTGTAGAGGAAACAACAGTGGGTCCAATAGTATCAACTACTCAGGCTACTACAGCTCCATCCACAGAGACAACATTACCAGGAGAAACAACACCTCTGACCACTGCACCTGCTCCAAAGATAACAACCTTGCAACCAGAAATAACCTCCACCCAGCCTTTGGAAACAACAACTGGTGAAGAAACCACTATTTCCCCAGAAATAACAACATTGCCAATTACAACTCTTCCAACCACCACCACTACCGAAGCACCAGAAGTAACAAGCACTGGTCCTTCCACAGAAACCACAATATCACCAGAAATTACAACAATGACAACCACACCAGTTGTAGAGGAAACAACAGTGGGTCCAATAGTATCAACTACTCAGGCTACTACAGCTCCATCCACAGAGACAACTTTACCAGGAGAAACAACACCTCTGACCACTACATCTGCTCCGCAGATAACAACCTTGCAACCAGAAATAACCTCCACACAGCCTTTGGAAACAACAACTGGTGAAGAAACCACTATTTCCCCAGAAATAACAACATTGCCAATTACAACTCTTCCAACCACCACCACTACCCAAGCACCAGAAGTAACAAGCACTGGTCCTTCCACAGAAACCACAATATCACCAGAAATTACAACAATGACAACCACACCAGTTGTAGAGGAAACAACAGTGGGTCCAATAGTATCAACTACTCAGGCTACTACAGCTCCATCCACAGAGACAACATTACCAGGAGAAACAACACCTCTGACCACTACATCTGCTCCGCAGATAACAACCTTGCAACCAGAAATAACCTCCACCCAGCCTTTGGAAACAACAACTGGTGAAGAAACCACTATTTCCCCAGAAATAACAACATTGCCAATTACAACTCTTCCAACCACCACCACTACCCAAGCACCAGAAGTAACAAGCACTGGTCCTTCCACAGAAACCACAATATCACCAGAAATTACAACAATGACAACCACACCAGTTGTAGAGGAAACAACAGTGGGTCCAATAGTATCAACTACTCAGGCTACTTCAGCTCCATCCACAGAGACAACATTACCAGGAGAAACAACACCTCTGACCACTACATCTGCTCCGCAGATAACAACCTTGCAACCAGAAATAACCTCCACCCAGCCTTTGGAAACAACAACTGGTGAAGAAACCACTATTTCCCCAGAAATAACAACATTGCCAATTACAACTCTTCCAACCACCACCACTACCCAAGCACCAGAAGTAACAAGCACTGGTCCTTCCACAGAAACCACAATATCACCAGAAATTACAACAATGACAACCACACCAGTTGTAGAGGAAACAACAGTGGGTCCAATAGTATCAACTACTCTGGCTACTACAGCATTATCCACAGAGACAACATTACCAGGAGAAACAACACCTCTGACCACTACATCTGCTCCGCAGATAACAACCTTGCAACCAGAAATAACCTCCACCCAGCCATTGGAAACAACAACTGGTGAAGAAACCACTATTTCCCCAGAAATAACAACATTGCCAATTACAACTCTTCCAACCACCACCACTACCCAAGCACCAGAAGTAACAAGCACTGGTCCTTCCACAGAAACCACAATATCACCAGAAATTACAACAATGACAACCACACCAGTTGTATTGGAAACAACAGTGGGTCCAATAGTATCAACTGCTCAGGCTACTACAGCTCTATCAACAGAGACAACATTACTAGGAGAAACAACACCTCTGACCACTACATCTGCTCCGCAGATAACAACCTTGCAACCAGAAATAACCTCCACCCAGCCTTTGGAAACAACAACTGGTGAAGAAACCACTATTTCCTCAGAAATAACAACATTGCCAATTACAACTCTTCCAACCACCACCACTACCCAAGCACCAGAAGTAACAAGCACTGGTCCTTCCACAGAAACCACAATATCACCAGAAATTACAACAATGACAACCACACCAGTTGTATTGGAAACAACAGTGGGTCCAATAGTATCAACTACTCAGGCTACTACAGCTCCATCCACAGAGACAACATTACCAGGAGAAACAACACCTCTGACCACTACATCTGCTCCGCAGATAACAACCTTGCAACCAGAAATAACCTCCACCCAGCCTTTGGAAACAACAACTGGTGAAGAAACCACTATTTCCCCAGAAATAACAACATTGCCAATTACAACTCTTCCAACCACCACCACTACCCAAGCACCAGAAGTAACAAGCACTGGTCCTTCCACAGAAACCACAATATCACCAGAAATTACAACAATGACAACCACACCAGTTGTAGAGGAAACAACAGTGGGTCCAATAGTATCAACTACTCTGGCTACTACAGCATTATCCACAGAGACAACATTACCAGGAGAAACAACACCTCTGACCACTACATCTGCTCCGCAGATAACAACCTTGCAACCAGAAATAACCTCCACCCAGCCATTGGAAACAACAACTGGTGAAGAAACCACTATTTCCCCAGAAATAACAACATTGCCAATTACAACTCTTCCAACCACCACCACTACCCAAGCACCAGAAGTAACAAGCACTGGTCCTTCCACAGAAACCACAATATCACCAGAAATTACAACCATGACAACCACACCAGTTGTATTGGAAACAACAGTGGGTCCAATAGTATCAACTGCTCAGGCTACTACAGCTCTATCCACAGAGACAACATTACTAGGAGAAACAACACCTCTGACCACTACATCTGCTCCGCAGATAACAACCTTGCAACCAGAAATAACCTCCACCCAGCCTTTGGAAACAACAACTGGTGAAGAAACCACTATTTCCCCAGAAATAACAACATTGCCAATTACAACTCTTCCAACCACCACCACTACCCAAGCACCAGAAGTAACAAGCACTGGTCCTTCCACAGAAACCACAATATCACCAGAAATTACAACAATGACAACCACACCAGTTGTAGAGGAAACAACAGTGGGTCCAATAGTATCAACTACTCTGGCTACTACAGCATTATCCACAGAGACAACATTACCAGGAGAAACAACACCTCTGACCACTACATCTGCTCCGCAGATAACAACCTTGCAACCAGAAATAACCTCCACCCAGCCATTGGAAACAACAACTGGTGAAGAAACCACTATTTCCCCAGAAATAACAACATTGCCAATTACAACTCTTCCAACCACCACCACTACCGAAGCACCAGAAGTAACAAGCACTGGTCCTTCCACAGAAACCACAATATCACCAGAAATTACAACCATGACAACCACACCAGTTGTATTGGAAACAACAGTGGGTCCAATAGTATCAACTGCTCAGGCTACTACAGCTCTATCCACAGAGACAACATTACTAGGAGAAACAACACCTCTGACCACTACATCTGCTCCGCAGATAACAACCTTGCAACCAGAAATAACCTCCACCCAGCCTTTGGAAACAACAACTGGTGAAGAAACCACTATTTCCCCAGAAATAACAACATTGCCAATTACAACTCTTCCAACCACTACCACTACCCAAGCACCAGAAGTAACAAGCACTGGTCCTTCCACAGAAACCACAATATCACCAGAAATTACAACAATGACAACCACACCAGTTGTATTGGAAACAACAGTGGGTCCAATAGTATCAACTACTCAGGCTACTACAGCTCCATCCACAGAGACAACATTACCAGGAGAAACAACACCTCTGACCACTACATCTGCTCCGCAGATAACAACCTTGCAACCAGAAATAACCTCCACCCAGCCTTTGGAAACAACAACTGGTGAAGAAACCACTATTTCCCCAGAAATAACATCAATGCCAATTACAACTCTTCCAACCACCACCACTACCCAAGCACCAGAAGTAACAAGCACTGGTCCTTCCACAGAAACCACAATTTCACCAGAAATTACAACAATGACAACCACACCAGTTGTATTGGAAACAACAGTGGGTCCAATAGTATCAACTACTCAGGCTACTACAGCATTATCCACAGAGACAACATTACCAGGAGAAACAACACCTCTGACCACTACATCTGCTCCGCAGATAACAACCTTGCAACCAGAAATAACCTCCACCCAGCCATTGGAAACAACAACTGGTGAAGAAACCACTCTTTCCCCAGAAATAACAACATTGCCAATTACAACTCTTCCAACCACCACCACTACCGAAGCACCAGAAGTAACAAGCACTGGTCCTTCCACAGAAACCACAATATCACCAGAAATTACAACCATGACAACCACACCAGTTGTATTGGAAACAACAGTGGGTCCAATAGTATCAACTGCTCAGGCTACTACAGCTCTATCCACAGAGACAACATTACTAGGAGAAACAACACCTCTGACCACTACATCTGCTCCGCAGATAACAACCTTGCAACCAGAAATAACCTCCACCCAGCCTTTGGAAACAACAACTGGTGAAGAAACCACTATTTCCCCAGAAATAACAACATTGCCAATTACAACTCTTCCAACCACTACCACTACCCAAGCACCAGAAGTAACAAGCACTGGTCCTTCCACAGAAACCACAATATCACCAGAAATTACAACAATGACAACCACACCAGTTGTATTGGAAACAACAGTGGGTCCAATAGTATCAACTACTCAGGCTACTACAGCTCCATCCACAGAGACAACATTACCAGGAGAAACAACACCTCTGACCACTACATCTGCTCCGCAGATAACAACCTTGCAACCAGAAATAACCTCCACCCAGCCTTTGGAAACAACAACTGGTGAAGAAACCACTATTTCCCCAGAAATAACATCAATGCCAATTACAACTCTTCCAACCACCACCACTACCCAAGCACCAGAAGTAACAAGCACTGGTCCTTCCACAGAAACCACAATTTCACCAGAAATTACAACAATGACAACCACACCAGTTGTATTGGAAACAACAGTGGGTCCAATAGTATCAACTACTCAGGCTACTACAGCTCCATCCACAGAAACAACATTACCAGGAGAAACAACACCTCTGACCACTACATCTGCTCCGCAGATAACAACCTTGCAACCAGAAATAACCTCCACCCAGCCTTTGGAAACAACAACTGGTGAAGAAACCACTATTTCCCCAGAAATAACAACATTGCCAATTACAACTCTTCCAACCACCACCACTACCGAAGCACCAGAAGTAACAAGCACTGGTCCTTCCACAGAAACCACAATATCACCAGAAATTACAACAATGACAACCACACCAGTTGTAGAGGAAACAACAGTGGGTCCAATAGTATCAACTACTCTGGCTACTACAGCTCCATCCACAGAGACAACATTACCAGGAGAAACAACACCTCTGACCACTACATCTGCTCCGCAGATAACAACCTTGCAACCAGAAATAACCTCCACCCAGCCTTTGGAAACAACAACTGGTGAAGAAACCACTATTTCCCCAGAAATAACAACATTGCCAATTACAACTCTTCCAACCACCACCACTACCGAAGCACCAGAAGTAACAAGCACTGGTCCTTCCACAGAAACCACAATATCACCAGAAATTACAACAATGACAACCACACCAGTTGTAGAGGAAACAACAGTGGGTCCAATAGTATCAACTACTCAGGCTACTACAGCTCTATCCACAGAGACAACATTACCAGGAGAAACAACACCTCTGACCACTACATCTGCTCCGCAGATAACAACCTTGCAACCAGAAATAACCTCCACCCAGCCTTTGGAAACAACAACTGGTGAAGAAACCACTATTTCCCCAGAAATAACAACATTGCCAATTACAACTCTTCCAACCACCACCACCACCGAATCACCAGAAGTAACAAGCACTGGTCCTTCCACAGAAACCACAATATCACCAGAAATTACAACACTAACAAGTACACCGACATTACTCATTAGCACAGGTACTCCTGAGACAACAATTAGTATTGTAACTGGGCCAACTACTTTACCTCCCTCAACTGGCCCACAACTGAATGTCAGTACTACTACATCTGCAGCTTTGACATCACCACACGTATGTTGTTTTGTAAATGGAACAAATTTTCCATCAGGTAAGCTTTCATACATATATTTAATTACATTGTTGTAAATATATATTTTTTATTTACATTGACATTTTAATTTATATTAAACGTCTTCTATTCTTCAGAAACCATTATTTATAATGTAACCGATGGCTTCGGGTGGTGCTTTATTGCATACTGCAATGCCACTTGTGATGTTGAGACTGAGTCATATTCCTGTTTGACAACCCCTCCTCCGATTACCACCAAACCACACAGCACCACAGCATTTATTAGTACTCCATCCATACCTCCTACAAGTATTTCCACTGTTGCCACACCTCCTACAACTGTAACCCCATATTGTACTGGTCTTAATCCACCAAGAAAGGTAAACTTAAAACATTCCATCTCCATTTCCCAGCTTATTATAAATCTAATTATCTGTAACTACTTGTGTAAAAACATATTTAAACCTGCCAGAATCATTTGTAGTTTTAAGACAAGATTTGGATTAGTGAATAATGATTGTGACCGAATGTTACATCCTAGGGTCTAAAGAGTTAAATGCACATAAAACTGCAAATAAAATAACCAAAAAAAAATTCAAAGTACAACATTGTAGATACTATTTTTACTTACCAATGATTGATCTTTTTCTAGAATATTTTATGATCATTCTAGTTTTATTTGCAATAATCAAACAATTACTGGATGGGGAGTCCTGGAAGGTGGATAACTGCACCACTTTAACATGTACAAATGGCTCAGTCATCTATGAACCATACCATTGTAGCCCAGTTGAACAGATAAAGTGTGTAAATGGCCGAACACCTTTTAAGGTGTATGGTGAAACTGGCTGTTTAATCATTTCATTGTTTCATCATGATTATAAAATATATAAATCAAGTCTGCTTCAGGAATAATAGTAGCTGTCATAAAAATTATGTTTAAACAAGGTGTTTAATTATTTTATTTATTGTGTAAACCAAGAGCCTTCTACAGCCTCACAGCATTGTCTCTAATATACATACTTCTTTTTCTTTTTTTTTCAGCCCAATGAAACATGGCAAGTTGGTTGCCAACAGTGTGAGTGTGATGAGGAAAGCAAGAGCGTTCAGTGCAAACCAGTTGTGTGTCCAACCATTACGGTGCCCGTTTGTGATCGAGCTGGAGACGTGGTTGTCAACAAAACAGATGGCTGTTGTCAGAGCTATGAATGTCGTGAGTAATGTGGCACCAAGCATGTCATGGTTTCTGTACTAAAAAAAGCTTCCCTAATGCACCGAAAGAATCGTTTGACATATTAATATAAAATCATAGATATAAGATTTCTATAGATAACATAGATGATCAGATGCCTTTTCATCTTTCATTTGTGCATAATGCTATTTTTTTCATTGCAGAGTGTGATCCAAGTCAGTGTGTCATGACCACTATGAGCTGCCCTCTGGGCTTCACACAAGAGATAGAATCAAAAGCAGGAGACTGTTGTCCTACATACACCTGCAGTGAGTACATATGCACATAAATCACAAGATTCTAAAATAGATTTAAACTTGGACAACGTTAAAGTGTTGAACGTTAAAATTCTGAGTAAGTAAAATAAAAATAAACATCCACACAATTTTTTGTAGAACCAATGAAAGCCTGTGTGCAGAATGGAACAATATACCAGGTAAAGTGAGATCCAGTATTTACTCATATAAATTTTTTTGGACAGGGACTCAAAGTAATCTGTGCTTTTCTTGTATAATTTATCCTAACAATTATTCATGTGTTCTGTTTAGCCTGGTTCCCCCATGCCCAGTGATAATGTGTGTGACGAATGTGAATGTGGCTCAGTTGTGGATCCCAAAACTGAGCTTCTGACTCCAGTGTGCGTGGCAATGATTTGTAATTCGACATGTAATGAGGTAATGCGAGGTTCAAATGTGTTGAAAAATATGGCAGTTGTCCCCCCGCCCCCCCCAAAAAAATCTGAAAAATATCCACCTGTTTTTCTTTAAGGGTTATGAGTACAAGTCTGTCTCTGGCAAGTGCTGTGGAGAGTGTGTGAGGACGAGCTGTGTGGTCATGATCAATAATGTCCCAACGACCATCTTGGTGAGTGGAGTATCCTTGTAAATCTATCTTTTATCCGAAGTACCTGAGTAAACGCACATAGAATGTGAAGCATTTGACCTGTCCTGATGGCATTTGTAATTTGTCCACAGATTAACCAAACACTTTCCCCACCTGGAGATAAATGTGTGAAATACACCTGCCAAGATGTCAATGGTGAGCCCATGACCAAGGAAAGCAGAAAAACGTGTCCTAATTTCAACCCAGATATCTGTGTCCCGGTAAGAATCATATATACTTTTCCAAAATTAGACACAACAGCTATATTTATGATTAATAGTTAAAGTATGAGGAGGTGAATTCATTATTAAATGATCTTTAGGTCATTTTTACCTTGAATATGATATTTGTAAATGTCCTCGTTTGCCTGCGATCCCAAATAGTTAGCATGCTAGATAACTAGGAGAAACAAGCTCAGGTTCAGGACCAGTCTTGAAATCTCTTGGTATTTTCTTAGGCATTTATTTAACAGTCACAAAACCTGGAAATGTTTTGCAACATTTAAAGCAATTTTGTTCATCAGTAACAATAACGAATTATCTATATGGACATTCCATATCTGGTAAAAAAAAAAAAAAAAAAAAAAAAAACACTGCCATTTAATCACATTGACTTCATGGATGGTTAAAAATTATTTGCTAATGAGAAATACCACAAAAATAGATTTTTGTTCAATAGTCTGCTTTTTTGTGAAATTAAATGCATTTACAATGTCTGTCGCTTTTAAAACAGGGAACAGAGACATCTGATGCTGACGGTTGCTGTATGAGCTGTAAGTAAAAGCCACGGCTGCATATTTGTCTAAAAAATGCAATGTATTGGATTTTCCTTAATCTTGACCCTTGTCTTCTCTATTTACTCTACAGGTACTCCAAAGAGCGACTGTAACATCCAGAAAAACACTACTGTGCTGACACATGATAAATGCATAAGTACAACTCCGGTGGAGATCACTTCCTGCGGTGGATTCTGTGGCACATCTTCGATGTGAGTATGAGAATCAATTCTTAAAACGGAATTATCACACATCCAAGCAAAAGCTGAACGATTAAAGCGTCCTGCCTCTGTCCCACCTTTAACAGGTACTCTGCAGATTCTAACACATTGATGCACACCTGCTCGTGCTGTCAGGAGCAGCAAACCAGTAAGAAAAGTGTGGAAATGATTTGCCCTGATGGATCGAAGATCACATACACATATATTTACATCGACTCGTGTGGCTGCCAGAAAACCGAATGTACAGGAACGCAGGGACGCCGAAGGAGACGTTGAACTTTGGACCAGTCTTGAACCACGGAACGGCATAAAGCATGTTCATCTTTATCCATGACAAAAGATTTTATGATTTACTTTAAAGTATAGGTTTTCTCTTAAATAGTCTATGTAGTGTTTCTTCTCTTCTTCTTAGTTTTGCATGCAATAAGTTGTTAAATTAAGGAAAAACATTTTCACATTATATTATTATTATTATAATTATTATTATTGTAGGAATGTGTGTAATGCTTGTTAACACTGGATGTTCAACAAAGAAAGTGAAGGTGTGGAAGTTCTTCGTTTACTCTGTCTTTTAGCACTCAATAAACTACTGCAATTCAAAACTTTGGCCTGGTCCTGTGTATTTTTCCCCATTTCCCAGTTTTTCTTGTCAGGTCTGGTGTATTGTGTTTCAAATTTTCGTAGACTGAAATACCTGATTATTTATAGTGTTTTAAAACAATATACATACTGTTCTTATTAGATTAGATTAGATTAGATTAGATTAGATTCAACTTTATTGTCATTACACATGTACAAGTACAAGGCAACAAAATGCAGTTTGGGTTATCCAGAGTGCAATAACAGCAAGTGCAGGATATATAGTTTTTACATGAATTAACAAGTTAAATCAAATGAAATATAGACTATAAACAGTAATTTAAAGATGTATATGTACTATAAATGTAGTATACAGATGAATATATATGTACTAAAAACATAATATACAGATTAATATATATATATATGTGTACTATGAATATAATTACAGATAAATATAAATATATATGTGCTATGAACAATAATATACAGATGGATGGATATATATATGTATTGTGAACATGATATACAGATGCCTATTATTATACACAGAGAACGGGTAAATATACACTGGTGATATAAATATATATACAAATATTTATACAAATATACAAATATCCTGCTTTCCAAACAAAATAATCATTATGGGAGGAGCATACTGTCACACCTTGCCTTTCATCAGTTGCCTTGTAAACAATGCAGGTTAAACTCAAGCAGCACTCATTAGAATGCAGCACTTTACCTGAAAAAAGGTAATTCATTGCTCGGTTTCCAACGAATAATTGTAAAGTATAATTAGTTGCGGTAAGTGGGCATTCGCAAAACATTTTTCCAACCTGACTGGTTTATACAGATGCAATAAAATGAGGGCATTCATGGATTGTTTTACACAACAAACGCAAGACCTTCAAGCATGTGCAAGAAAAACTTAATTACACCTGCATTTCAGGAACAATTTACAGTTGTCATTAGTTTACACATATAAAATAAAACAATTGTGTCTTACTCTATACACATGGGCGTAAATCCCAGGGGGGAAGGAGGGAACATGCCCCCCCCATCCGAGGGTTGTCCCCCCCCAAAAAAGATTATCTAAAAAATATCGCACTCTCTATAGTAAACAATATATCTATGTATACCTAAATAATTGTGTAAGTAGAAAATGCATTTAGAAACAGTTGAGTTCCCCCCTCCCCTTCCTCACAGTGATTTGACCCACTGCCTGCGTTCCCAGTAGATCTCACCTACTCTACATACTCGAGTCTGGTGTGTGGCTGCGGCCCAATTAATGTTCAACTCTATTAACTAGGGTATTTTATTCACTTTAAATAAAGCTCTACTCATACATAAATTAGTTGCAGCAAAAATGCTGATTAGCGATGTAATTTTCCATGAATCTGCTATATAAGCGATTAAAATATGACTTATCTAGTTACGTTAGCTTGTTTACAATAGCTTGTAGAAAAGTGCACTGACACTAACACGCCAAAGTCGTTTCCCATGCAGTGTTTTATTTGGGACGACTTGGCATAATGTTAATTTAACAATAACACACAATTAGCATATTGTTTATCTATGCATTTACTAAATGAGCACTGTGCTACATCCGAACTGACCACACTGTAATTTTTTGTATAATCGATTTCTATTCTGTTCTTAAATGTCTTAATTAATTTTAAATAAAATTTTAGACCTTTTTTTAATTCCTTGTTTTGCTTTGCCATTGAACCTGAGAAAAACTTAAACTTAAAATAACCACAATGACAGTCTCCATGATACAATAATAAAAGCAAAGTTTTTCACTGTGGGGACACTGTGTCTTTATAAGTACAATTTGACTGTATTATTTGTGTCCCCCTTCAAAAATTGCTCATGAGAAATTTTATATGTATTGTCCCCCCCACTGTTAACTGAAATTTACGCCCATGTCTATACATTTATTCATACATAGTTCAACTATGTATGAATAAGTATGAATGAATTTATATGCATACATTCATCAATTAGCATGCATTGTTTTACCTGTGAATAAATGATTACACAAACACCACACAAATGAGGACAACAATATTTCATTTTATTGGTCATTCTTGTTTATCATGTTCAACTTAAACAAAACCAAAAAAAACCAAAACATACAGTTCTGAAAGTAAAGTGCCAAACATCGCTGCTCTTGCATTATGGACGGACAAAATTTTCACATCGTCATTAATGGACTAATAAATACACAAATTAAGTTTTTCTGCAGATTTAAAAGCAAATGATTAAAACGCAACAACAACCTGCAATACAGTTTAACCGATCCAATAACCTGATGATTTTACAGCTTGTCCCCACATTAACAAATAAACAATTCAATGCCAATTAAACGATTCAGTGAAAATCTGAGACTTAATTGTTTCCAGTAATAAATCAGTGGTTAAACTCCACCTGTAGTTTGATACAGAGATGTAGAACAGGAGACGTATTTCGGATTAAAAAGCCCCGACTTGCATTTTCAAGGCTTTGCATTCGTAAGGCCAATGAGGACACCACATTGGAAACAGTCATTTTAGAGCCACAATGAAAATCTGATTTCTCAATCATACGCGAAAGCTTTTAGACTTTCAAGGAATATGGCAACATTGTTTTGTGAGATTAAAAAAAATAATTGTAATAATTGAAAAGAAATAATGCTGACTGTGCAAAAACAGTTTGCCTTAATGTTGATGGGGAACAAAATTAATACATTTGCAAACAAAACCTTTGGCATGTATCCAATTTTAAAGTATGGAATTGTGGGTCTCATGTTCCTTATATTTACAACCAGTGCTTTTAACATAAATTTTAAGTGAGTGCCTGGGAAATGAATAAATAAAAAATATACAGGTGAGTGGAAAGATCATTTTCAACAAGACATTTTGTGGATTTGAAGGATCAGTGTCTTCTTCTTTTTCGCATTTCTAGTAAAAACCCTGCCTGATATCTGAATGGCCAGAAGGGTTGACTAAAGTTTTCTTCTGTTCTTTATTTTTACCCGAAAACCAGCAGGGAATGCAAAGTTTTAGCAATTGCACATGCATGTGCTTATGCAAGTTCACAAATACACTTTATCTTAGGTATAATTTATTTAAGTTTAATAATAAACTGTGCTACTGTCAGACTAATGTAAATTTCATAACAGAAATCATTTGTTAAAATAAAACCTTTGGCATTGCAGGTCTAATTTCACATTCATAACCCAGCAATGAACTGTGGGAAATCAATTTCTCTGAGAAACTACAATAGTGATTCGTTTTGATTCACACCTAAACGGTTCTATACCGAATTTAGAAACAATTCGAATTTGTCATCGTGGTGTGACTACAAAATACATACCGTCATCTTGCAGACCTGCTGACATGAAATTGCGTTAATAATTTTATATAACTCAGAAAAATGATCACGAATGTGAAAGCTATATTAACCTATATTTATAGAATTTGCTTTATTATTCTTTGAAATTTTGGAAACTTTGTAGCAACTAGATGGTATTCACACAAATCTTCCATTGCAGTTGAACCTGCTGAAAATCACTTTAATTATTTTAAGAATATATTACAATCCAGTTTTATATATATATATATATATATATATATATATATATATATATATATATATATATATATATATATATATATATATATATACATATATATATATATATATATATATATATATATATATATATATATATATATATTTATTTATATAGCCATAGAGACAGAGAGAGGGAGAGAGAGAGAGAGAGAGAGAGAGAGAGAGAGAGAGAGAGAGAGCTCAGTGAAGACTAAGCAAAAGCCAGAAAAAGACTTAAAAATACTGAACAATAAAGCCACACAGTGTGGAATGAAACCAAAACATGATTATCTTCAATGGGAAAACATTAGCAAGGGTCGCTATAATATACAAAATTCAATAATCCTGTGATACATCTTTATTTTGATTTGATGAACAGGGAACAAAATAATCCTACTGTTGGTGAATAATGGTGGTGGCCTTTGTGTGAACCCACAGAGTGCCTTGTGTGCATTTACAGCACAGATCAGACCTCCTCAGCCATCTGTAACAGGGAATTAATTGCAGCGTCCTTGTTTCCCTGCTGCGCCTCAATCACGCTGCGAATCACTTCCTTATCCAGGTTAGGGAACATGTCGCTTAGCGCTCGCAGATCCTCCTCGCTGTATGGGGCACTGTGTGGGGCGGGGACGGGCATTCCCATGGGCATCACACCCTGGTTATAGACGCCTGGCACGCCTGGAAATTTTTTTTTAAATAGAACCATACTATTAGCATAAATTAAATCTACTGTAACAATAGTACCAAAAAAAAAAAAAAAGTGAAAATATATATGCAAATTATGGTTATGGTTAAAGTGAAATTATTGCTAAATCCTTAATTAAATATAAACCAAATATATAATTATACAATATTTAATAGTCCTTATAGTATAGTTAGACCACTGAAATTCTGAGATTTGACTGAGATGAATTGTAGTTCCAGTTGTAACATGAAAGCAAGCATTAAATTATGTGCTCAAATCGAACACGTTATCACTTCAACGGTAACAGCTCAAACACAGAGACTGCAGATGCTTTACATAACTCAAGACCATAAACAGCTATTTCATGTAAGGAATGCTCAGTGTCAGGAGCAAAGTTTTGATATATTTTTTAGCTTTAAAAGCCCAGCTGTGTGTTTTGAGAGAGACTAAGTAAGCAAAAGCCAAATCCAGGGTTTAGGAGTGAATGATGGTTTATTTAAATGTATTGATTTTCTAAATCTAAAGTAAATGAAAACATGAGATTTATTCTCTTCGATATTTTAAAACCATTTGATTTAAACTGTTCTAATTCATGTGTAGTTGTTTACTAAATTAAACATTGTGATTGTGGTAAATTGCTGTGGTATAAGCAGAAATGACTTTTTTCCATTGCCCATAGCATTTATATTTGTTGGTCGTACACATATTTACATATTTATCTTCACTGGTCAATTTGCACAATGCTAACTAATACTAGATACTTAACTGCATTTTATTGTTGTACCTGTACTATGCAATAACAACACAGTTCTTTGTTTTTATATACCTACCTACGTAGCTACCTGTCTGTCTGTCTGTCTGTCTGTCTGTCTGTCTGTCTGTCTGTCTGTCTGTCTGTCTGTCTGTCTGTCTGTCTGTCTGTCTGTCTGTCTGTCTGTCTGTCTGTCTGTCTGTCTGTCTGTCTGTCTGTCTGTCTGTCTGTCTGTCTGTCTGTGCAGTTACAAAATAATGCACCCCACAAAAACACCCCAACCTCAACTAAACCCACTGCTTCTGTGGGATCAAGTATTTGGATTCTGATTGTGTATTTATTGTGTATTACCTGCCTTTCACAACAGTTACATTAATCAGTGTAGTTGCTAAAGTTACATCCAGCAGCTTTAGTCAATGGAAGTGAATTTTCTTTTTAAAAGTTTGCACACAGATAGTGGAACTATCTGACATGAATTTCAGCCATCGAGCTTTTTGGTGAAGTGAAATGGATTCTGATATTTCCATCCACATCTTTTTTTCCTTACTTCCCTTAAAGAATACATTCCAAGCATTGTATCTGATACATTTGTGACTGTAGTCTTGGGTGGATGAAGCCTTGGGAAACATTGTGGATGTTTTTAAAGAAAACAAAGGTGCTTTTTTACTTTTTACTTGTCACGTGTAAATTGCAGCACAGTGAAATTCTTTATTCCCAAATCCCAGCGATGTCAGGAAGTCAGCCATGATACAGAGCCAGTGGAGCACAGGGGGTTAAGTGCAATCAGAAACCCAGAGCTTTAACTGAGCTACCACTTGAGCTACTTGTATTGTATATTACTGAATGCTGGAACACCTCTGAATGAGCAGGCAGCGGGTTTTTCGGTCACAGTGGGTTTGGGATCTCATTCTAATAAAAATTAAGATTTCATACAGTACACTACAGCAGACATAATCCTTATTCTTATTTTTTTTTTATTATTATTATATTATGAAACAGCTCTGAAGATCAGAATAAACCACAATGGCTGTTCACCATAACCAGCTATCCTTGAGATATCCTTAAATGCAAACGTTTCTTCTGCTGGATTTAATTCAACAATTGTAAAGTTAAAGATCCTGATTCCTCTCTGTAGTGTAGCTGCTACCGTTAGGTGCGCTCATTGGAATATCAGGCCCTTCTGTGATTTAGGGGTGTGACAGTACACAAAACTCGGTACGTACCTCGGTTTTTAAGTCACGGTTTGGTATGATTACGGCACAGTTTGGGGGAAGAAATGCAAAACATACAATTGCTTGTCTTTTTTCTATTAAACGTGAACATCAGTCTACATTTTTTTTTTTCAATAAAACAAAATATATTCAATAAGACAAATTGATGCAATATATAATGCAATTATATTGATTTCATTGAGTAATCGAATAAATTGGCACAGATTACATTGAATAAATTGAAGGAAAAATGTGATTCAATATTTTACATTTGTTAGACCTCAAATGTGTATAGAAGTGTGTGGGTGAATGTCTGTGTTTTAGATTTTAAATATGTTCTACTTGACTGTTTTACTTATTTCAGCATATTTGAACAAATGTCATTCCTTCCATCCTTCATTCATTCACTCCATTGATATGCGGAATTGGCCGGATTTTCACCTTTTAAGAGAAATTCTTGAAGCTGGACATAAAACGCTAAAGAATTAATATCCCTAGACTGTGCATGCGCAAAACTATGTGCTACAAATTGTAGTTTGGTGCACTACAAATTGTATTTCTGGTATAGAGAAAGTAGCCACAGTGACAGAAAATCTAGTTTCTTTTTTATACCCCTGGCATTGCTGTAAATGTTTTTTTATTAAATAATAAAAAAAAAAATGAACTGCGAGGTGGAGTCTAAACAAACTGGCACTTAATACATTCATAAGCTACGCATGTAAAAAGAATTGCATTCGGTACATGAACCAAAAGCACTAAACCAAAAAGGTTTGGTACAAATCCGTGTACCATTACACCCCTAATGTGGTTTGACTTTGCTGGATTTATGATGTAAATGAGCTCATACCTGCGATGGGCACATAGCCGACCCCCTGCTGGTAAACGGTGGGCATCAGCACCACAGGCTGAGATGGCATAATCATTCCTGCTGGCACTGACTACATCACATAAGAGATCAAAAGAGTGAAAACACAAACAGAAAAATTATTTTTCTAATCAATCATGTATGTATAATCACACACACACACACATAGCTGGAGAATTAGATTAGCATAACTGCAGCCTAAAGCTCAGTTTATTTTGGTGTATGAGGCTTCATGAAGGTCAAGTGTCTACCATGATCAAGCATATTCTCTACTGGCCTTCTAAACTAGCACACACTGTTTATTAGCATTTACTAACAGTGTTTTGATCCTGTGCTTCATTAAATCACACTATTTCTTTTCTCTGCAAAAACATTTCTGATGTATTATTCATATGTATATATAGAAAAATAGTAGAATATTTATATGTTTATTGCTACATTTTGAAATAAATCAACTGATACAAAACATAACCTCTAATTCTTTTTATTATATTCACTAATGATATATACAAAAACATATACACTGTCTGAAGTGATCAAAAAAAATTACAGGTAGAACCGCAATTCTTATAAGTTGGGGTGCTGTGTAAAACAAATCAAATCTGAATGCAATGATTTGCAAATCTTATAAACTCATTTTATGAGTAGGTAGGTAGGTTAAGTAGGTAGGGTGCGAGGGTGGGTGGGTAAGTAGGTAGGTTAAGTAGGTAGGGTGCGAGGGTGGGTGGGTAGGTAGGTAGGTTAAGTAGGTAGGGTGCGAGGGTGGGTGGGTAGGTAGGTAGGTTAAGTAGGTAGGGTGCGAGGGTGGGTGGGTAGGTAGGTAGGTTAAGTAGGTAGGGTGCGAGGGTGGGTGGGTAGGTAGGTAGGTTAAGTAGGTAGGGTGCGAGGGTGGGTGGGTAGGTAGGTAGGTTAAGTAGGTAGGGTGCGAGGGTGGGTGGGTAGGTAGGTAGGTTAAGTAGGTAGGGTTGGAGGGTGGGTAGGTAGGTAGGTTAAGTAGGTAGGGTGCGAGGGTGGGTGGGTAGGTAGGTAGGTTAAGTAGGTAGGGTTGGAGGGTGGGTAGGTAGGTAGGTTAAGTAGGTAGGGTGCGAGGGTGGGTGGGTAGGTAGGTAGGTTAAGTAGGAAGGGTTGGAGGGTGGGTAGGTAGGTAGGTTAAGTAGGTAGGGTGCGAGGGTGGGTGGGTAGGTAGGTAGGTTAAGTAGGTAGGGTTGGAGGGTGGGTAGGTAGGTAGGTTAAGTAGGTAGGGTGGGAGGGTGGGTAGGTAGGTAGGTAGGTAGGTAGGTAGGTAGGTAGGTAGGTAGATAGCAACGAAATGCAGTTTGGCATCTACCAGAAGTGCAAAATGTAGCAATCGTGCAAAAGTGCAGATAAATATGTAGCATATGTACAGCAAGTGATATATATGTAAACATATGTACAGTGAATAAAGGCTATAGCAGCCCAGAGACATGTGGACATCATTAAGAAGTACAGAAATGGTTCTAAAGATATGGCATTGAAGAGAATTGTGCAGAAGTGAAAGGTTACAAGATTATGGAATTTAAGAAATGTGCAAGCTGAATAAACAGTCTAATATACATATATATATATATATGATACATATAGATAAAAAAAATTAGTGCAGATGTAATGAGGAGTAAAAAATATATATACTATGTAATATGTACATGTATAGTACAGAGGTTATATACACTGTGTTTGTTTTGAAGTGATCTAGCGGTGTAGTGTAGAGTTCAGCAGCGTGATGGTGAATGGAAAAAAGCTGTCCCTGAACCTGCTGGTTCTGGGAAGAACCAAAAGAAAAAAAATGGGAAGAGGTTCATCTTTTTCATCTGTGTAAGAAAATGTGTAAAAATTGCGTAAAAATTCCAGGACAGTGTTCCTCAACATAAAATTGCCAAAACTTTAACAATGTCATTATCTAGTGTACATGTCATCAAAAAAATATGAGAATCTTGAAAATAATAAATGTCAGTGACCTTCGAAGCCCTCAGTTGACACTGCATTAAAAACAGGAATGACTCTTCAATGGAAATCAAGGTCCATCAATAAAGCTCTATCATGCAAAGAAGAAGCCACATGTGACAATGATCCAGAAAAGCCACAATCGTCTATGGGCCAAAGCTCATTTAAAAATGGACTGAGGTAAAGTGGAAAACTGTTCTAAGGTCAGACCAATCAAAATTAGAAATTATTTTTGAAAGCCATGGACACAGCATTCACTGCTCAGTTCAAATCCCTGCATCTCTGACAGTGGTGCATAATTAGTAGCTCTTACATGTAAACAGGCACCATCAATGCTGAAAGGTATAAACAGGTTTTAGATGACATCTTTTTCTGGGAAAGACATTCCTAAATCGCATACTGCATCTATTTTTTTACTTTTTTTTTACCACTTATATGGTTATGTTCATGGCGAAAGCTTGGTTTTGTTATACAATTAGATACAAATTTTTGAAATAAGATTTTTAAAATGTTTAATAGTGTCAAAAGGGTAAAACAAGTTTCTACAAGGGCTTTAAGTAATACAGTTTATAAAAACATGCTTAATGGACATCAGGATTTGGCATTTTGGGGGATTTTCTTTTGTAAGAAAAAATGTATGTGTTAATTTTTTAGTGTTCTATCCAGCATCATGTGTAGATAACTTTAGGCACTGAATCCCATTCCAGCTGCCATTTATTTTTGATTTATGTATTTACGAATGGTCTCAGATCTGTAAAAGGTTTAAGGCATTTCATTGGTTCTGAATATAAAGCTTTATTGGCAGCACTGTCTGCTTGCTCATTACCAGAGATTACTGGGTGTCTTCACAATTGTTGTTTGGACAGTGTTCAGGGATTCCAGTGTTTCAAGGCATGATTTCGAGTCCGTTATTAATAAGAAATCCTGTTTCAATGCCAAAAGTAGGGCATCTATTACAACTGCATGACTTTGGAGTAAAAGAGTCTCTGGGTGCTGAACCGGCCTACTTGCAGTCCAGACCTTTTATTAACTGAAAACATTTGGTGCATGAAGCGAAAAAATAAAATAAAAAAACACCCAGGCTGTTAAGCAGCTACAATTCTGTATCAGATATAAATAAAAAAACATTCCTGTGCCAAAACTATAGCAACTAGTCTCCTAAACCCCCAGACAGACTGTTAAAATAAGAATTATTTTTTACACATGTTGCAGCCATCAAATTCAAAAAAATACCTTATTTTTTCCTTACAATGGTACATTTCCTCAGTTTGAACAACTGATATGTTTTCAATGTTGCATTATGAATAAACTATGGGTTTATGAAATTGCAAATCATTGCATTATGTTTTGATGTACATATTACACAGAACCCCATTTTTTGGAAATAGGATTATACACACAAGTACATACACAACTATCCTTTTTTATTTTTTTTTTTTTTTTAAAGGTGTTTTAGATCCACTCACTGCCTTAACTACAACAGCTCAGAGTTTAAAGCACGATGTGAGGACTAATTCCCCTGATTGCAACAGACTGGGGAATGCTGTAATGACAGTTGTAAAGGTACTGGCTCTTATTCACTGAACTCTCAGAAAAGTGTATTACGTCATACTTAATTGCATCGTCACATATTTTGCATTGCTTAGCCTTTTTATTTTAGTTTTTTCTCCTAGGAAGACTCACCGAGTAGGACATGACGAGGTTTATCATGCCTTCCTTATCGTCTCCTTGTCTCCCACTCAGGCTGTACCACTCGTCAACTATGCTGCCTTCTCTCAAACTCTCTGGGATGGTCACGTGAGTCCAGGCGATGCGATCGTCCATCGAAAATGCCCTCTATAAACGACATGGAACAAAAAAGTTCATGTTTGATTAACTAGTTTATTTACATTTATAAAAAAAAACAATGAGAGCCTTCACTGTGAAGGCTTACAAATTCGATCATTAACAAGTTTTCCCCATGTTATGTCGTAACCAATAGTCTCTTAATACTGGCAAAATGAAAAACTTAAAATCCTAAATGAAGTGAAGAAGTTGAATGAGACTGAATGAGACTGAACCTTCAGATTATAAAATCGGGAAATAAAATAGGTTTAGGCGATTACTGTACCATGAAAATATATCATTACAGTTAACCTTTA
The DNA here is from genome assembly GCF_946808225.1 of Silurus aristotelis. NCBI lineage: Eukaryota > Metazoa > Chordata > Actinopteri > Siluriformes > Siluridae > Silurus > Silurus aristotelis. The sequence continues at coordinate 7,823,721 of NC_139586.1, forward strand.
ATAATAATTAGATCTATTAACTATTTTATAAAAATTACAGATCACCAGAAACCTTTTTTTTACTCGTAGTTCGGCAATCTTGAGGGACACTAGTGTGACTTTCTCAAACGAATAAAACACAATTAAATATGCAGTATAACAGATGTTTACTAGCAACTGCCTAGGTGTTAATTAAACCCACCCAAACACTTTGCTAGCTCACTAATGTTCGATTTGCAGCGATCCTCATAGTCAAATTATCAACTGAACCTCATCAAAGATTTCCAGGTAGAAGGAATCGACTGCAGGAGGCAGCGGGCACTGAATCACTTTGTTCCAGCGTGGGTTTTTTGCTCCATTGTGTGCTGTAGGTGTTTCATACACGGTGTAGCCGAGCCGAATTCTGCAGTATGGGTCCATGCGGGTCATTCCGTAGTTCTTTGCCAACTTCGCCTGGAAAAGAAAGAGCAATTTATTTTCCAGCATTTACTGTTTAAAGCACGTAGAATGATTGTTTTCAGTGTACTTTTAGCATACAGATCAGTACAGCACATACATTTCATGCAAATATATTTTTGGACAGAGATGTAAGTCTAAAAGCATTTAAATAATACTCTTGGGGAAAAATGTATGCTGGTGTTTGATTACAACAAAATGAATAAGTAGAAGACACCATTAAGCTTGTAGCATCGTACTCACAAATTCTGTAATTGGTGCCAAAGGCGCTTCAACAAATTATTGAACAAAAGCTGTGAATACTTATGTAGATGTGACTTTTGTATTATTGTATTTTTAATACATTTGCGATGATTTTACTTCTTTCACGTTGTCGTTATGGGGTATTGTTTGTAAAGGTTTGAGGAAAATAATTAATATAACCCAATTTGGAAAGGCTGTAACATTAAATGTAGAAAAAGTGAATAGCTGTGAATAGTTTCCAGATAAACTGTACAGTACGTTAAATAAGGCTGCATAAAAACTACATGTTGAAAATAATGGTGCGAGACCAAAAAAAAATGAATAAAAATCCATAATCTAAAAAATAAAAAAAAATCACAATATATGTTTTTTAACTATTTATTTGTATGATACAGCTGCAAATAAGTATTTGAACACCTGTCTATCAGCTAGAATTCTGACCCTCAAAGACCTGTTAGTCTGCCTTTAAAATGTCCACCTCCACTACATTTATTATTCTAAATTAGATGCACCTGTTTGAGGTCATTAGCTGCATAAAGACACCTGTCCACCCCATACAATCAGTAAGAATCCAACTACTAACATGGCCAAGACCAAAGAGCTGTCCAAAGACACTAGAGACAAAATTGTATACCTCCACAAGGCTGGAAAGGGCTACGGGGAAATTGCCAAGCAGCTTGGTGAAAAAAGGTCCACTGTTGGAGCAATCATTAGAAAATGGAAGAAGCTAAACATGACTGTCAATCTCCCTCGGACTGGGGCTCCATGCAAGAACTCACCTCGTGGGGTCTCAATGATCCTAAGGAAGGTGAGAAATCAGCCCAGAACTACACGGGAGGAGCTGGTCAATGACCTGAAAAGAGCTGGGACCACCGTTTCCAAGGTTACTGTTGGTAATACACTAAGACGTCATGGTTTGAAATCATGCATGGCACGGAAGGTTCCCCTGCTTAAACCAGCACATGTCCAGGCACGTCTTAAGTTTGCCATTGACCATTTGGATGAGCCAGAGGAGTCATGGGAGAAAGTCATGTGGTCAGATGAGACCAAAATAGAACTTTTGGGTCATAATTCCACTAAACGTGTTTGGAGGAATAAGAATGATGAGTACCATCCCAAGAACACCATCCCTACTGTGAAGCATGGGGGTGGTAGCATCATGCTTTGGGGGTGTTTTTCTGCACATGGGACAGGGCGACCGTCCTGTATTAAGGAGGGGCTGACCGGGGCCATGTATTGCGAGATTTTGGGGAACAACCTGCTTCCCTCAGTTAGAGCATTGAAGATGGGTCGAGGCTGGGTCTTCCAACATGACAATGACCCGAAGCACACAGCCAGGATAACCAAGGAGTGGCTCTGTAAGAAGCATATCAAGGTTTTGGCGTGGCCTAGCCAGTCTCCAGACCTAAACCTCAAACTCCGTGTTTCTCAGTGACAGGCCAGAAACCTGACTGATCTAGAGAAGATCTGTGTGGAGGAGTGGGCCAAAATCCCTCCTGCAGTGTGTGCAAACCTGGTGAAAAACTACAGGAAACGTTTGACCTCTGTAATTCCAAACAAAGGCTACTGTACCAAATATTAACATTGACTTTTTCAGGTGTTCAAATACTTATTTGCAGCTGTATCATACAAATAAATAGTTAAAAAAATATACATTGTGATTTCTGGATTTGTTTTTTTTAGATTATGTCTCTCACAGTGGACATGCACCTACGATGACAATTTCAGACCCCTCCATGATTTCTAAGTGAGAGAACTTGCAAAATAGCAGGGTGTTCAAATACTTATTTTCCTCACTGTATATATATTTTATATTTAATATTCTTTAATTCTACTTAAATGTAGACTGATATATATTTAAAGCTAACCATTTGTAGTACAGTAATCCCCCGTTTTTATACGGCAAACCATGATAAATGGACGCAACCCCAAAAATGCCTTTTTTTTTTTTTATTATTTATTGTTTTAGCCGTAAATCATCATCCCACCCACTTTAAACACACACAGAAAACATTTGCAAGGTGAATTCCAGTACACTGCATCACATTTACAGTGAGTACATGTACTGTACAGTATACAGCTCTGTAGTAGCGTAGCCAATGCGTAGTTTCTCTGCTTGTTTATTAGTTGAAGTGTCCTATGACATCAAAAAAGAGGCGGAGTTAAAGTACACGTCACCGCATTCTTTCTGTTCTGTACTGTATTAACGTTTGACTTCATTTTATAATTAATCATTATACGTTTTTTGTTCTATTGTGCTCTCCGCGAGAGACCGGGAAAATCAGCCAAACTAATTAGTTATGTGGCAAATGCAATTCCGCAATAAACCGGGGCCGCGAGATTCGGACCCGCAGTAAAGCGGTGGATTACTGTATACTGTAGGATTATTGAACAGAAGTGCACTTGGGCCTCTGACAGAACATGTCTATGAAGGCCTCATCGGCTCTGGCAGGAACAGGCTGTGAGAGGTCCCTTCGTCTGCCTCTGGATCTTGAATCGAGGGGCTGCCTCCAAAATACCAAAATAAACTTTTTCACCCAAATCACCCAAACCTTCAATAGCAGACCCACAAACTCGGCTTCAATGCCAATATCTCTGGTTTCTGTACTGACCAAAAGTTCTGCCCACTGGCAAGCCGGGCCTGTGAGCCGAAGACAACAGGAAGTTACAGAAACAGGTGAGGCCATGCTTCACAAGGCTCTTAAAATAAAACTACAGTAGTAGTTCTAAAGTGGTAGGTTCAGGGGATACATCAGGGTTCACTGTAAGAACTGGTCTGATTTTGAACCTGGGGGTATTACCTGCTGCAGGCAAAATATTCTGTCATGTAATGTAAAGAAGATACAAGTACAGCAATTTTATTAATAAAACAATCAGGCAAATACAAATCAGCATTCAGCATGCTTTTTTTCATGTAAACTTTTTATACCCACTGTATTCGGGTGTTAAATAGTTCACCACGATGCAGTAGATGTGGAACTTTAAGCTTAAATTAAATCAGTGCCTTTTACTACACTTCTGCATTGTGTCATATGCTGATCACATGATTCCTGGGACCAATAAAATCAGATCATAAGTACAGCACATATGGAACATATGTGCCTGTAAAACCAGTCAATAAGTGTTCAGTTCAAATATTCAATTGATTATGTTAAAAAAAAATCTTTAATAAAAAAAAGTTGGATTAAAGAGTCACTTATTCCTGTAAGTCTTCATCTTGTATAGAATGCTGTAATGCAGGGGGTTTTTTTTTATCCTCGTAGGGTGTTTAGAGAGATACTTTTCATTTTTATTTAAATTTTTTTTTTAAATACCTGTTCTGCTTCTGAAACATGACTCATATGCCATCTAAAACAAGAAACATGACGATGTTGCGCAATTGCTCATGGTGATCCGTCACCATCGCGTCACTTGTGAAATGCCGAACACACAAGCGTGTACGCAGAGTCGCGTATGAAAACATACGTGACTCAAATGTCATGCATTCGCGTCCCGCCTAGGTGAGGTCGGTTAAATCCTAATCGCGCTTCTCAGTGACGCATCACAACATTTAAATTAGCTTTCGGATTTACGTCAGTATATAGAAATGTTTTTACAGGCAGAAATGCATTTCATCTTCAACACACACTCCTGCTGTCAGGATAAATGCCAGTGTTTTAATTCTAGATCAAATAATCATCAGATTCTCAATCAAAAGCTACAAAACACACTGTTAGTTAAACAAGTCATTTGGCATAAAGAGATAAAAAATATCTGACAGATGGACAGAAAGTTTTTCCCCCTGATTCGCTATAATATTAATTTACATGCAAATAATGAATAATATAATGATG
>NC_139586.1:7833231-7855731 GCF_946808225.1 Silurus aristotelis
ACTGGCCAGAGCTCCCAAACCACATCTGTAGCAAACTGCACAAAACCAAATATGTGTGTGAATCTGTTTTGTTTTTATTCCACAATGGCTAACAAAGGACAAGAGATTGATTTGGTCACAGATATACCCTTTTTAATATGGACTTTTCAAGAAAAGATGGACATCTCCTGTAGAATATGTAAAAATAAATAAATAAAAACACACAATTTGCCTTAATTTTAAATCCCCAGGAAAACTGTAATGCACAGAAAAAATGAACTGAAAACCCAGGGTTATTACTGAAGGTTAATATTGATGTTTATGCTAGAGATGATGTATGCAGATGGTGCTGCTGTGGCTTCAGTGAAAGGAGACTTGGATGTAGAATTGTGTTTCTTGCTTTAGTAATAAAATGAATTAACACAGAATCAGATACCTGTCTGTAATTCAGTGCTAAACTGCATTTACTGTGTTTCTGTATGCCCGCCACTGCCCAACAGATGTGCCAGAGGTTCTGCACTTTACATCAGAATGTTTTACAAACTCAGGGTTTCTTTACATAGTCCAACACTAAGCAAAAATCAAATGAGAAATATAAGAAAAAGGGTAATCATTAATTAATAATATAAACACCCGTACAAAACAATATACTGGAGATACACTATTTGCTCAAATGTTTGTGCACCACTGATCATCACACTCATTGGGGACTTTAAATTAACCATTATCACAGCCACTGGAACCTCGGGGCATGTTTACATGAGAGAGAGAGAGAGAGAGAGAGAGAGAGAGAGAGAGAGAGAGAGGAATAAAAACAGGACATGCTCATTGTTCAAGCAGGAATGTTGTTTCTCAGATAACAAATATACCTAGCTAATGAAACAAGATAGCAGGATAAAGGCACTGTGATGACAAGACTCACCTTTTTTTCTGTGTACTAGGAAAACATGGTGAACAGCCAGCTGCCTGTGACCTTATTATATCATGTTCCAGACACACCTGACTTTGTAATAAAAAGCATGAGATGCTGTTTACCTCTCTAGGTGTGACTGAAACTTAAACAGAGCAGAAGTGGTCTAAACTGCAAGACTTTCTTTATTGACATGTGTTTAACATTGAACTGTTAACAGTTAAATAATGAACCTTTTGTAGGATTTTCTTCACATCTGACTGCTAATGTATGCATCACTGTCAGAAGGTTTGGATTAAGAGAGGGGTATAAAAGCATCACAAAACATTAGAAGCATTTTTATATACCATCAACAACAAGTGGAGAGCATAGAGCACTTATATTTTATTCCAAGAAATAGGATTTCCTTTGACAAATTGACAAAAGGCAAAGACAAACATTTACCAAGGAGACTTTACCAAGAGACCTACAGCAACATAAAGAAACGGTGGAAACAATGATCACACAAATCTATCATTTGTTCATGATTACATGGGTCTTGATACTTTCTTCTTATATTCCCACTTGATCACTTCATTCCTCTGGGTGTGAACTCCTTATTGCTTCTAGGTTCCGTCTTTTGTTTACGGCCCGCAGGTTTTTTTGTGTTCTGGCACTTATGGAACTCAGTCACCCACCTCTAGCTATCAATTTAAAGCTCAGCTTGAAACCAATTTCTTCTTCCAATATTACTACTCATATTATATATTTTTTGGTCTGGTAAATTATCCATATCTATGTGATTGACTGTTGTGCATCGTTCTTTATTGTGAAGCATCCAGGAGCATGAGAAATGTGCTATAAGGATTAAACATATTATTAGAATGATTATTATCACCATTCGTATGCCAGATCTGATCTATCCAGGTCTATAAGCATAATGTTTTATATTGTGATATAAAATTGCATGCTTAGCATATATACGTGTCTTTGAAACAGCAGTACAGTATATTTGTGTCCTCTGCTCTTTTACAATTGATATGTGTGATATAAGTTTATAAGGTGTGTCGTTTTGTGTCGTTTATGATGTCTTATGCACTTTGGTCCTTTGGAAGGCTGTTTTGTTTCACTGTTTGCTGTACTGTAAATGGTTGAAATGACAATAAAAACCTACTTGACTTGATTTATGTGTCCTTGGAAATAAAAATCACAACCCATTAACCTTTTCAATACCAGATTCTCAGCAGCACAAGTAACCTGTCAGGAAAGTCCAGTTTAGTTTGCATAATGTGTTACCTGGCTGCTATCTGAAGGAGGAGTTTATAATCACTTCCTTGTCTGACACAGAAAAAAACTGCAAAGTGCCTCATTGCTCAGGGAACAAATCCAGTCAGGTAATTATAATATTTCCTTATATATAAATACTTATACATTTTCTATCAACATGAATTTAGTCTTTATTTCATTTCAAGTGAGTGAAGATGTGATGCTTTATAGTGTAAGTCTGACAGTGGGGGTTTCTTGTCTGTAGTGTTACTACACCACTTCCACTTTTCCAGAGATCAAATAAATACAGCACTTGTTAGTTTTTATCGCTTATGTAGAAAGACCTGGCATGTTTCTTTCTTTTGATACTAATTCTTGATGTATAAATGTTACGTTCAATAAAAGTCGCCTGATTAGTGCATGATGCTGGTTTAAGAAAATGGAGTTACTGCGCATGCGCCACTTTTTAAAGCCGTTTAAAGACCATTTGTGCAATTGTTTTGTTTTTAAACAGTGTAACATGTTATTTTTAACAGTGTTATATGCTATTTTAAACACTGTAACATGCTTTACTATAAACGAAAATTCTCGTGTACACAATTGAAGCAGCACGATTTTAATTCAGGCGTACACAAAGCTACCTAAGGGTCCTCCGAACCCCGGAAGTGCACTGAAATACACGAGTGTTGATTATTTTTCGTGTTTACTTGGATTTCCACTTTTTTGTGGAATGGGGTACAACACGTTTTTGGTATTTTATGTAGCACAGTGAGACAAGACAAAGTACAGTTCATGATAATGTTATAATTTGTGAGTTTGACCCTCTGATTTTTCACTATGAACAGGACTCAGTTGAAACGCTCGAGAATTTTAAAAATGGCTTTGAGCAACTCTGACTCCAAGGAGGAGGACGGAAAAGAGGAGTCGTTCCTCTTGCGGGCGATAAAGATCGCGTTTGTGGTGGCTTTGTACTGGTTTGTGTCCATCGCCATGGTCTTCATGAACAACCACCTGCTGGACAGTAAGAATATGGACGCGCCGCTCTTCGTCACGTTTTTCCAGTGCGTGGTGAGTGTGGGACTCTGCGGCCTCATGAGCTTGTTGTCGTCTTTGAAACCGGGCTACGTGGACTTTCCCTCCATTAAAGTGGATATGAAAGTGTCGCTCCAGATCTTACCCCTCTCTCTCGTCTTCATCTCCATGATCACCTTCAACAACCTGTGCTTGAAACACGTCGGAGTCGCTTTCTACACGGTGGGCCGCTCACTGAGCACGGTGTTCAACGTCCTCTTCAGTTACGTCATCCTCAAGCAGACCACGTCGCTACACGCCCTGCTGTGTTGTGGCGTCATTCTGGGTATGTCCGTGTGCTCAGGCTTCAAGCCAAACTCCACCATCAGATCCTCTGAACGTGTTTACACAGTCACGTATACAGTTAAAAGTTGGTGTACAGAGCACTCATGGTGAACTAGGCGTCACCATTTTATTGTACTTAGTTGCATTTACATTGACATTTATGTTGCTTCTATGGCATTCGGCAGAACACTCTAATCCAGAGTGATTTACATTTATCTCAGTCATACACCTGAGCAGATACGGGGTTAAGGGCCTTGCTCAGGGGCCGGGGAGTGTGGTGTGGCTGGTATTTGGACTCGCTTTCCGATCCAAAGTTCAATTCCTAAACCACTAAGTTAACACTGAAACTCAGAATTTCTCAGTCATCTTCTTGGGATGACACATCTCGACCGAAGCAACAACATCTGTGAGAAAAGCCATGATTTGCATTAAAAAAACAAAGCTAAACAATGATGATGGTGGTGGTGTTCTACCTGAATCAATCCACCTTTTAATACCATCGTTATGAAGCCACGGCTATAGAAAATATCGATATTATACAGAAACACAGAATGAATACCATTACTAAAGCAAAAAACCCAATGAACACAATTTAACAAGTCTCTTTGAACTGGAACCACAGCTACACCACCAGCATGCATCATCTCTAGTGGAAGATATTATGGATTTTAACCCTATAAAATGACCCCGGGATTTCTGTGGTTTTTTTTTTTTTTCTCTGTGCATTACAGTTTTCCGGGGGATTTGAAAGGCAAAATTGTGTGGTTTTTGTTCCAATTCGACAGGAAAGAAAACACAAAAGTATAAATGGTTCATGAAAACGCTTAACTGTTTTGAACCGTTTTTTTTGACCGGCTTTTCCTCACGATGTCAAGCTTTTCTCAAAAATGTTCATCTTGAAAGATCTTTGTAAGTGTATCTGCGACCAAATCAATTTCTTTTCGACTGTCGCCCGAAGATGGCCAGAGGTGCAAAAATCTCTCCCAGCTCTTCACATTAAGACACAATACAGTGAGCAAAAATTTAGGCGGATTAAACAAGTAAAATGGTGTACACAAAAAAGTTGTCATTGTACCGCCAAATTGAGTGTAATGTGTAGAGATGGAAAAACGTGTAGTTTAAAGAGTGATTCGTTAATTTTCTACTGGGCACGCATAAAAGCACGCAAAAGCTCCGTAGGTTAAGTACAGGAAACAGAATTGAGAAGTTCACCTCAGGAGTCCTTGTTTCTTTGATCACATGACCCCCATAATTATTGTAAAAATAAGATGAGAGGTGAAGCTACTCATTCTGTTGATCATAATTTGTCCTTAGCTGCATTGTCATATTTTCATTATTAGAACTATAGTCAATGTTTGTATATGGTGTGGAATCTGCTTATTGAAAATATTACCGTTTATTTTATTTCTGATCAAAGGAATGAACTAAATGACTCCTCAAAAGATTTGTTCATTTTGATAAACAAGATTCAAAGAACCAAGTCACTAAAATGATCCGATCTTCTTCTGTTGTGTGATGTTCTTTCTCAGGTGGTTTTTGGCTCGGTGTGGACCAGGAAGATGCCGCCGGCTCCCTCTCCTGGATCGGGGTGGTATTCGGGGTCCTGGCAAGTGCCTGCGTCTCCTTAAATGCCATTTACACCAAGAAAGTGATGCCTGCAGTGGATGGAAGCATCTGGAGGCTATCGTACTATAACAACCTAAACGCGTGCATGCTCTTCATCCCACTGATCATCGCTTTTGGAGAGTTGCCACGCATCTTCGATTTCAGCCACGCCTCGGACGTCCATTTCTGGGGCATGATGGTCCTCGGGGGCATCTTCGGCTTTGCCATCGGATACGTGACAGGCATGCAGATTAAATTCACCAGTCCACTGACTCACAACGTGTCCGGCACGGCGAAGGCGTGCGCGCAGACAGTCATCGCGATCGCGATCGAGCAATCGCACAAGAGCCTGCTGTGGTGGAGCAGCAACATGATGGTCCTCGGAGGCTCGTTCGCCTACACCTGGGTCAAAGGACTCGAGATGAAGAAAGGAAACACGATTCCGGACGTTCCTCCTGCAGGAGAGAAAAATAAAGCAGACGCAGGAGTATGATGGACAAAAAAGCTTTCTTGAACACACGGGCCGCACAGAAAGAATACATAACTAACATTATTTTTGTTTTATTTATTATCTGATTCTAAACGATGTTTTATTTTGGAAAATTCCCGGATTCTCTCCGCCACATCTGTCTATAACTCACTCTTGATACGTGTCATGACGCTTGCCTCAGTCACATGTCTTACCTCCATAAAGGGGCTGCTCCGGCCAGTAACACACAATACATTACCGCTATATAATACTGTGGATTCACGTTTATTATATTTAGAAAAGACCAGTTTTTAAGCCGGTCGTATAATTTTATTTTGTTGTAGTTATCCGCCACACCTTATAGGCCGCTCCGTGAAAATATTGTCTTTCATTAAACCGGTCCGTGGCATAAAAAAGGGCCCCCTGGATTAAAGGACAGGCATTGAACAAAACAATCTAAATTATTGGGTCTGATGAGAAGCATTTTGTTACAGATGTAAGTTTTAAAACGGGTTATCAATGAATAAACAGTCGTGTCGGGTTTGACACAATTACGCCACATAATATGCAAGTTACATTTATAAAAAAATAAATTAAAAAAGGCACTTTATTTTTTTTTAGCAAAACACCAGAGGACGTAGCAGAAGACTGCACCTTTATGCATTTGCATTCGATGTTCTCTCCCACCACTTTTTTTTTTTATTGCTTTTTTAAATATAAAATTTATGTAAAAGTTCGTAAATATCAGATCCAAAAACGTAAAAAGTGTCTTCGTTACATGAAAGAAATTCCAAAGGTTGGAAGGTAATGCCGGGTGCACACTCTGCAATTTTGAAAAAACCTTTTGCAAGTGGTCATAATGTCAATGTCCGTGACACCCGCCTTCTCTCGTTAATGGTAGCCTCTTCTTGCTGTACTGTCCGCCTGACTCGTTTCGACTTTTTTCCTATTGGCTGTTTGCACTAATAGCGTTGCGCTTATTGGTTCTTGGTTTTATGGTCGTCGCAGGAGAAGTCACACAAATCCGGATAAAGCTGGAGTCCAGAAACTCTACGCCTCCACCCTTCCGTTTTCAATCATTTCCCAAAAAGTTGCACATCCACACTGAAACATCTGAAAAACGCTTTTACGTCCCTGTACTGCTCATGCGCAAACCGTAACACGGTTTCTTTTTACACGAGTAATTTCTGCCTGCTGTTTATTTACTTTCCAGCTCTTTGAAAGGTCGCACCAATGGCAAAAAAAACGCAGCATCATTTATAAATGCCTCCGTCACGGTGCGCACGGAAGGCCAAAACGGAACGCAAAATATGGGCAGGGCCTAAAATCCTTTGACAGGAACCTAGGATTATAGGAATCTTTTACATTTTTGGACCAAATCATATCCAAAAATCGCACAGTGAGCACCTGGCTTAATGTTAAATGAAGTTGAATCTCACAGTTATACTGCAACATGTGTTGACACATTTGGTATCTAAGGATTACAGAGGATGTCATTAAAATCCTCCTTTTATCACGCAGGGTTTAAAGAGCTACAGATTCCAGATGGCGTAGTTGCCAAAACGCTGATAATCCAGGGGCGGAGATAGCTCAGGGGGCAAGGTTCAGAAGATCACCACTGATGCCTTACGTTCACAATGAATCAGACATTGTTTGCGCTGAAAAGAATTGAAATTTTAAATGACTCTGAAAAAGAAAACATTATCTGTGAATTAAACAAGACTTGTACGGTAACTAACACTGTGCACACACACACCTTTAGTGTATCCAGTTCACTATACACATTTCAACTGGACTCATGAAGTTTAGTGTGTGTGTGAATTTTTTTGCTGTATTTTAATATCTTTTGTTCTTTATTTAAGCTCGAGATTTATCACCTGCTTTGTCTGCAGGTGTATGATGTGTTTACATCAAGGACATTTCTATTTCCAAGTAGTCAGGATGCTGTGTTCCAGGGGTTTTTTTGTAGGTATTTTTTTTTTTTTTTTTTTAAGAAGACACTAATGGAAGTGATTCCATAATTAAATAAGTGAAAAACTTTAATGGCCTTAATCACATTTTCTTCTTTTATTTATCTTGCTCTAGGACTTGCTTCTGTCTTGCACATTTTTTTTTTCTGCTCCTCAGCTTATTGGATTCAGTGCATCAGCTAATTAACAATCCTGAAATATTGCAACAAGGAGACGTTTTAGTTGCGTGAGTTAGAGGAGCAGGAAAAACACCAGTATGGTCGGATTCAAGGCTGAGCACAAACATTTTGGGGGCACTGGCCAAAGCCAAAAAGGGGGCACTAAGGGCCTTATTGTAGTTGTTTTGATCACAATTCCACATTGCTGATATTAACAGAAACTATTTACTGTTTTACATTTTAAAATTGATCTGCTGCTTCACAGCAAAACCTTTATTATATTTTTGGTACTATTTCCTGATAACTGCATCTGTTACGATTCACAATTACACATTATTTTTATTATTGAAGACATTTTCTACAAGTTGTTAGCACTTCACTGACATAGATACAAAAACAAACTTCCAAATTATCAAGATCAACCACTGGCTGTAATGTTGACTGTAATACATCTAACCTTCCAGAAAGTGGGCACACAGATTGTGAGTGAAATATTTACCACTGGGCGTTTAGGAGCTGACCTTTGCCCTTGGGCCATTCCACCAGGTCAGAAGTCGGCATTGATCCGTAGTGAATTGTCTCCTAAGTAAGCTGCTCCAAGTTTGCATCACTAGAAATAAACTTTTTCTTCCAGTTCAAGTCTAAGTATCGATTTTTCCCCCTAGTAATTGCTGGTAAAACAACCAGGAATTAACAGAAATTTGACTAGACAGAGGTTCGTAATTTTTTTTTATAAAATCATCATCGTAGATGTCTGCAATTATACACATCTGGATCCTGATCATTTTGCCCATTGTCCTTGGAGAAATCACCCAACCTTTGTCAGACTAAATGGTAGCAGTGACAGAATAGAGGAAGTACTTTGGGTTTAAAACAAGTTAAAAAAAAAACAACCCACAACAATTCGTGCTTTCAATTATAATCACTTTCAATCCAAATTGTAAGAATTGAGTAGTGGCCCAAGTGGTCAAGTGATATAATTGTAATATAATGGTAATTGAACACCTTTTGTCAAAGATGGTCCTTAATGTCCTGCTGCTGGTCCCATATTAAAAACCGATTAAATGTTATTTAACTGGTTTTCTATACATATTTCCTAATGACATCTATGCTATTAAAGGCATTTTGTGAAAGAGTGAATGAAGTGTATGTTGGAGTAGAATCCTGGTTGAGAGAGTAATTTCTTACAATGGAGACTTTTGGTGAACAATTTTCAACTCATGCCACAGAAAACCTGACTTTTTGGCAGAAAACTGATGTTTGACATCTTATTAAATAATAAAAAAAAAAAAGGGCTTTTGGGAATTTTATTATTAGGGAATAATGAAAAATTAAAAAAAATCATTTTGATGTAGTGATGTAATTGAGCTTGTGTGTTTTTTGTGAGAAAGGGCAAAAAAATAAATTCGAGAGATTGTTGATTGAGTAATCAGTGCTTGTAAAAAAGTCCTGTAGCTGTTGTCGTATTTCAAATGGCCTCTCTGGCAAGTTTTTTTTTTTGTTCTTTTATACATTATGAAGGGCCATCCTGTTCATGATGATGTCACTGTGGAGCTCTGTTTCATCTTTTTTGGTGTGCCATTTGATGAGATTATATAAGAGTCATTTGTTCAAGGTGGAATGTGATGGCGTTCTGCATCAGGTGACCTGGCATCCATTATCACCCAATCGAAATCCAATTTTAAAATTTTTGGATGAACCAAAGAGTGAAGGAAAAGCAGCCAACATGCACTCGACACCTCTGGGAACTTTTTGAGATTGTTGGAAAAACATTTCAGGTAACTACCTCATGAGGCTGACTAAGAGAATGGCAAGAGTGTGCATCAATTCAAATGTGTCATCAAATTAAAAGTCATCAGTATTAATGTATAATGTTTAAAATAATATCTTTAAAAAAAATACAAGATTGAAAGTGATTGATTTTTTTCTAAATATAGCCACACCACCAACTGTAAAACAGTGCATACACTTTTTCAACCAAATTATTGTATTTGTTATTATTGTAACATTTTTAAATATTCTTTTCCCACTATAATGTTTCTGATTGATTTTTACTTTATATATTTATTTGCATGATTTCACACTGAAGATGGGAAAAGAAATTCTGACATGATCGAGCTTGGTGTCATTTTTTGTTTTACACCATAAAGCCCTGCCATTGTAACAGACTTGTGTAGACTTTTTTTATTTTATTTTTTTTATCTCCATTGGATAATCAGGTCTATGACAAATCTAGAACATTAAACTCATTCAATTGCTATCAGACAAGGTGTAATAAATGATTTGCTGAGTAACTAGAAACTAATTTGTAATTCTGTTATAATTAAATATAATTTATTATCTTCAGTTTGAAGATGCGTTTTTTTTATACAGTAGCAGAAATTACATATGTATGAATTATTATATGCACATAATTGATACAGCAGGTTATTTAGACATGCATTTTTTCAGCTCATATAAGTGGTAGCTAAGTGGATAAGGTGCTGGGCCCTTGAGCAAGGCCCTTATCCATCCACTGCCCTGTATATACATGGAATAAATGTAAGTCACACCAGAATAGTGTATCTGCCAAATGCTATACATTTAAATAACCCAAACAACTTGACTGACTTAAGTAGGATATAGCATATATTTAGTAGTATATATTTCTTTGGCTTTGACATCCAAATGTACCATTTATAATCTATTATGTCGTGTTTTACAAAGAAAACTATCTGGTACATTATCACAACCTTTTAATGATCATCATCCCTCTATGATGTCACATACTATGTGCTGAAACTGTGTTGAAATGATCAGGAGAGGTATAGTGAGGGAATGAGAGAATGGAGGAGTTTAAAACAACTGTCCCTTTGTTGCTTCACTCCCCCTTTTTTAACCTTTTATTTATTTATAAACTAATCTATAAAATTGCAGCTGTCTTTATTATGCCTGTCTTGGAGATTGCAATTCTATTTCTTTGAGCTATAAGTGCACTTCATAGGCATTTTATTTGCTACTTCAATAGTGAACAAACATGAGGGAGTGGACTGTAGAGATTCCAATTGTATTGTGTATTTGCAAAATGATTCCCAGGCATTGTAGTGAGTTTTATGGATGCATGCTGTGCATCATGTTGAATTGTACAGATATAAGCTGGACAATGGATTAAATGAATTCCACAAGTGCATGCTGGACATTGTACTGAATTCTGGATATGCAAATTATGCATTCAACCGAAATCTACAAGTCCTCGCTGAACATTGTGCTAAATTCTGGACATACATACTAGACGTTGTCTAGACGTTGAACTCTGCAGATGCATGTTGGGCATTTCACTGGATTTTTGCAAAAGCATGATTGACACTGTACTGAACTTTGCAAGTGCATGCTGGGCATTTCACTTAATTGTACAAGTGTGTACTGGGCATTGTACTGTTTTCTGGAGATGCATGTTGGGCATTTCACTGATTTCTTTTGCACTTGCATGATGGATACATTTTAATTAAATTATACAGATTAATTTCGGCATTTCACTGAATTCCACAAGTGCATACTGGACATTGTACTGAATTCTATAAATGCATGTTGGGAATTCTACACATTTTTTTTGCAAAAATTTTGCAGATGTACGCTGAGCATTTCAATGAAATCTGTAAGTGCAAGGTGGGCACCAATGAATTCTGCAGTTGCATGTTTTGCATGTCACTGGAGGTTTTTTTTGCAAGTGCATGCTGGACACTACATTCTGCACATAAATGCTGGACATTGTATTGAACTCTTCAGATGCATGTTGGACATTTCACTGAATTTGGAAAGTGCATGGTGCACGTGGTAATGAATTCCGCAGATTCACGATTGGCATTTCACAGAATTTTTGCAAAAGCAGGATGGACACTGCACTAAATGCCACAAGAGGTATGATGAACACTGTACTACATTCTGCACATAAATGCAAAAAGATTTAATTGAATTCTGCAGGTATGTTTCAGTACAATGCATGCTTGGCATTTCACTGATTTTTTTCTGCACTGAATTTTGCAGGTGCATGCTGGACACTGTACTGACTCCTGTAAGTACTTTCTAAGACATTGTACTGAATTCCCAGTGCTTTCATACAATATAAAATAGATGTCCCCTGCTAAGGATTAAGTCACATGATTGTTCTTTGCATACTGACCCCCCTTGTATTATTATTATTATTATTATTATTATTATTATTATTATTATTATTATTATTAATAATCACGTGTGTTTGTTTTGACATTTTCCGCCCTTTTTTATATGCGGACTGAGCTAATTTAGAAAGCTATCGTGTGTGGTATCGGTATCATCTCCTCGGTGGTATCCGGTATCGGACCACTAGAGCCAGGATCCGCGCCCCTCCCGCCGGCCTTATCGCAGCATCCCACCTCCCTGCTCTGTTCCTGCTCCTGATACTGCTGATGAATGGGAAAAAAGGGAGGCGGAAGAAAGAAATGGCGGAGAGAGAGAAGAGGAAAAGCCCGACTCCTGCACAGTCTTCACGGGCTGCACAGCCCCGAGCCGCCGCCACCACTGCCGCCACTGACGCCGCTGCTTTCAGGTAAGAAAATCAAGATACTACAAAATGCTTATAACAAAACAATTCATTTCCCCCCATTTTTGGATAAAAAGAAACCCATTGACATAAAGATGCTGATGCTCCTTTTGGAAAATGAGAGGATGCTTGTTGATTTAACTGTTACCGCTTTCTCATTGATAACCAAGTATTGAATTATTATTATTATTTTTCAAAAGATCTAATTTAAAACTAGGAATAATAAGGAATTTTGACCCTTGTTTCCAAACTTATAATTAGACAATCATTTGTTTCCCACAATGCCACTGATAACATCAGCCACTATATGATCTGATATATAAAGAAAAGCCCTAAAGATTGTATTTTATTAATAATTTGTGCTGAATTCCTAGTTTCATTTTTAAGTCATGCAAACACCCCGTAGATTCTTCTAATAGACCTCATGGATATATACATTACACTGTAACCATAAAAGCATCCTCTTTAACCCTGCACATTTTGGAGGTGAAAGAGTGGAGATGCAGCATCATTCCTACAAAACCATGTGAATGTAATCCAACCCCAGACTTTTTCTTTACAGGGTACAGATCATATCTCTGTTCTTTTAATCTGTAAGGAGTTCATGGGGTTTATTTCAGTCGGTTGTCATTAAGACCCTATCTGGGTCATGTAAGTGCATGTATATTACAGAACATATAAAAAGATATGATCCGTGTAAATGATCAGTTGCTTACGTGGGCTACAGATTATCAGGATGTCAAAGTCAGTAATCTTTTTTGTTGGATGTTTAAAGTTCTTGCAAAAATCGGATAAATGCATTAATTCTGGTCAAACTGAATCCTGGAATAAAAAAAAATGATGCATAGGCATGTCAGTGTGTTTGTCAATGATTTTGAGGACACACTTTTAATTTGATGATAATGATGGTGATAAAAAAAATAATTCCATTACGTCTTTTTTGTTTGTTTTTGCATATCGTTTTTTACAATAGACATTGTCCCAATGTAAATATATAAAACGTTTATAAACTAAAAATGTATACGTTTACTACCCAAGTCTGTTCCTTATACATTTCCCCCTAATGAGCAAACCACTGGTGAGAGCGGCAAGGAAAAGCTCCCTGAGATGTTATGAGGAAAAAACCATAAGACGAACCAGACTTTTACAGGGAACCCTTCCTTATCTTGGTGGCCATCATTGTTGAGGTGTAGTGTTTAGTGATGGATGCTTATATGCAGAACTCTTCATGCAAAAACTGCAGTCCTGAACCATTCTAGCAGACTGTTAATATGAATTACAGTCCAAATTCATCCTCATAGTACTCGAGTTGCTCAGTAACTTCATGGATCTTTAAGGTGTTCATGTGGAACCATCCTCAGCTGCACAGGGTGGTCTTTTATATTGAAAAGAACTCAATCCAGAGGTAGGGATGAATCAGACATATCTGAAGAGAAGAAAGGGACACTGGTCACTGGTACCCCAGGAAAAAAATAATTTTAAAAATTGTTATGTGCTTAATAATAATGTTCCATATTTAAATATTTCATTCAGGTTTTTATTGTTATAGTGCTTTTAATAGCGGTTAAGTCACAAATCAGCTTAAATGTATACAATTGTTCCTGATCAGCAAGCCAGAAGGTGACAGTGGCAATGAAAACTCCCAGAGACGACATGAAGACATGGACTGTCCTTGTTGTCAGAATTATTTTTGGCCATTAATTAACACTGCTGTATGAAGCATATGAATAGATTTGTCTAGACTTCACCTGAAATTCCCATAGATCCAGTGTTAAAGAAGCACATGCTGGACATGCAGGCAGTTTGCCAAATGTTCTTTATATTCTTAATGACTAATAATTATTGTACATGTGCTTGTGAATTATTGGCAAGTCAAAAAGGATGTAGCTGATTCATTGCTGGCTAATTTTGTCCATATTTTCAGTGAAAGAGGAAGTGTGGACTTATACTAAATATCCCTGAAAATATTTCACAGTCAGTAAGAAGATTACTTTAGTCTCTAGTCAGTCTCTCTCTCTCTCTCTCTCTCTCTCTCTCTCTCTCTCTCTCTCTCTCTCTCTCTCTCCCTCTCTCTCTCTCTCTCTCTCTCTCTCTCTCTCTCTCTCTCTCTCTCTTTGTGGATGATCTTGGTGTAGCTGTAACTAATGCTTCCTGTTTGCTTTTCTTTAAATGATGGTTGACTGAGAAGTACCACACAGGAATGTTTCTGCAGAGTGCCACCCTGAAATGTAATATTAATTCCCACTGTACTGCAGACTTTCAGTAACAATATGCCCCCCCCCCCCCCCCCCCCCCCCTAAAATGCACGCCATGCCCCTGGCCTACACCCAAATCTGGGCATCTGTTCGGATCCTCTAATACACATTTCTCTGCAGGAGCGGCAAATGTTCCATTTTTTATTGCACAGCAATGATTGTGGTCTTATTCCTTCTATAGATATTAATCTGCATACAGCATATTGATGTGTGTATGTCCTGATAGACCTGCTTTATCACTATATCAAAATTATCAGTGTTTAACCTTGACATGTGGTTTGTTAGCAGGAGAGTCAGGTGACAGCTAGTAATAATTGTTTGTAGAGCAGCAAAATGAATGAATGGTGTTCAAAAGTAATAGCCCCCATAATTACAGTGAAATGCATAGCCCAGACACATAACTTTCTTGGCCTGGGAGATTTGGATGCCAATTTGCCTGGCGACTCCGTGGGCCAAAGAATTATAAGCTTTATCTAGAATTTTTAGCAAATACTAGTGTTAGTAGCTAATGCTAAAATCTATATTTTTAAATGAACCTACATTGTAGTGATTGTGGTAGTAGGGGGTCTGAACTGTATCTGCAGGACCGGATACGTTGCATTGCTGCCACATGGACACCAGATTGGATCAAACTGCATGATTGTGCAGGTATAATGCTGTTACTAATAAAGTGACTCACAAATATACTTGTCAAGTCAAATCCACTGAACAAAACTTTAAACAGATTTGACAGCAAGATTTAAACCTAATAGGATCACTATAGTCCCATCTGTCGCTACGTACACTTGGTATTTATTTAAGCTGTAGACGCCAGCTACAGTATTAGCTATCAACTAGATTGGTGATGCACACAAAACTCGAATAAAGATACAATATTCAATATTTTTCATTTCTTATTATTTGACACAATGTGGAAAATGAGAAAATGCTGTTGTCTCAGAAAAATGTTATTACATAGCTAAATGGAACCCTGCCTTCTCAGTTGATTTAAGGTGGTAACTCAACGATTAAGGGTTACTGATCACAAAGGTTGGGGTTTCCGTGGTATCGCCAAGTTGCCACTCTTTGGGCCCTTGAGCTTCAGGGGCGCTGTAACATGGCTGACCCTGTGCTCTGACCCCAGCTTCCTAACATTGCTGGGATATGTGAAGAAATAATTTTACTATGCTGTAAAGTACATGTGACGAGCATAAAGCATCTACATTTTTCTTTCTAGTCTTCGTATACACAAATGTATACATTTAGGAGATTATGTAGGATACATTTTTGAATAGGTTTTATTGAATATCAAGTCGTCTTGTGTTTGTTTTGTAGCTTGTTTTATGCATTCACTGAAAATAATACCTTAGCAAGTAAGGATGTCATGAATATGCACAAAAATAACGAAACATTTTATCTTAGATTAAGTGTATTTCTAGTTTTACTGATTTTGAAGCTTGTCTTGTACTATTGGCAAATGATTTTGCTTATTTCCGGTACTGGTTTTCCAGTGAATCGAACGAAAGCATCCACAAAAACAATAGTGTGAATGTTGAATGATTAATTTCAGATTATTAATTGGAGAAGTTCATGATAACATTTAGCAGAATTTTATTATAATATATTTCACTTCAGCCAAGCCAAATACATTATATATATATATATATATATATATATATATATATATATATATATATATATATATATATATATATATATATATATATTGTGTTGTATGTATCTTAAAAGCCCTTGTTTCTGTTATATAGATTCAATTATTCCTCTTCAGTAATTGCATCATCCCCTTTTTCTCTCTCACACAGCAATTCCTTAGGGAACGATCGTAGTGAGTGAAACGATTAATAGAATGCGAACACATGCACAACCATGTTGCCTTCATCTCGTGAAGCTGCTCCACTCACCCTCAATAATTGCTGTCAACATGATTCGGAGAGAGAGAGAGCGAGAGAGAGAAAGAGAAAGAGAGAGAGAGAGAGAGAGAGAGAGAGAGAGATGGGAGGGGAGAGAGAGGTAGAGATAGAGAGAGGAAAGGAAAGGTGACCGGAGCTGGATCATTAATCCTAAGCACTTTGTTTTGACAAATAGGGAGCAGTGAGAGACACCGAGAGAAAGAGCGAGAGAGAAAGAGAGAAAAAAGAGAGGGAGTGAGAGATGCTGCAGTCACTAACCAGACAGAGAGGGAGAGGAGATTATATAATAGTTAAAGGAAGCACACTGTGTTTTTTGCGCCGTGGTTTGGATTAGCAGCTAGCAAGATGATTGCGTTTCTATGATTTCTCTTTCCATCAATCTCACACTGCACTGCTGCACAGGATGAACGACAGAGCAGAAGACGGAGGAGAGGGTTGGATGGAGGATCAGTGGGAGAAATGGTACAAATGAGGCTGTGTGACCTTGTGTGTGTGTGTTTGTGTGTGTGTGTGTGTGTGTGTGTGTGTGTGTGTGTGTGTGTGTGTGTGTGTGTGTGTAATGATGGCAACACACTGTTTTTCGAGCATCGCAGAGGGATGCCCTTGACTGAGAGTAACCCTGTGTGTGTGTGTGTGTGTGTGTGTGTGTGTGTGTGTGTGTGTGTGTGTGTGTGTGCGCGTTTGAATTGCTCTAGAGGTGACAGTTGTCAGATGAATTACTTAAATAGTGTTTGGTTTCACCTCTGTGGGAAAAAGCTGCGTATGGCACTTAAGCATTCCTAAGTTTCATATTATGTTTCCATATTATGATGTTCTTTTGGCATAATTACACTTAAACTTGCTGCTATTTTAGTAGAAAAATGATTAGTGTGAGCTCTACGCAGTACTACAATGTGTAATTTGAACATTTTTAGGTAACTGCAGAAAACTGTTAGCAGCAAGGTCGAGCTTAGTGCAGAAATAGGTTAGTTGCTGCGTAACTTAGAGAGAGAGAGTGTGTGTTTGTGCGTGCGTGCGTGCGTGCGTGCGTGCGTGCGAGCGTGTGTGTGTGTATGTGTGTGTGTGTGTGTGAATTGAAGCAGGTCTGTTTCCTTTCTTCACTTAAAAAAAAAAATGCATTGGATACAAGTTGCCATTTTTCTCACGATGCATCATTTTGAACATATTTGATTTAATTAATTAATTGATTTTTTTGCACTACAAATACCTGCTAGGGCCATGCGTTAGAAGTCAGTGGGCACTCAAGTAAATTTATTTGCTGGCAAATTAAAGTAAACTATCTGTACCATATTAATTTTGCATAGCATCTTATTTTTTTCCTTTGGATCGTATTGCGTTTAATCGCATTGCGTTTAATCAAATCGAAATCAGATCGCACTGTTATAGGGGTGAATTGTATCGCATCGCATCGGTAGCTGCTTCATGTGTATCTTTAATGTATAGTTGGCTATGCATCGAGATGTGAATTGCATCAGCCTTATTTTCTTTTTCATTTCATTTCGATTTCTTAAATCTTTCTTAGATTAGGACACATGCCAAAGTCAAGGCTTGCAGGCCAAATACGCCCTTACAGATTTACTCTGTACTACTTCATATGTTCATTCTAAATATAGAATTAATAGAAAAAAAGAACTCGTAGTGCCACGTGCTGTACATCCTTCAAGTACCGAGTCACAGCATGTGGGCTACATCTCAAAGTGCTGAAACTCTGGATCAAATCTCGTTTTATCTGCTATGATTGATGCAAGTTAGACCCAGATCTACAAATGGTTCAGAAATGTTGCTCTTCAGGGAGGAACTCCAAATCCCAAAATGTATTGAACAGTGAGGATGTTATGCAGAGTTAGATAAAAACAAATAATAAAGCACAAAGAAAAGAGAGATGGAAGATTGTGACAATTTCTTTTTTGTTTAAAACTAGTTATTAGTGTTAATTGATAGAGTATTTAATTAATACATAAAACTTTATAATCAAGACTATATCATTAGATTGTGAAACTTTACAGGCTCCCAAAAATGCTGATGTGCCCCTGGTTTTAGGAGACATACAGTCTTATTTCATCGATACCACCATCACGGGTGGTGTTTCAACACTGGAATGCCATTTAATGCCTGGATTCTGGTGATAGTATCAGATTACTTTTATAAAGTTATTTAGTTTGTGTCAGCTATAGTCAGTTTTGAGTGAGGAATCGATCCATACAGCAATTGTCTTACAGTCACAGCTAGGGGTATCATGGCATGTGACAATGCAAATACTGGTTAGGACTGGTTTGCCCTCATGCTTATACACTCTGTTGCAAAGTTAGTGATCTTGAACACTGATTAACACTTACTGCCTCAGCTTCGGGTTACTGGCAGTGACTTCAACTATTTCACATACTCCATCACTGGAATACCGCAGCCGGTTTTGCTCAGGATCCACCAAGTCACATTAGATACCAACTACATACCTGCCTGCAGGACCCGACGCAAAAGGCATAGGTCAAATGTGGTCACAAAAGCAACAATAGGTCACAAAATCAACAATAGCACAAAAAAAATAATAAAACGATTTACAGGAACGAGGTCGGAAACGAACTCTCGCATTGGTTCATGCGCGGTAGGCTACTGGAGCACACTGAGGCCGAATGTCTGAAGTACAAGACAGAGGAGAATCGCTGAGAGCTACAGATAATACTTCATTATTAAAGAAAGGAACATACAACACGAAAAAACACAAACTTTTTTTTTTAAAGGATATAGTTTTAGTTGATATTCTGAAAAGTTCCTTGTTGGAGGTTGCCCTTGAAAAATCACACTTAGTGGTGAGGCACTATATACAACTTGATTGCACATCTAGAATTTGTGCTCATGTGGAGAGTGTCTAAGCTGTCTGGTATCTATGCTCTAGCATTGATCATCTCACAGAGATAGTTGTTGGCTCTTTGAATCTAGTGGCTAAGTCTCAGCTATCATTGATCCCTCCATCAAAGGCCAGGAACAACTCATAATTAACCTCTCTAATGGTCAACCTCAGTTTGGCCATGGTCCATGCTGGTTTTAACACAAAGCAGCAATGCTTTGTTTCATGTGATTCCAGCAGAAAGGGCCTTTGCTATTCTATAGTACAAGGATTATATTAGCATTAAAGGAAGCGCCATCTTGACAGCAGCACCACATTCCAAGTTGGTGGAGGATTATAGCCAGCATAATTGAGGATGAACAAGTCAGGTCAAGTCACATGCAGACATTTACATTGCCTCCTTGGTGGTTTTATTTGATGAGGTGCAGGCAGAAACTGCTCAACCACAGAGGGTTGCACTCATTAGATTGGTCAGTAAAATATTCTTGTTTCGGTCAAAACTACCAAGCCAGGGCAAAGCAACCTTATTAAATGCTTCATATATGGCAGGGTTAACCTTTGGGTTCCAAATACCCATAGAAAGGAGGATACTGTGTACGTATAAACAATTATTTGTCTTTGTTAAACAGTATGTATAGACAAATATAAAAAAAAATACACTCCTGGATTCAGTAACTGGCCTTGTTTGCCAGAAACTTCATTGTTTTCTAAACCATTTACTGACATCTAATGGAAAAAATTCTTTCTCACTAATTCATTTCACCTATGCAGTTGTTTGATGTATAATGTTGTAGCCACAGCATTTCAATTAGATTTTCATTTCCTTATTAAGCTATTCCTTGTTGGATTTACTTGTATGTTTCGTATCATTATCCTTTTAGACGGTACACTTTTTTTTTTATCTTCAACATTTGACACATATCCTTATCTGACACATGGCTTCTCATTCTCCTCAAGCAGTCTCTGATATGAAAGAGAGTCCAAAGTCGATACTATTATGGTAATTTAGAAAGACCTGAGGCAGCCAATCACCCCAGACCACACCATTTATACTACCATGCTTTACAGGTGATCAAATGCTGCTTTTGGTTTTAGCCTAGCATGACCTGGTACTGTGAATAAGCAACTCTATCTTTGTACATCAAAGTCAAGTCAAGAAGCTTTTATTGTCATTTTAACCATATATAGCTGATGCAGTACACAGTAAAATGAAACAATGTTCCTTCAGCACTCTGGAGGTATAGAATTGGTATAGAATGCCTTGTTCTTTGCCAAGATCTACTTCGACATAGTTTATTTTTACCTACATGTTTTTTTCTGACAGCAACAGCTTCCTCCCGGCACATATTATGTAGGTCAAACTTGTGGTTTATCTTTCTAATGGTAGAAAGGAACATTTGCAAGATCTTTTGCTGAAATTCTGCACTTTTTAAAGAATATTTTACCATTTTACAGTCTACCCTCAGTTTCATTTGCCGGGGTGACCTGCCTGGCCTGGGCAAGTTGGCAGTAGCTGTATATTCTCTCCACTTGTGGATGATATTTCAAACAGTGAAATGAATGATTTCCAATATTTTAAAATCTTCTTAAGCTCCTTCCCAGACTCATAGGCAGAATTTATGCTTTGCACAATTGGCTTTTTCTTATCCAACCTCATGAGAGAGCTTCACCCACAAGACATATGCAGAGAAGCTCGTCCATGCGTTTATGACCTCTAGAATAGACTACTGTAATGCATTACTAGGTGGATGTCCTGCATCATTAATAAACAAGCTTCAGTTAGTTCAGAATGCCGCAGCAAGAGTTCTTACTAGGTCAAGAAAATACGATCATATAACCCCAATCTTATCGTCCCTACATTGGCTTCCTATTAAGTTTCGAATAGACTACAAACTACTGCTACTCACTTATAAAGCACTAAATGGTTTGGCTCCCATGTATCTATCCAGTCTCTTAACACGCTACAATCCGTCACGCTCCCTGAGATCTCAAAACTCTGGGCTTCTAGTAGTTCCTAGAATAGCAAAGTCCACTAAAGGCGGTAGAGCATTTTCACATTTAGCTCCTAAACTCTGGAATAGTCTTCCTGACAGTGTTCGGGGTTCAGATACACTCTCCCAGTTTAAGTGTAGATTAAAAACATATCTTTTTAGCAAAGCCTACACATAACACACATCACACACATCACATCATAACCTTGTGCTCCAGAATATATGATTACATGCACATTATCAACTTGTGCTGTTAATATCATGAACAGCAGCTACGCTAATTCCTCTCCACTGCTTCTCTTTCTCTCCCCATCCCGAGGCATCCTGAGGTTTGGCCAGCTCCAGTCACGTCCCACCTCGTGAAGATTATGGACCTATGGATGATCATGGAGAAGTAGATGCCGAGTGTTTAAAGGCCCTGGCATGGAGAAGCTGATGCTGGATCTATGATGATCACAAATTGTTCTGTATTGTTGAAAGATTTATGACCAAACTTTTGATGTCACCCATATGAGGATGGGTTCCCCTTTGAGTCTGGTTCCTCTCAAGGTTTCTCTCATAACATCTAAGGGAGTTTTTCCTTGCCACTGTCGCCACGGCTTGCTCATCAGGGACAAACGCACACCATTCACCTTCACTGTTGATTTCTGTAAAGCTGCTTTGAGACAATGTCTGTTGTGAAAAGCGCTATACAAATAAACTTGACTTGACTTGACTTGACTTGACTTGACATATTTAATGTTCCCGAATAGGCTTAGTACAATCTGGCTAAATTCTCCTGCGCTCTCTAAAGGGACAGTACTTCATTGAGAAAACAAACTCTACATGGTTTTAAGTAAACACTACTCAATAATATATGTTTTATTCAGAATTGTTTTATTTTGACTATAGGATTTACTTTATTTGTATTAATGACAATAAAAAAAGATGCATATTCAATGTATATGATTGGTGTATTGTATCTTGTATTACTTGCTCTTGTGCTGTATGTTCATTGAAGTTATATAGGTAAATGTTTCATTTCATTCAAAGTATCATTACATATAAAACCAACCAAAAGAGGAAACTGTGTACAATCTAGACACTTTAATGAGCATTACTGAAAACATTATATATAAATGGTAGGAGTACCAATATATATTAGTGGAGAAATTCTCATTGTATGTGTACAGAATGTAAAGCTCACATGACTGGCATTATCCAGTTCTCATCTCACCAAAGACTAAGGCATGTTTTTCTATTTTTCAGG
>NC_139586.1:7858231-7908231 GCF_946808225.1 Silurus aristotelis
GGTTATATACAGTGTTTTGTTTTGTTTTGTGTTTGTTTTGTAGTGATTTAGCAGTGTAGTGTAGAGTTCAGTAGTGTGATGGTGGATGGAAAAAAGCTGTCCCTGAACCTGCTGGTTCTGGTGCGCAAGTTCCTGGTTAAACAGTTTATGACTGGGATGTGAAGAGTCCTTGATAATGTTGTGAGCTCTGCGCAGACATCTGCTGTGGTGAAGGTGCTCAATGGCAGGTAGTTGGGTGCCAGTGATGCGTTGGGCGGTTTTGACCACCCTTTGCAGGGCTTTTCGTTCACTCACAGTAGAGCCTCCGTACCATACGGTGATGGAGTTGGTCAGGATGCTCTCAATGATGCAGCGGTAGAAGCTCGTTAAAATCCCAGGGGACAGATGAGATTTCTTGAGACTTCTCAAGAAGTACAGGCGCTGTTGTGCTTTTTTTACCAGAGCTGAAGTGTTCTGCTGCCATGTTAAATCCTCGGTGATGTGAACTCCCAGGAACTTAAAGCTGGGGACTCGTTCTACCTCAGTTCCATTGATGCTGACAGGTAGATGTCTCCTGCTGTTGGATTTCCGAAAGTCCACAATGAGCTCTTTGGTCTTTGTGCCGTTGAGAGTCAGGTTGTTGTTGGCACACCACACTGCTAGATTACGGATCTCTTCCCTGTAGGCCAATTCGTTGTTGTTGTCGATCTGGCCAACCACGGTGGTGTCATCTGCATACTTTATGAAGATGTTGGAGTTATACAGTGGAGCACAATTGTGGGTGAACAGGGAGTAGAGCAGTGCGCTCAGAACACAGCCCTGCGGGATGCCAGTGTTCAGAATGAGGGTAGAGGATACCTGGTTACCCAACCTGACAGATTGAGGTCTGTTGGTGTGAAAGTCCAGAATCCATCTGCAAGTGGAGGTGCAGATACCCGGTTCACTGAGCTTAGTGATCAGTACAGTGGGGAGGACTGTATTGAACGCAGAGCTAAAGTCAATGAACAGCATTCTGATGTATGTGTTGCTTTTATCCAGGTGGGTGAGAGCTGAATGAAGAGCTGTGGAAACTGCATCCTCTGTTGACCTGTTCGGGCGATAGGCAAACTGGTGTGGGTCCAGTGTAGGTGGTAGGCCCGCAGTGAGGTGATTCAGGATCAGTTTCTCAAAGCACTTAATAGCGATAGGGGTGGGTGCAACTGGTCGAAAGTCATTCAGGCATTCAGCAGCTGAGTGCTTAGGCACTGGTATAATGGTAGTGGTCTTCAGGCATGTATATAAAAACCTGTATATATGTATAGAGAGAGAGAGAGAGAGAGAGAGAGAGAGAGAGAGAGAGAGAGAGAGATACAGTAAGTGCAACCAAAAGCTTATGATCGTTCTTATCTCTGTGAAGGAATTGTAGTCAGTTTTACTTTTCTTTGCAAAAAATGTCAGGAAATACTTACTGGGAAATATCTCAGAAATTTCCATATCACTGTACTTAAAAAAAACTAAAAGACTCAGCCACTTGTGATCTAGTCACTGCTCAGAAAACAGAAGTGTGTGTGTGTGTTTTTGCATGTGTCTCTGCGTCGATGTGTGCGTCTGCATGTGTATTTCCAGCTCTGACGCACAGTGAAGGTGGGAGTGTAAAACACAGAATAAAGATTTTCAGTTGCCATGGAAAGAAAGGTTCATCTTATCGGTCATGTTTCGTCAGGTTTAGACACAACATTTTTTAAGTTCTGTGAATGGTTGTGTATTTGGTGAAAAATTCAGTAAAGAAGCAACATGTTTCTTTTTAGAAACATGCACACTCGGTAGCATAGTCTAATGATACACTGCTGCCCACTCAAGATGTGTTGAAGATTCATTTCCATGATGTTAGCATGTAGGTCAATAAATGCAGATCTAATGTTCACAGTCTTGGTCTCATTATTTCAATAGATAGTCACCTAATATTACCTAGCATGATAAGGAACTTAGCTAGCTAGTGCTCTATATTGCTACTGAGGAGAGGGAGAGTTAGCGAATCTAACCTCACTAGCTGGCTAATGTTGAGCGGTGCTGCGGTTGTGTCAGGGAATGCTGCAAAAATATTAGTGTGTAAAGAAAAGAAGAATTCTGTGCAGAAACTATTCCTCTAGCCAGAGAAATAAAGAGAAGAGCTAGCAGTGGTGGAGTTGATTCTCGGACGCTTGTCATTTGTCAAAATCAGGGAAAAGCTTTGTCATCATGATATTTTGTATTTCTGATCTATATGATATGAAAACTCTCTCCATTTTTCTCTCTGGGTTACTCCCAGAAACACACATACACACGGTTACACACACGCAAAGTGCTTTGGCATATCCTTGCCAGCTGTACTGTCATTAAAATGTCATTAAATATGAAACGCTACCTGCACACAGAAGTCATGTCTGTATGTGTGTGCTCATGCAATCTTGTCTAAATGTGTCCCTTGAGTAAACCAGAAGCTTCTGCTAAACGATCCAGTCGTAATGTTGTCCTAATGTCCATTGATCTGTCTGTTTCTCTGTAAAGGGAAAGTGATAGTGTCCTGACTTAATACAATATTATAATTTTCATTTCATTATCATTTCTTTTTATATAGTACAGTATCTTCTACAATGCTGTAGTATTTACATGTGTGCTTATACATGGTTTAAGGTTTAATTTCAGTTTATTCAAAGAGCAAAAAAAGGTAGTGTTGATGTTGATCTACAGGTTTCTACATCACTGTGTGGCTTTTCACATAATAACATCACTTTCAATCGATTCAAGTCTAAGTCACATGAATGGTCTTGAATGGTCTTGACTCTTGTGTGCTCAGTAGATGTCTACCAAGATCATCATATTAATAACCAGCCATTATCACAGAGGAACCTGACAGCTGATCATACAGATTATATTTATAATTGGATTCTTTCTAATAGATACGATTCCTGTGGCAGATTTAAGCTTAACTTCACACACATGTTTTTATTTTTATTTATTTTTTTTATTAAATTTTTAAGTTAAGGGTTCACTTCCTAATCACTGAAACATTAAAACAACTCAAAGTTTTAGTCTCCCTACTTCTATCAGTAGATTATATAGAGTTAAATAGAGTTTTCTAATGGTTATGAATTTGTGATGGTTGTACATTAGACTCTATAGCTATAATTTGAAGTGTGTGTGTGTTTGTGTTGTTCTGTGTGTATGTGTGTGTGTGTGTGTGTGTGTGTGTGTGTGTGTGTGTGTGTGTGTGTGTGTGTGTGTGTGTGTGTGTGTGTGTGTGTTTGTGTATAGGGGTCACGCAGTGTCACTCTGCCCCATCTCCATTCAGTTGCCTGGCAACAGGCTCAGGATCTTTTAAAGAGACAAAGCATGAATAGAGAAAAAAGAGCAACTTTGCCAGTTGCTAACGGCGATAAGCAGCTTGAGAGCCATGTTTTTAAATAAATATATAGATAGAATAGTAGATAAAATGTTGAATTGTTAATGCAAGGACCATTAATAAACATTAAATTGAAATTAAGGAGACAGGAAATAAGACTGTAAGAGTCCTAAAGACATCTGTTGTATTTATTCTCATCCATACAATTGCTTCCATTATTTTTTCCCATGAAAATGCCCCTGTGCAACAAGCAAGCTTCATGAAGACATAAAGAGCCTTGACCGCAATTCCACTGAACACTGATGAATTTAGACTGAACCTCAGACCTCCTTATCAACATGATTGCCTGATCTCAATAGCGTTCTTGTAGCTAAATGAACGCAAATCCCTATAGCCATGCCTTAAAATCTAGTGGGAAGCCTTCTGAGAAGAGTGGAGCTTATTATTATAGTTAAAATAGATTAAATACTGATTGGGATGTTCAGCATTCACATGTGGGTGATGTGTTTAGGGTCCCCCATTCTGCTAAGTAGTGTATTTCACTATTTGATGTGAGGTGGTAGGTTGGTGGTTAAGGCATTGGACTTTGCAGCTGAAGTTTATGAGTTCAAATCCCAGCCACACAAAGCTGCAACTCCTGGGCAATTGGGCAAGGTCCTTATCCCTCAACTGCTCAATTGTATGAATAAAATAAATGTAAGAGGCTCTGGATAAGAATATCAGACTCAGACAAGAGTCCAATCTAGATTTGCAAATAGATGAGTATTTAAAGTGTATATAATAATTTGTTTCTAGAATACTATCAACACCAGATTTATCTGTTTTTTATAAGGGGAGCTGAATGTTCTGGGGTCAGGGCAAATGTAATAAATGTGTTAAACACATCAGCAGTCAATCAGTCACTAATGTCCAATATCTGTCTGTCTGTCTGTCTGTCTGTCTGTCTGTCTGTCTGTCTGTCTGTCTGTCTGTCTGTCTGTCGGCTCTTTTTTTTCTCTTACATGCAATCACACACATACACGTACCGCCTCTTCCTTTCTAGCGTGTGATTTTCTATAATTACTCCCACTATCTCTTAGCCTAATTAGTCTGACTCTGTCTTCCCTCTTCAATCGTTTTAGGGTCATGTGGTGCGGCCGTCCAGTAGCGTTACACGGAGGGTGGAGCCAGGCGCAGCGGGGCATGTCTGCTCAGAGACGCTTCCCTTGGAGATGATCAACGGAGCAGAAGGAACCCACGCTGGAGACACACGCGCTACGAGCACACGCTCTAAGGATACATACACCATGGATACGTACAGGCCCAAACGGCCCACCACACTCAACCTGTTCCCACAGGTGCCCCGCACACAGGTACAGCTACAGAGCAGAAGAGTGGGTGTAGGTGTGTGTGTGTGTGTGTATATGTGTGTGTGTGTGTGTGTGTGTGTGTGTGTGTGTGTGTGTGTGTGTGTGTGTGTGTGTGTGTGTGTGTATATGTGTGTCAGAGATGGGAAGTATGAAATTAATCTAGGTTAATGGTAAGTAATGAAGAACAAATAATTTGTTACTGTACTTAAGTAGATGTTTCTGATATCAGTACTTGACTTCACTATTTCCTTTTCCACCTACTTTTTACTTTCACTCATTAATTCTTTTACACAAATATCAGTACTTTCTTCTTCTTACATTTTTAACAGGCTCGTTACTTTAGTTTTCATTTATTTGGTGACATTATCAAAATTATTTTTCGCATTGCATGCTGTTTTCAGCCCATCAACCTATTTCTGGTCACTTCCACTGGTGTATCATTTCCTGGCTATCACGCACCACAGACGTAGGCTAGTCTACAAAGCTACAACAATTAAGGCAGAAGGCAACAAGAAGTATGGGGATAACGTGGATGAGACAGAGGAAGTCAGCGATGTAAATATTACTGAGAACAGAGACATTCCTGAAATTTTAAATTCTTTGTATTATTATATTGATATGAGGTGACATCCAGTTACCAGTGTGACACTACAACAGGTACAAGTAACAGCTACTTTTTACTTAAGTACATGTCAGAGCCCAAACTTGTTTACTTTAACTTGAGTAAAAAAGTGTAGTCAATACTTCAACTTTTACCAGAGTCTTTTAAAACAGAGTATCTGTACTTCTACTTAAGTGAAGAATGTGTTTACTTTGCCACCTCTGGTGTGTCTGTGTGAGTGTTTGCTCAGAATAGTGATGGAGGAGATTTCACCCATTGTGACTGTAGTGTGACATCACACACACACACACACACACACACACACACACACACACACACACACACACACACACACACACACACACACACACACACACACAATGGAATCTGTTGTTTGCAGGAGATGCAGGTTTTTGTTTGATGTTTTTGTATTGAAATTAATTGTGGAAAAAATAGATGACAAGGGTTTGTGTTGTTTTAAAAAATACAGACATTCTTGTATATATTGAGTTTGAGTTTGTGTGTGTTTTTTTTTCTTGTATATATTGAATTTTTAGTGTACTTGTGGTGTTTGAGAACTTTTAGTGTACTTGTGGTGTGCGCGTGTGTGTGAGTATGTGTGTGGGTGCAACACAACAAGGGGTGTGATCTATGAAGTCTGCCCGCTACTCTACAATACTAACATTTCAGAAACCCTCTTTTGTCACAGCGGTAACAGAGAAAAACAATACTCAGGTATGCACAGGGGGAAAATAGCTAAAGCCGTGCACAGAATAGCAGGGAGTGGTTTAAATTTCCCTGAACTAAGCGAGAACTGAACAGAAAGTAGGTGCAGGTGGGTGCGAGCAATGCAGTGTCTGGGCTGGATTCGTGTGGATCGAAAACAGCAGGTCTGTGTCATATGAGGAAACGGATTCAATGTGGGGCATGTGTTTGTAAGCTGTAAGTTAAACCAGACTGCTATCCTCTTAATCTTAAAAAAGGATCTTAATTTAGGAATACGTTGCTGAATTTAGTTGTTTATAAAGGCTTCATTCTTTGAATTCTGTCTATTGGTAATGGATTTATTTTAAACCCAACCCTTTTTTTTAAATAATTGTGGTGCCCCTACTCCAACTATCAACCTGCATCAATGATCCTAAAAGTTTTAAAAGTGTACAGCAGTGGTGAGCCGTCAAGGCCAGCAAGGACTTCTCTACACTATCAGAAGCACTGACCTACATTTACAACCTAAATTCTATTATTTGTTTTATGAAATTGTATTTTTTTATTCCCAACAGTTTATTCTCTTCATTATGTAGTGTTTCTCTTGACTGCACTGCTTCCAGTACGTGTATGTGGATGTTAGATTATTTTATGTCCAATCAGATTTCAGCCTCTATGTGCTGCCATGTCAATCTAATCTGCCCAGGGCCTTCAAATTCAACTGCTGGCCTTTTTAAACTTATTAAACTTTATTAAATTTATTAAACTATTATTAAACCTTAGTAAATATTAGCAATGGGTCTGTTTCTTTAACCATTTAGATTTCAAATTCAGAATAGCATCAACATTTCTCCGTCGTCTTTTTGGTTGGTCAGAGTGAAAGTGTTACAGGGAAAGGGAAAGGGTTTGTTCTCCACTTCCAGACCAGTGAATACGAGCGGTACCACTGGCTTACAGCCTCTGAGGAGCGGTGCAAATTATGAGTCTGCATCTCTGGTGAGTAGGTTGTATTCTATTAAAATGTTTATGTTTTTGTCATGTTATTAGGCAAATATTGACTCTGAACTGCTCCAGATGATGTAGGTGGCACTGTTGCGGTTGTAGTGTAGAGGTTTGGAGCTTGCTTTAGTAAAATGGTATTTACCTTCCATATGCGAAATGCCTCTCTCTTTGTAATGCCATGTGTTATTATATTGCATTTTTGTATAGTATTGATGGTTTTAATAATTGAGACGTGATAGTGGTGGTATTAAGAGGTGGATTAAGTCGGGTAAGTCTCCACTGAAGGCCTAGGTACCAAATGCACGGCCTGCCACTGGTGTACAATATAGTGCTGTGACATTTAGTTAGGTTTTAGTTTTTATTTTATGATTATTAAAATATTTAAGCTATAGAGAATATGTGTATGTGGGTGGAAGGGGGCAGCGGAGACATTTTGGTGATTGTACAGTGTGTATGTATGTGTTTCTTGGTTAAATGCTATAATCAAGGGTTTGTACCACATTGTAATCAGCAAAAAGCTTAAATCTGTGCTTTGAGGCAATGTACATGCTGCTTAAAATCACTGAGTAGAGTCGCTGTAAATCGGAGATCAAATGCTATTTAATAGCCGCAATCTAACAGTAGACATGGGTACATTTAACACCTTATGTAGCTTGATTTGTGGTGTATGAAATGAATTTAGGTTAATGACAATTACTTTTATAATTACTTACATTTTCAAACCAAGCTCATTACTTTGTTCTATTTGGTGAAATGATCGATATTTTTTCTTTTTATTGCGTGCCGTTTTCAGCCCTTCAACCTATTTCTTGTCATTGCCTGACTTTTTCAACCTACCACTGGTGTATCATTTCCTGGCAATCATGCACCACAGATGTAGGCTAGTTTACGAAGCCAACAACAAGCAGGGCAGAAGGCAACAAGAAGTATGGGGTTAATGTGGATGAGACAGTGGGAGTCAGCGATGTAACCATGAAGAAGAACATAAGAACAGAGACTAATCACCTGATCACCTGATCATCATCATCATCGTTTCTCTGCTTGTGTTCTAAATGGTGGTTGTTCAGCCAGGATACATTCATTAGATAACAACATTTGAAATACTTTTGTATTAATATATTAATATGATGTGAGGTCCAGTACCAGTGTGACACTAAAACAGGTAGTAGTAATGCTACTTTTTACTTAAGTAGATGTCAGAGCCCAAACTTCTTTACTTTCACTTGAGTGAAAAAGTGCAGTCAATATTTTCAACTTTTACCGTCTGAATTACTGAGGGCGATTGAGCTTCAGAGCATCCACAATGTTGGCATGCGTCCTCGGCATGTGCTCGTGCATAACTAATGATGCACTAATTTCTTCAGATGGTTATAATGACATTGGCGAAATGTGTTTTTAATGGTTCATTAGTCTGTAGCATAATGGATAAAAAAGGGATCTAAATCTACTGGGATCTGCTGCCGAGTCCTTAATTGGGCTGTGTATTTGTGTGTACACACTAGCCAGAAGAGGACAGTGTAGTTTATAAGAGGATTTATTCTGTCCACTAATCTAAGTTAAAGATCGGTTAAGGATAACTCTCAGTATGTGGTATGAATCTTCAGGAGTGTCTGTCTTCTTCTTTTGAGATTCACCAGAAAATAAATCTTTTATGCCTATCAGTGTTTTTCCACTGGATATAAAATATAGTCTGTAGGAATTATTTCGTAATCTGAATTGCTGGAAACTGAATAGACCAAATTGGTGTTACGTCACAGCATGAACAGGTGAACAGGTGAACAATGCTGAGAAACAAGAAGGGAGTTTTTCTGTCCTGAATCTATTTCTGGATTTCAGTAAAAGCAGGTTTGTGACAATTTTTAGCATTTAAAATAGAGGTTTAAAAGATTGAATTTTATTGATACCGATAGCCAGGTTGAATCGTACTTGCCGATAACCGATTAATCAACCGATACTGAAATTTATTATAAAATAGAAATTAAAAAGCTGTACTAAATCATGAAAATGTGCTGAGTAAAATTAAATGAATATGAAAATATTAATTATATGAATGAATATATTTAGATAAATAATAAATTATAAATAATACATTTAATAGAGACCACACCCATTACTCAGAATAACCTCTCCCCTCAGGCTGGGGACAGGTGGATCCAAACCATGTCATAGTTCAATTTAAACATGTTGCTGTAGGTTTGACCTCAAAATGTACTTTTTATGCACTAAATGTTACTGATTTTCATATTCGATAATGTATGTTTTTCCCAACTTTGAAATCTTCTTTATGAGCAAATGTGTGTTGAATTTATTCTAGTGTCCCACCCTCACAAGTTGGCTCGCCAACATCATAGGCACAGTTGCCATGGAGATGTACCACCATCACTATCACTCATTGACTCCAGGGAGACTGAGTCAGCTCAAACGAAGGACACACGCACACGCACACACACACACACACACACACACACACACACACACACACATACACACACACACACACACACACACACACAGCAGCAAATAAATCTGCAGATGTACTTGTTATGGGCTGGTGTTCAGTCTAGTATGTATTCCTGCCTAAAATAACATTTGCCCAAGACTTTTGGGCAAATATTCAGTGGACTGATAACACAAAAGTTGAACTTTTTGGAAGGTGTGTACTGTTACATCTAAACTAACACAGCATTTCATAAGAAGAACATCATACCAACAAACATGGTGGTGGTAGTGTGATGGTCTGGGGCTGCTTTGCATTTTAAGGACCTGGAAAACTTGCCATAATTGATGGAACCATGGATTCTATGCTCTACCAAAAATCCGGAAAGAGAATGTCTGGCCATTAGTTCGGGACCTTAAGCTCAATGGCACTTGGGTTATCAGCTGGACAATGATCCGAAACACACCAGCAAGTCCATCTCTGAATGGGTAAAAAAAGAAAATAAAAATGAAGGTTTTGGAGTGGACTAGTCATTGTCCAGACTTTAATTCAATTGAGATGCTGTGGCTTGACCTTGAACAAAAAAAGAGCATTTTTGTATTTATTCTGGTAGTCTTTGTTTAGTCATAACATTTGCTGGATGATCAAAATCAGTTAAGTGTGACATAATAAATGTAATAATCTATGCAAAAGATTTTTAAGCCAAAAGAACATTTGGCATTATTTCACAACATTTCACACTGACTTTGATTCGCATGTTATATGAATGTTGACGTCTTATAAATAGTACTTTGTTACGTTCCCTTTTTTATATCTAGGTTGGGGGGAAATAATGAGCTTAGTGGACTCAATGACGTGCCAAAACAAAACAACTTCCCTACCTATGCACATCCTAACCTGCCAAAAATACTGCGGGTGGCACTCGTGTGCCTAAACAGAAAACTCCTACATAGGGTATGTAGAGTGGTGCCCAAACTACCTGTCCACATGGCGCATTCAAAAACGGTACTAACAGCAGGTTAACGAGGTGGAGGTGTGAAGGTACATGTAAAAGAGAAGTTATCACTATTTACCAGGGGGTTAAACTACAGACAGAGGTTTGCTTTAATTGCAGAGCAAAAATTCGGGTTCCTGCTTCTCTCGCTATCTCCCCCCTTTCCTTTATCCTTGACAGCGCTTTAATCCTCGAAGCCCCGCCTCTTTGGTGACTTGCTTCTGCTAGGGGTCTGGCAGATCCCCCATAATGCCCCAGTGAAAGGAACCAGCACCTGCATTCGAGGAAAGACAGAGGGCAGAAAGAAACCTATCTAGAAACCTTTTGCGGCACATAACGACTTTTGTGCAAGAATAGCATAATAAAAAAATCAATAAAACTATTTATTATACTTAATAATAAATTTGTCTATAAAAAATGTATTAGATTTTGAAATTTTGTAAAAATTTATTACGGCAGTAATAATAGCAATAATTTCGATGTTTAATTTAGAATTGTTGTTTTATGCAGCTCATTGTGGAGGCAAAATAAATGTTGAAATCCAAACTTTTATAGTTAGATCAAATGTATGTCCTAGATGTGATTTCTAACTTGTTTTTTACATAAAAAACAAACAAACAACCCCCCCACAAAACCAACATTTGACAAAACCAAACATCATACAGTAGTGTGTTGTATGATCTTTGTGGTGAGTTCTTTGGGTGATCAAGGAGTTTGGGTTGTTTAAGGTTTTCTTTAAAGTGTTTCAATTTCAGATGTTGTAATGATGGGTAATGATGGGAAATGAGGACAGATGAATAATGTGGAGGGTTAAATGATTCCATGTGCCAGCGTTGTCAACAATTGGCCCTCTGTTATTGGTGAGAATGACAGAGAGGGGAATGTAAATGGAGCAGTGAAGTGTGTGTGCATGTGTGTGTGAGAAAGAGAGAGAGAGAGAGAGAGAGAGAGAGGAAACAAGTCCAATCCCTAATGAATGCTCTACACGTCGCATAGGCGAGACAAAGGCTTCCTGCTCAGCATACACACTCTGGGGCTTGGGGTGGTCGAGGGGATTTTGTTGGTTCTGTTCATTACTTTATAAGCACAAGAGATTTATGAGAAACATTTCCTGATCAATGTGAAAGAAAAGCACAGACACAGAAAAACTAACTAATGAGTTCTGATTGTATAATTATATTGAAAGTGTCATTTGGTGTAGTGTCACATTCCAAGTGGTTTGTCTGTGTGTGTGTGTGTGTGTGTGTGTGTGTGTGTGTGTGTGTGTGTGTGTGTGTGTGTATATGTAAATCTGGTCTGGTATCTATCCATCCATCCATCCATCCCTCTTTCCATTTATCTCTCCATCTTCTATTTCTATTCTCCACTTCACACACACCAATCAGGATTGAGCCCCCACTTTCTTTCCCCCTGCTGATCCCTCCTTTCTCTTTTTCTTTCTCTTTCTCTCTCATGTTCGCTCTGTTGAACACACAGGACACACTGAACAACAACTCGTTTGGAAAGAAGTACAGCTGGCAGGAGAAAGTCTCACACTCGACCTCAGGTGAGTCCTTCTGTCTGTCTATCATAATTCGGATTACAAAATGATCTGTACCACAGAGATGATACTGTACTGATCCCTTGCAGCGCCGGGTGGAGTTTACTGTAACCAGTGTAGTCAATAGTGTGAATGGAGGTGTCTGGGTGGTGTTTACGGAGCAGACTTAAACCCTCTAGTAAACCAGAATCCGTTTTGACAACATGACTCATTGAATATGACTGATATCTAATGGTCTTATTTCCTGTCTAGCAAGGAAACTATGAAAAAAAAAAAAGGTTAGGTAAACAAATGTTCATGAGTAATCTTAGCTACTTGTACATTATCTATACCTTTGTATTAAAAAACAAAACAAAAACGCTAACTAAACACCGTTGTCAAGCCAATGTAGGTACAACAGACACCAATTCTGTCTGAATGATGCCATATGAAGCTTAAAATTGTCAAATCCTACTCAATGGTTATTCTCTTGAGCAGCTGCATATTTGTTGCTCATGCAGACGGATTGAGTAAATAGGCGGAACAATGCTGATTCATCACCCTGAATTTAGCAGCTCATCATTTGTTGGCCTTTATTGTCCACTAGACAAAAGGGACAGGAGAGGAAGTTCAGCAAATATCGACGTACAGACTCATGCCAGCATTTGTCCACTGGGGATGTCGTGGCCAATTACTAACAATAGCAACAAATCCAATAACGAGGATAAAATACCAAGTAAAGAAAGAAACTTAGTTCAGGATCCAAGGTGTCAAAGAAGAAGAATTTATTCAGCAGAAATAATGTCAGGCAGTTCCCTGGAAGTACCAAAATATATAGTCCACACACAGTCTTGATATACCCACTTCACCCATATGTGTCTGTTCTGTTCTATTTGACACATTTATTACTCTTGACAAACCACCCCTTCAAGAAGGAAATGTGTTGTGCTCAAGTATGGTGATTCTAATCATCCATTAAGTGCTGCTATGTACAGTATATACCAACTTGGCTGTGTACCAAAAGAGAAATAATAATCATAATATAATACATGACAAAACACACAATAATGAAAAGTTTGAAAGCACCATAGGGACTGGCGGACACATTCTTTGTGTTAAAA
The DNA here is from genome assembly GCF_946808225.1 of Silurus aristotelis. Classification (NCBI taxonomy): domain Eukaryota; kingdom Metazoa; phylum Chordata; class Actinopteri; order Siluriformes; family Siluridae; genus Silurus; species Silurus aristotelis. Next base: position 7,871,300 of record NC_139586.1, read on the forward strand.
AGTAGTTCTAATGTAAACTTTGGCAAAAAATACATTCCGAAATATGTATTGTGACAAATATGAATTACAATTTGTTAATTCATTTATATACATACTTTCATGATTTAATATTTTAGAAATAGAAATAAACATGAACAGCCTAAAGATCCATGATGTTACTGAGATTTGTATCGTAATTTATATCAACAGTTTGGTGCCATAGCTTTGGACCAGAGTTTGCATGAACAGTTTTGCATTTAAGCGTCCATCACTGAAAAGTACACCTCAATAATGACGGGTTCCCGTTTGAGTCTGGTTCCTCTTAAGGTTTCTTCCTCATGCTATCTCTGGGAGTTTTTCTTTGCCATGGTCTGCACTTGGTCACTCATTATGGATAAACCTAAAATTATAAGGAACAAACTTACTTTCCCTAGAGTTATACATTCTTTTATACAATTTTATAACCACTTTATCTCTGTAAAGCTGCTTTGAGACAATGTCAATTGCTAAATTGTTGATTGAATTGCTAAAAAAATTGTTGGTGTGTATTTTTAGGCGATCTGGCATCCCGTGAGCACATCTGTCTGAGCGATGAGGATAAAATAAAAACTGAAACCAAAGACTGCGGCACGTCTACAGACATACCCACCAAACATCCAGCCCCTCCCAGACAGGCTACTACATGTGTAGCCCCACCCACCAAAGCGTGTGAGCAGTCAGGGCATCGTGACCGCATTCGATATCACACGGATGTGTGCGTAGAAGATACTGAGGAGATTTACCTGACTCCTGATAGATCAGGCCGAATGTCGGTCATCGCTGATGGTGAGGCTCCTCCCCCTTATCATCCTCCGCTATACGAAAAGGCGAAATCAGCCCTCAGGGATGAGGAAGAGGAGGAGCCTCCGCCATCATACGCCTCCTGTGTGGCAGCTTCTGCATCACTTGGTCTCAGGAGCAGGAGAAGTAGAAACAGCAGAGGAAGTGCGGAGCTCAGGAGGAGAGGAAGGAAGTTAGAAGAAGTGGAGGATGAAGACGAAGAGGAAACGAGGATTTCTTCAAACGGACTGTCGTACGATTCAGTTAAATACACTCTTGTGGTTGACGAAGATGCACAGCTAGAGCTCGTGAGCCTGAAAGAGTGCTTTCACAGCTACAGTGATGACAGCGACTCAGCCACGGTCTACGATAACTGCGTCTCATCACCATACGGTGAGGAATTTGAGGACGAGGAAGTGGATGTAAATGAAGTACACACTGCCAGAGGGGCAAGAAGGGGCGGGGCCAGGCGGGAAGCCACTGCTTGCTTATCAGAAGAATCCACACCCGATGCAGATGTTCCATTTTCCAGAAAGTTCCTTAATGTTTTTATGAATGGGCGATCCCGCTCTTCCAGTAAGTAGCTTTTGTTGTGTGGTGATGCTGGTATAGCATATACACGGGATAACAGTCGAAAATCAATCGCACTTACTTATAAAAATGCTCCAATACCACTATAAAATATTACATATTGGATATCACGTACAAGCTCAGTGTTATAATAATGTTATGCTGATGCACACACATCAATATATATAACATCAATTTGTTACAGATGTTTTAGTAAGTTAAATGGACTAACCATGGATTATCCAGCGTATACCATGGTCATTTGCCATTATTGACAATTTTACATTTATGTAATTTAACACCCTTATACAGAGCAACCTACAATTACCTCACTTATACACCTGAGCCTTTGTAGGTTAAAGACCTTGCTCAATTGCCCAGCAGTTGCAGTTGTTGGTGCTGTGATTTGAACTCATGACCGAATGATAAGCCCAATGTCTTAACCATGTAATCGCCAATGTTAAAACTCCTAGTGGCTTTTTTTGTTTGTTATTATCATTATTTCTTATTTAAACATGAATTATTTATTAAACTATTAACTATTTAGCTCAGTAAGATAATTAGGAAATGTCTACAATAGCCATCTCACTCTGTATTTCACTGTAACCAGAGGCTACTATGATTACAGTCATTCATAAGGCAGCACATTATTGTTGAACGCTGATTAAACTCATTTTAGCCACCTGTGTGCATTTAAAAAACAGTTTAAATGCACACCAATCAGAATCAAATATCCAGACAGGCCATTGCATATGGAAGTTATTTACACTATACTAGGTGATTATGTTTGGTGTTTAGTGATTAGTACATGATTATATGCAACATGCAGGGTAAGGCTACGACTATGATCCTATTGAGTAATGATGATTGTGGTCATGTGGTGCCGTATGGTTGGGTGTGAGCTCTGGAGAATTTTTTTTTAAATAGCAGTTCAATTATTAAAAAATTTTAATCAACAGTAAATCTATATCCATTTCTCCAGGTTCAGAGTCATTTGGTTTGTTTTCCTGCATTGTAAATGGAGAAGAGAGAGATCAGAGTCATCGGGCAGTGTACAGGTAAGACTCATGAAACACATTCAGAGGAAGAGGAGCGTGACTGTGGCTGAAGGCAGTTAATGTGGTAAAAAGATTGGCACATTATTAATTATAGAAGTGTAAATATCAGCTCCAGACTCCAATTAATTACTGATGGTTAGTAACTGTAGTAATAGTATTGTTAGTTCTGTAGATTCCCTTCTTATCACAATCCTAATTATTTTATGATGCTTATTTTGTTGCTATTATTATCCAATTATTTAATAATATTCCATTTTTGGCGTGAATAATAAATGATTATTAATAGCGTGCCACTCATTTTAGTCACCTTATGATTAATCGAATTATTCATGTTAAACTGATTCCATTCCAATGCTATCAAGGCCATTAATGTCTTCTTAATCAGACGTTTGTTTCTCGATGATAGGTTTATCCCTCGGCATGAGGATGAGCTGGAGATAGAAGTGGATGATCCTTTACTAGTGGAGGTTCAGGCAGAGGATTTCTGGTACGAAGGCTACAACATGCGCACCGGAGCCCGAGGGATATTTCCTGCATACTACGCCATGGAAGTGACCAAGGAGCCCGAGCAGATTAAAAAAGGTGGGAAAAAATTTTTTAAAAAAAGAAAACATTAGACGTAAAAAAAAAAAAAATTTTTTTTTTAAAAGTTTGCTATGATTGTGTAAAAAAGGAACAAAAATAATGATCATAATGTATTTAATTGCTAAATGTATTTAAATAAAGGTGTAACGAGAGTCTAAAAATGATAGTAATCCACACATATAATACTTCAACAATTAATTCAATTGACTAAAAAGAATCATACTTTTTTACATATTGCAAACAATCTACTAGATTTCTGCAGTAAATCCACGTTATTGGTTCATGTCAGTGGTTTCAGTGGCTTGATGATGATGATGCATCGTTTTAATGATATTCATTATGATATAATTTAATTAACATAGACAAACTATTACGCTTGTGTTTCGTTTTTAAGAGTATGTATGTTCGAACGATTATAGTAGAAATTGGATGTACATGAAGAGAGTTTTATTTATGTGCTCAGCCGATGTGTTAAAATGCAAATGAAACTTTGTTTTGCAATTGCACTGGCTCTTGGTAATCTCTTTTCTCTGTAACTAGTGAGAAGTGCAGACTGGCTGGAGAGGTACAGCCTAAAATTCCTCGGCTCGGTCCAAGTGCCCTACCACAAAGGCAACGAGGTGCTCTGTGCAGCTATGCAGAAGGTTTGTACCAGAGTCGGAATAAAGGTTCTTTTTTCACGTTCTTGCAAACACATCCACGTTAGGATGTGAGCACTTTGGATGACAAAAGTCTTTGGTTCGATCATTGCTATAAACTATGATGTGCTGTATGTTCATTATTAACTATTGTCATGCTCCTCCACATTACTTTTCACAACAGTAAAGGAAAGGAAATTGGATCACAAATGTCAGCAAGGAGAAAATGGGCTTATGTAGAATTCTTCCACATTACATAATTGGAGGTCAGTTTTATTCATTTTATAAATGTGTGTGTGTGTGTGTGTGTGTGTGTGTGCCCGCGTGCGTTTGCTTGTTTCCAGGTTGCCAACAACAGAAGAATGACTCTGCATGATAACCCTCCTTCATCCTGCATATTGGAAATCAACATGAAAGGAGTAAAACTCTTAGTGCAGGATGACTACGGAGTATATGACAGAGTAAACGCATGCACACACACACACACACACACACACACACACACACACACACACACACACACACACACACACACACACACACACACCTAAAATCAGATTAACAGGTTTGCAGTCTGCCATTTTGTCCAAAAATCCAAAGAAGGATGTATATATATATATATATATATATATATATATATATATATATCATAAATAAATAATATATAAAAAGTTATAAGCAGATATGTTATAAGTTATGCAGATTAATACGTAACTATATCTACAGCATGTAATGTATATCTGTAAATATATGTACAGCAAATAAATTTAAAGGCTCTGACAGTAAGAAATGCTCAGATGCTGTTGGGTAGTTGCAATAACTTAAAATAAAAATGTGCAGAAGTTGAGCAAGTACACTAAGAATATATATCCATATATATGAAATTATATTAGAGTGTGTGTATGAATGTTAGGCACAATGTTTATAGAATGTGAACTGTACAGAACAGTGTATATAGATTAAATGAGATTTGATTTGATTAGATTACATTAGACTTTATTGTTATTACACAAGTTACGGTACAAGGCAAGAAATGCAGTTAGCATCTAACCAGAAGTGCCTTGGTAGCAGTGTAAAATATTTACATATGCACTGGTTGGTAAGCCTATGATGTATAATAAATATAAATAACGACAGATGAAAGAACAATATGAATATAAAACAGTATACGGAAAGGTGATTATATACAATGAAGGAGATATTGTGTACAGCGTTTATGCAAAGGTTATATACTTGTGCAAGATGAGATGGAGAGTCCAAAAAGAAGACTATTATATACACTGGTGCAAAATATGCAACGGTTATTATAGTGCAATCTTGAGTAATACAAAGTGTATTTTGAGCATTGCAACATAGAGAAAGGATATACAGATTTTTATATAACTATGAGAATAATTAAGGATATCCAATGAATACACTGTTTTATACAAATGTAATTATCCAGAGATTATACAGAAGGTACAGAGTGGAGCAGAACTGCATGATGATTACTGGCAGTAGAATCAGTAAAGCATTGTGGAGCGGCCAGTGTTCTCTCAGTGTAGTGTCGAGTTGGCCCTGCTGGTTCTAAAACCCATGTGGCTAAATGAATCTCAACAAGCACAGTCTATAGAATCCAGTTTAACATCCTCTCAGAAAAGTGGAGCTTATTAGAACAGCAAATGGAGATTTAATGTTCAGCGCGACGTCCAAACAAATGCACATCTGGATGTTTTTCCAATGTATGCCATTTTCTAGCTCGAAATGAATATGATAACGTTTCTTTATTTGTATGTTTTTATCATTAAACTTGTTTAAATAAAATTCTATGTACATGCTTCGAAATAAAGAATTCATGAATGTATTTGTCTTTGCCATCTAAAGCAAGTGAAATTGCATAGTCAAGGGCATTTTTTTATTATTATTATTATTTATTTATTTTTATTGTAAATGTATTGAGTTGTGTCTGCATGTGTTTTCACAGAATAGTCAGTGCAGTCACTTTTTCCAGCTGAAGAACATCTCGTTCTGTGGCTACCATCCAAAAAACAATAAGTAAGTGCAAATGTCTGTATCATTTCCAAATGCAGTTTTAATTTGCAAGTGATTATAATCTTACTTTTTCCTTTTTTTCCCCCCAAAGGTACTTTGGCTTTATCACAAAACACCCAGCAGATCAGAGATTCGCTTGCCACGTGTTTGTGTCTGAAAACGCCACTAAGGCCCTTGCAGAGGCTGTGGGGTGTGTATTTAAGAGCATGTCTTTCTAAACTCACTGATGTATTGTACATTAGACATAGTTTCAATTCCAATAATACTTTTACAGAATAAATATCACTGATTTATATTTCTTCTCTCACAGAAAAGCATTCCAGCTGTATTATAAAGAGTTTGTCGAGTTTTCATGCCCTACAGAAGACATCTATCTGGAGTAAACACAGATGCACGTACAGACTTACAGAAGGACTGTTTTGCATGACGGGAGATGAGGCAGTAACATAACTAACACTAACACAGGAGGATCGTGTGGAGAGCAATTATCTGCTTTGTGGATTTTATAGCAAGAGACCAGACGAAGTGTCGAATTTTGGTTTGGACTTCATATCACTTACTCACATGAGACTGAACCTTAATCATTGCCTCTGAGGTTCAGAAGGACTCTATGATCACACCAGGCTAACCTGGGGCTAAAACCCATTGTTTTGTACTTCACTGATATTAATGACGCCACAGAAACAGAGACAGGAAAACCCTACGTCCCTGAGCTACAGTGACTCTAGGGACAAATACTTTCTGTCAGGAGGCACAGAAGAGCCGGTTTCTGGATTGTAAGGCTGCCTATTTCTATTTAATTTTAATATTTAATTATAAATTTAATATTTAGAGTTGCTATTGTGGTCAGTCTACTGGAGCTAGCTGAGTAAATCGCTTCTTAATTCACCCAGTTCATCAGCATCAAAACCGCAGTTCTGAATCATCACACAACCACACACACACACACACAAGCCTCAGACTACTTAACATTGAATAAGGAGTCTTTAATAAGGAGTCAATAAGGATTGAATAAGGAGTCAATAATGAGAAACAGCAGTAGGGGTTATTCTGAAGACGAAAACAGGCAGGTTGTTTAGGTGGAACTGCGCATTTGAAGGGATTCAGAGGTTAATAATTTTCCTTATTTAATATATAAATTCTAACGTAATATAAGAATTATGAAAAATAATTTTACACAACAGGTGCAGTCAGTTGTGGCTCTTCCTCCTGCGCCTCGCGGAAGTCCTGCTACTGACGGAGATAAATGACACAAATGCGTGATGTACTCTAAAATCATTTTATTAGAAGATGATAAAGAATTATTGCTTTTACAATGAGAACAGATTTGTTTTATTTTAATTAGCACACAATCCTTTATCATCTAAGAAGATTTTAAAGGTCAAATTTCACGTTGTCTTTCGGTATCGAAAAAACTGACTTCTATCAATAAAATGGTGCTAAAGGAGATAAATGTGTATTAAGGTGGAGATGAGAGACGGATGGACGAGCTGGGAAGATTCCACAAAGCTAAACTAATGGCTATTTTTTGCCTTTTGTTTAAATCAGAACAGGAGCATACAGAGCCGAGATTTAAACAGAACATACTTCCTGTTTAAAGTTATTTTTTTGGGAAGCACATTTCACTTAACAGTAAGTTCAGTTTATTTCCTATAGTGCCTTTTTCCATTATTGAGTTTCCTAATCATAATTCTGGCCTTAAATGTGTGTTTAATTTAACGGTTGTTTTTTGCATGCAGTGTCAGAGAAGAAAGGAGTGTTTAGAGACAGGTGTATGTCCTGTCACTGATTTTACAAGGGCTAAGAGAATATATATATTTCAGATTGACATGCGGATGCGAAGTGTCATTTTGATTTACCCATTACAATGTGTCATTCTATAAACCTTTTATTATGCAATTTTTTTCCAAAAAGAATTTAATCTGTGTTTGGGAGTGTTTTGTTGTTGGTGTTTTCATTCCCTGCTCCATGAAATTCCTCCACAACCAGCAGGATGAACTCCAGTTCATTGTCATAAGCCATTTTGTAAAATATGAATATACTTTCTGAAATGTAAATTTTATTCTGGAATTAAACAATGACAATTAAAGGCTTTCTGTTCTCTCTTCTTCTATCCAGAAATCTTTCATGGCAGCAAAGCAACATTTAAACCATTAGCAGTTCTTTAACAAATTAATAAAAAAACAAGTACAGTCACTAACGTCACAAGCCCTGACCTTACTTTCCCACCCAACCAATTAGCTCTTATTGGAAATGTATTATTGTGCCCTTTCTTGAAAAGTTTATATGAAAGAGGGGAATCAAGGTCTATGGAAAAATATTGTAATTACTAGTATTATTTCAAATGTATACAGTGTCAATGTGATGAAAATGAGAACTGGTTATTTATCTGCTGTGTCTAATGTCATGTTCTGAATGAATCTGAATGGCACTGTGATCAGGGCTCATCTTAAAGAAACTGTTGGAGTTTGGAGTTGCTAGAATAAATCTTCCATTAGCCTGTATTAGTCAGAGCCCTTGCCCTGAGGAGATACGACGGCACATGAGGTGGAACTGGTTTCACTCCGTAATCTGCAACACAGAAATACATCTTTAAAAACTTCTAATACACCAAATTTTCTTATGTTACAGCCTTATTCCAAAATAGATTAAATTCATTATTTTTCTTAAAATTCTACAAACAATACCACAAATTCACAATGTGAAAGAAGTGTGTTTGGAATTTTTACAAATTTATTACAAACAAAACAAAATGGAAAAAAAAAGCACAGAACCTCTCAAGCTCCATCAGGTTAGATAGGGAGCATCACTTCACAGTCATTTTCAGATCTCTACAGAAATGCTCAATCGGTTCAAGCCTGGGCTCTGGCTGGGACATTCACAGAGTCATCCTATAGCCACTCGTTTGTTATCTTGGCTGTGTGCTTAGGGTTGTTGTCATGTTGAAAGATGGACCCTCTCCCCAGTCTGAGGTCCAGAGTGCTTTGGAGCAGTTTTTCATCAAGGACGTCTCTGTACATTGTTGCATTCATCTTTCCCTTAATCCTGAATAGTCTCCCAGTCAGGCAGACATTCATGCAATGGGATGCAAAATCATGATCCTACCAAACAGCTACTTCAATTAGGGTACAATTTTCGGCGATCACATATTTATTTATCGATCATTGGACACCAAGAAAGATGGCAACCTGCATGTTTCTTACCTTCACCACTTTCTTTCATATGGATCAGTTTTCTGTTCTGATCTCAATAAGTGCAAAATACTGAGTAGGCACCAATCAGAGGCTGCATTTTTATGATGTCATCATATAGACTTCTTACAAAGTATTTTACAGTATTTTAAAAATACAAAGTATTTCGATACAAAATATGAAGCCATTTTTATCAACCCTGTTAAATACAAATGACAAAATGCTATTTTATATTTGAAATACGTATTTAAATTGCTTGTATCATAAATACTGCCCATCCTTGACTACTACTACTACTACTACAGTACATACCCTTATCTTCGTCCTCCTCTTCCTCCTATTACTACTACTATCACAAACCCTCCTCTTCCTTTTAATAATACAAATACAACTGAAAAAAAAGAGAGAATGTGCTCTCAAAAATGATTATGGCCTTCTCTAGCTTTCATACCTTGATAGCATGTTGATATTAATGCAAATGTACATATTTTTTATTATACGAGTTCAACACAAACCTGCACATTTTATTTTTACTGTGCTTATTTTAAATACACCAATGTAAGACATAATTAAAGATTAAATAGTCAAAGTTCTCACCATCCACTGGAGTGAAATGATCCTGAACAGGTTCTGGGTCAAACAGCAGGTCTAGAGGTGTGTTTTCCTGAAACCTCTCTCTACAACACAGGGGAACAGTACACACTTTACCCATCAGCATATAATCTACACCGTTAATCCACATGCTTATAAACTCCTACCTTTCTACAATGGGCAGAGTCAAAGCTCCTCCGATCAGCACCGAGATCAGAAAGAACCTTGTAAACCTGTCGCTTTCGAGCAGCATGATGGAGCAAGAGCTTCAGTCTGATAAAGATGTTTGTGTGGTTTTCAGTCTGTGATGTAAAAGAGAACTTTAGAGCATCACAGAGTTCCAGAAAAGTGCAGGGTTCTACATTCTGTAAATATATTTTATACTTTACATTTTGTAACATAAAGCCCTTATTTGAATCATTATAATGTTAAAAGCTACATTTGATTCAAATTCATGTTATGTCATGTCCATGATCTGTTACTCAGTAAATAGTCGCCCGTGAGTGAAACAATTGTAGTACAAAGGGACCCTGAGACAGCAGGTGACAGGTGAGTATTGGACTGTAAACATTTTATAAAGCTTTGACAGCTTGATAGATTTATTAAAACAGAAACATATTTAAAAAATATTATAATTAACCGCAATGACACATGAAAAAAAGAGTCTGGGATCTGAAAAATGTATTATTTTAAACAATTACATCACGTGTCCAAAGCGTGTAAATGCCACAGATTTGGTTATTTGATACAGAAACAGATATCTGTGTTTTTGCATTCATACAAAAAAACAAACAAACAAACAAAACAAAAAACACTTACAACTGTAATAATAATATAATAATAATAATGACAATATAATATCTTTATTATTATTATTATTATTATTATTATTATTATTATTATATTGTCACTATGACAATATAATAATAATGACAATATAACAATAATAATAATAAAAATAATAATAATAAAAATAATAATAATAATAATAATAATAATAATAATAATAATAATAATAAAAATAATAATAATAAAAATAATAATAATAATAATAATAATAATAATAATAATAATAATAATAATAATAATAAAAATAATAATAATAAAAATAATAATAATAATAATAATAATAATAATAATAATAATAATAATAATAATAATAAACACCACCACTAGAAACTGCAATAAAACTGTTAATTATAATGTTGCTGTTGTATGTAACAACAACAACAACACTAATAATAATAATAATAATAATAATAATAATAATAATAATAATAAATAAAAACTTTAAGTATATTAGTAATTTATTTGTATGCTGAAGATGTTTTCTCTTCTCTATGAACAAATTATTTTCCCCTGAAAGGTTCAAATGAACTGAACACTTTGCGGGCAGAAAATCACTTCCGGGTATAAAAAAAAATGTAAAAGAGAGAAAGAAAGAAAAAACTCTACAATCTTTGTATAAACATTGAATAAACGAATCCTTACAGAAAACCTGGAGGCGATGACGCGCTTCAGTCCGGATTATATGGAGCTGCAGCAGTGCACGTCCCTGTGGAGGAGCTGTTACCATAGCAACAAGACTGTATTTACGGAAGTCCACAAAAGAGGTGTTGTTTGTGTTTGTATATATACACTTCCATTCTCTATCATAGTATCGTGAAGATTTTACACCAGTCATATTCCGTTTCTGAACATTTTCATCCATGTCCAGCATTCGAAAGCCGTGCGGTAACCATGGATACGGGCCTGTCCTTCTAATTAGCAGCCCGTGACACTGATCATGTGCTGGAGATCTCTACGGTGTCCCTGCTGCAGATTTCTCAAGAGTTTTCTCAAGTAGGGACATTCATCTAAACATCTTAAAGTGTCTACTGCTGAAAAACCTACAGCTCTACATATACACACATACTGTACTGATCCCGGATCCCGGAGTCACAGTCACCTGAGCCCAGGATTAAACACATTTCTAAGAATATATATATATATATAAAACGTGGTTATACATAAAAATAAAAAATCCTGAAAGTTTTTGTTTTTAAAGTATTAATACATAATTAAATAATTACTGCTTCACCACACTTAAATTCCATAATGTTTTGTTTGTAATGTTAAGGTTTTTAATGCCCAGAAAGCTTGTTTGTGTTTGATTGGGCCTCCTTTCAAATCAATTCAGTATTATTGATATAACGCTTCTAACAACGGACACTGTCTCAAAGGAGCTTTACAAAGATAAAAAAAAAAAAAGTTGTATAAACAAACGTATTAATTTACTGTCTAGGTTTTTTTTTTGTTAGTTCCTTCTACGTTTATCCCTAATGAGCGAGCCAGTGGCAACTGTAGCAAAGAAAAACTCGCTGAGACTAAAAACTCAAGACTCAGAAGGGAACCTGTCAGTGCTCGAATTGAGGGGGTTTGGGGGGATCCCGGAACCCCCATAAGGCATTAGATCCCTCAATCATTTTATTAAAACTCTACAGCAGAGATACTAAAAAAGGGCCCGTGAGTCACAATAGGCTTTGTATATACTTTTGATTTAGCCATGCCATACATGAGAAGAGGAGAAAAAAGCTACTAATACAGATCATTTCTAATTTAATATTTAATATAAAAATGTTAAGCTGAAAAGTGTACATTGAAATGAAAAATAGAAAACAGTAGAGAACTGAATTTGCATTCGACCAAATTTGGAAACCTTCTGAAAAATGTGCAGCAGCGTCATGTCTCTCATTAGATCACTGATATTACACTTTTATGTGTTTTATATATTAGGCATTGAACTATTTCTAGATATTATTTAATAATAAATGAGGAGAGTTTGGCCCTTCAAAAGAAAACGTTTAGGCTCTACAGCCTGAGTAAATGCTTTGCGTGAAACTTTGTGAGCTTTGGCTGAAATGGGGATGTGGGCTTTAAGAAAAATCACTGAAATGTCAAACTACTATTTTTCAGCAAAATTTTAATTATATAATTTTAATAATTTTTTTCTCCTGTTGTCGCTACAACCCAAAGTTTTTTAAAGAAAAAGTTAATCCCGACTCGTCCACTAGAGGGCAGTGGTGTCTCTTCGGAGTCTGTAAAGTGACACCTAGTGAAGAGATCTACAAATAGAAAAAGAAGAGCTAGATAGATAGAGCAGCACAAAGACAAGAGTTATGATACAAATGACATGTACAATTCATTCAGATATATTGTGTGAGTTTTTTTTGTTATTGTTTCCATTTGGTCCAAACAATTAACCATTTAACTAGACCGGTTTCAGTGGCATGTTTGCCACAGCAAGTCTTCATTGGTTTAGGATTTTCATCCGCCGTGGCATGTGTAAAGCATTATTTATTTGTAGCATACCTATTAAAGGCTTCAATAAATTGAATTTTATTACTAAATCAATAAAGTTTATCATCAACACATGCTATTTTAACACTGGACTATGTTTATGAAGCGGAATCAGATGGATTTATTTGTAAATTGTTCGAATGAGCATTTGTCAAAGAAATGTGGAATTCATGCAAAATCTATTCGAGTCCTATTCATGATCCTGAATATAATACATAAAGATTAATGCATAAGACCAATCATTTAATGAAGAATGTTGCTGTGAAACAGGAAACCTTTCTATATGATAGAATGTAAGCTGGTACCTTCAGTAACAAATATGAAGATAGTAAAATATGTAGTGTTAACTACAGCCTAATCGATGTTATTCTCAGTCTACCTGAATCCATGCTTTTAAAATCCATTACTGATTTCCCACCTCATTCCATTTGTTTCCATGCTAGTCACCATGACCCTTTCCAGGCAACTGAAAGAACATAAATTGTTCAGCCAGAAATGGACCCTATGCATAATTCTCATTACTGCAACTGTGTGCTATCAGTCAGGACGTGTGCGCTGTCTGAGAACCAAACTAAGCTAACGCTACAAGGCTAAAATAGCTAACAGGCAGTGGAGGTGATGTGCATTTCACACCAAGGCCTGCAGTAGTGTAAAAACCTAAATCAATCCACCTCTAAATACATTCATTATGATGCCACGGTTATAGAAACCATCAATATTATACAGAAATGCAGTAAAACCAAGCAATGCATTACAGACAGGTAATATATACCTTTATTCGTCCCACAGTGGGGAAAAGAAACATAGGTGTTTCTTACAGTGAAAATGAATGACATTAATAAAGCAAGAAACCCAACGAACACAATTCAACAAGTCTCCTCTTACAGCAGCTACAGCTGCACTGCCTGCATACATCATCTCTAGCAGAAGCATCAATAGTAACATCATAAAATGACCCTGGGCATTTTTGTGCATTTCTTCTGTGCGTAAGGTTTTCCTGAGGATTTAAAAGTAAGGCAAATTGTGTGTTTTTGTGAAAATTAAACAGAAAAGAAAACACAAAAGTATAAATGGTGTATAGTCTATAGCAGTGGTCCCCAACCCCCCGGGCCGTGGACCGGCACCGGTCAATGGGTCAATTGGTACGGGGCCACACAGAAAGAATACATAACTTAAATTTTTTCAGTTTTTATTTATTTCCTGATTCTTAACAATGTATTATTTTGGATATTTATCAGATTCTCTCCGCCACATCTGTCTATGACTCACTCTTGATAAAAGAGTTAAAGGGGCTGCTCGGCCGATAACACATAATACATTACTGCTAAATTGAAACCCCCAATCTAGCAAAATGAACAAAAAACAACACAGTGAATTCACATTTATTATTATATTTAGAAAATGCCAGTTTTTATGCCGGCCATATCATTTTATTTTGTTGTATTTATCCGCCACACCTTAAAGGCCAGTCCGTAAAAATATTGTCCGAGGCATAAAAAAGGTCGGGGACCGCTGGTCTATAGTATAAGAGCAGCTGGTTTAGCTGACATTTCCATCTGATGTCCAGTTTTCCTTAAAACTTTCATCATGACAATGTCTTTGTAAGTATATCTGCCTCCAAATCAATTCTTCTCCTCTGTCAGCTATTGTGAAATGAAAAAAAACATCTATTAAATCCACATGAATATATCTGAGCTTGTGCAGTTTGCTACGGATGCGGTTTGCAAGCTCTGACTATTGCACGGCCACACTGTTGATTCTGAAGACCTCATGTCAGAATTCTTTGATGGGACGGATGAAAAAGACTTGACAGAATCTCCTTAACATTTTCATAGTGTTTAGGCCAGCAGAAAAGGCCTCGCTGGATCTGAAGGCCCATCACTGCTAACAAGTAACCAAAGCTTATATGTGAATACAAATCAATGTGTTCTTGAATCTTCTAAATCTTCAGTGAATCCTGACTTCAGACCTGAGTCTGATGCTTGTCTTCAAATGATGTGCTAAGAAGAAAAGATCTTTTTTTAAGATGATCACTGATTCTGTATTTAGCTCTAGCTCTTTTTAGTCTGCTCCATTTTTAAAGTGAACTGTGCATACTGTATCAAAATCTACGCAAGTAAGTTTGTTTGACACACCGAATTAGTGGAGAAAGCGGTTTGAGGCGAGCGTTTGATTATTTAGTCTGTGGCTTACATGATGCTGAACAGCACAGATAAGGGAAGCTTTGTGTACATATACATTTTTGGGGCTAAAATGTTTAACAAGGCAACTTTGCTTTCCAGTGTTCCAGTCAAATGCCATATGATCGTTTGTCTTCCTTCATGCAAGCCTGCTGGATGTGGGCAGAAAATGTTTTAATTCAAAGCCATAACATCTGTTTCATTTCACGAACACATCATTATGAGGAACAGAAAGCCTGTTTGTAATAGCAGACTGCTCCTCCGGTTACTGCTTTGGGTTCCGATTGTGTCTCCATTATGACCCATTCAAATGACTGAATTATTAGTCTTTTAATTAGGCCACGGAATATGTTCACAATTATGCACCTTTTATTACTTCGAGTCATGTCTGGGTAATATGAAAGCTCATTCTGAATGCCTTAGAAAGGTATAAAGGTCATTTATGAGGTAATTAATGAAAATATAGGCTTTCTAACTGCTTGGTAGAAAGAAGGTATGCGAAGGTAAGATCTTAAACTTTTAATTAAAACATGTTTCTCTGATTTATTTGCGGTTTCATCTTCAGCTCAGCAAAAACCACTAATCCTGTTTAGTAACCTGAGTAACCATCTCCTTCTCCAGAAGCATCATCCAGCTACTTCGGGGGGATCCACAGATCCTTTATGTGAATATGACGCCTTCTGATAAATTATAGATTATTTCTTCATGTCAGATCTTAAAATTTATTACAAAGGAGCTCTGGATTACTCCACTCTCCACTTCTCTAAGCAGGTCAGTCAGATAATTCCAGATAATTCCAGAGTTAATCTCAATGTCGTTTCAGTGAAGGAAAACTGAAACACTAAAGCCTACAATGACATTCTATACAATACTGTGCTTTTCACCAGTGATCAAGTCTTATCGGGGGTCCCCAGTTGTTGTGTAATTCATTTTTTTTTTTTACTAAAATAATCTTGTGGACCCCCTCTAAATCTTTTTTTTCGCTTGTCATGGGGGGTCCCTAATACCTTATGGGGGGTCCCGGATTCCCCCAGACCCCCCCTCCCCTCAACTCCAACACTGCTTTTCACCCTTTGTGTGAACATTTCGCAGAAGATAGACATACAGGTGTGAGCATCAGGGGTGCGCGGAATTTTGGTCACATTGTGTGAAGCACATGCGATAAGATGTCTTGCATATGACACACATCTAATACTTCTCCAACTATTTATTAAAGCGTTTCTTTGGCTTTCAAAGAAGATATGAAAAGTGATGAAAAATGATTATCTGAAATATTTCAGTGTCTTCTGGTCTCATCCTCGCTTCTCGCTTGTTCATAAATTCCTGCTTGACAACTCAAACAAAAGGTCTTTGTAGGCTCTGGGAAAAAAAGAATCCCCAAGCCTTTTCCTGTCTTGGCTTCATGCCAAGCCACTATCACAGTGCAGCGTCTTTATGAGTATAAAGGATTTATATCGGCTCATAAAACAGCCATCTAACATGCCGTCACTGGGGGAAAAAAGGGTGAGTTTGTGTTGCACAAAAGACGACAACTTCAAAGGCGCATCTCTACACTTGGCTGTGGGACAGAACTGAAATGGAGCAGGTGTGTTTATTTTTTGCTCATCTTTAGGAGAGCACAGGGCTAATAGCTTCAATGTAAATCGTATTAGTAGCATTCAGAATATTATCATCCACCTAGATAAACACGTGCAATGAGATAATCTTTTAATACGCTGTGTCTTGCAAACATCTGAGATTTTTTTGTTGTTGTCTCAAAACAAGAGGATTAAATGCTCAGATCAAAACTTAGAAGATGACCACTTGAAGGACCTAAAGGGAGACAGATTCCAGGAAAAAAAATGTCCAAGCTTAGAACAGTGGAAACAAAAAAGAGAAGTATGAAAGATCAGGCAACCATTTTTGAAGTGTAGAAGAATGGGAAGTGGTAGCTCAGGGGTTAAAACTTCTGCTTGAAAGGTTGTGAGTTCAAATCTCATCACTGCCAAACTCTCACTGATGGGCCCTTGAGCAAGGCCCTGCTCAGTTGTATAATTGCGATATATGTAAGCCTGCCAAATGCCATAAATGCAAATGTGTTGAGAGAATCTCGGCTGACAATCATACATTTTCGCTCTTCAGGGACATCAGCTACTTTATGCATTGTTACAGTTCCTGAAGTGCAGTGAGAAACAGAAGTAGTGGAAAACATTCCTTAGGGCATCCTAACAAATTTTGAACCTAGAGACATGAATGGATGTCATGTGACAGGCATCATGATGTCCTAGGTGTGGAATACCACGCAGAGGTTTAAAACACAATTCCAGCTGGCGTGACTCACTGGCAGTAGTATTGTCCAAAAGCATTTTATGAGCTTGCTGAAAGTTCTTCAGCTTGAAAACACATCAAACATAAAATCTTGCCTGAGGAACATCACAAGGGCTTTAAGCTGCTTTCTGATTCATATATGTTCGTCTTGGATGGGAGTTTAAAGAGGTAAAAGCAACTCTTGCATGGTTTGAAAAAAAAAAAAAAAAGGCACCTCAAGGTTTTACAGAATATCACTTTTGTCCTATACACAGCTATCAATTAGGATAGTTGTTAATGCAGGAAGCAATAAAACCACATTGAGTTTTTTTTTTTTGGTTTGAGTTGTTTACTGCCTGTGTGCAGTGCACACGATGATGCATTTTATTTTTATTGCTTGGAGGTGTTCATGTTTTGGAGCAATGCATGCTGGGAATCTGTGGTCCCACCAGTCAAGAACAGTCCTAGAAACTCTCTGGCTCTAGACAGCATTGTGTTCATGCATCATTATTTTTATTTTATTCAGAATAAAAAAATATGACATCACCCTGTAAAAAAGAAAGCTGCATGAAAATCTCCTAGACCACATGTTCAATTTCCATTGTTCACTTAAATCACACCGCTATAATCTGAATGTGGCATCTAAACACTATATCTAAGACAACAACACAATAAAACGAGGGTTCTTGAGTGGTGTGCGATCATAGCGTTCTTGTTTCAGCCGTAAGTCTGGTTTGGTTTGGCTGTAGCTGCAAACTGCACACACATTCCCAGAGCTCCTCTGAGACATTTTATGGAAAACAAAACAATTATGCGCAGCAGCTTTACCAGTGGTGGTTTCACCAAATGTAAACGGTTGGTCACAAAACATCTAAAATATCTCTTATGACTTGCCTCATTCATTTAGATTCATTTTCATGGAACAGTGGGTAGTGTTGCTACAGTACCGCTACTAAACAGCAGGGCTCACTCTTCTTCAGCGTTTACATTTTTTTCCCCTAAAAATGAATAATAAATATGTCAACGTAATTTTTTTATCTTGAAAACATTTTGAGGGAACATGTAGACACATTGTAAACATTCTTACCTGAAATAATGAAAAAAAAAAAAGAATCACTTTTTAGGTTCCTTGGGTGTATGAGCACATTATGGGAGTCCAGGGATGAGTACAGGACAGTGGTTATGACTACAGCAACAGTTTCTAAGTTTGGAAACACCTACTGTTTAATCCTATTAAATAAATTCCTCATGTTCCTTTAGTATATATTTAACAAACAAGGTAATTTAACAGTATAATGAATTACTTTGACCAAACAAAAATATACATGTACAAATGTTAAACTGTAGTTTCATTTAAAAATCTTAACTTATCATGAAAAGCAGCTTTGCATGCTCTTGGCATCCGGGCAGTTATTTTCTATAAACATAAAACTGATGTAATGCCATGACTCTTGTAACACTTACCAAAGGTGCCCTTCACCAGTTGAATATTTCTTTCTGACCTTGCGCTCCAGTTCATCCAGTTCATCAGAGCAGTTCAATAGGCTTTAGGTGCGGTGACTGGGCCGTCCATTCCATGACAGATAACACTCCAATCAACTGTCCAATTAATACTTTCAGAGTTGGACTTATGCTTCAGGTCATTGTCTTGTTGTATGGTAAAGTTGGTTCTAATAAGTCAAAGTCCAGATGGAATTGCATGGCATTAAACTATGGAATGGTTGCCATGTTGGTTTAGTATCCCTTTCAACCTGAAATACGTCTTCAACCTTCTCTGCTCAAGAACAACCTCAATCCATTAAGCTTCAATCTCTATTTTTGGCTGTAGGTTTAATGCAGTCTGGTTATATCTTCTCTTATGTTCTCCATTATACATCTTCTCTTAGAGCTGAAATTATCAAATTTTGACTTATCTTTCCACAGAACTTTCTTCCCCTCATTCACTTTCCAATTATTATATATTTTTGTCTTTTACTAAGTTTATTGCTTATAAACAAAAGGAACATGCATGTGTCTGAAAAAAGATCAAATTCTTGGCGTTTCCAAACTTTTGACAGCCACTATATTTCATCATCTATGTAGCTTGCTAATTATTTTTTAACACCTACAGTACTGCAAGATGTAGACAACACTATTTTAAAACAGACCTTGAGGTAATAAAAGCACAAGCTTGTTTTTCTACATCTTGTAATAGCATTACATTTCTTAACTTAGCAATGCTAGAGACAAAATGCCTGTGGTTTTAACTTTCTAGTGTCTGTATAAACAGTAAAATGTATGATCTATATTATGAAAATCTGCACTGAGGTCAAGCAACATAAGCGACAACACTGACTGGAACTCAGCAGCAAGAAATTTACTATTTAAACCAGCACTATTAATGTGATGAGGCCTAGACTTTGACAAACATGTTGGTGTCTGTTTCTCAGTCAAATATAAGCTTAGGTGATCAAGCTTAAAACTTTTAAAGGAGAGGTTTGTTTAACGGTGTGATGATAATACAAGTGGCCATCAACATCTTGTTGATAGCCAGTAATTTAGGAATTAAAGGGAATTTAAAAGGAATTTATCTAACATGTATGTGGTATCTGAAATCAAGATGTTAACAGCAGAGCCATTAAGTCTGGTACAATGTAAGGTGATGCCCTGATTGATCAGACTTTTTTGTTCAGCACATTCCACAAATGAAAATTTGGTGACCAAGACAACAAGCAATTTCTTAACAATTTTCCACCAAGGCAGGGAGTGCTATCCTACTGAATAAGGTCACTGGCATTATGGAATCCGAGTGCCATGAAGGAGTGTAACTTGGTCTGCAACCATGGTGATACGTCCCAAAGTTACATCCACATGAATGCCAGGATTGCTCAGTGTTTCCCAGGAGAATATTGCCCACAGGATTAAGCTGCTTCCATCAGCTTGCCTTCTTCCTATAGTGAATCCTGATGCCATCTCTTCAGCAGGAAAGAAGTGATAGTAAATAAATTAAACTAGTTTGAATTAAACCATAATGTTTAGTGCTACTGTAACTTTATCAATAATCTAGACGGTTTTCTTTTGTTAAATTTTAGTTACAAACCTTCCCCCGTTCATCGTGTGGCCCATGATGAGAAAAATTACCTCAGAAAAGTGTCTGGCAATGAACTCTTCTTTTATCTTTTTTATTCAAGTAGTTCAGTTATCATTATCTTTTTCACATTTCTCATTGTGACTCTTCACTGTTATGTAAGCTTGAACTTTGTGTAGAATATTCTTTTGTAAATTGCTATTCAAAGCCTCAAAATGTGTAGGGAGTTTGTCGTTATTTGAACTTTTATGGTGACTGAGCGCAAATGTGTGAGAGCCGTAACCGCACTTATAAACAAGTCATTTCTTGTCATTTGGTTTACATTTAAATTCCAGTATTCCCTCATTTCCCACCTTTTCTCCTTTGAGGAACCCTGCTGTATGGGTAGCACAGGTGTGTGTGTGTGTGTGTGTGTGTGTGTGTGTGTGTGTGTGTGTGTGTGTGTGTGTGTGTGTGTGTGTGTGTTTGTATGTGTGTGTTCACAAGCACAAAGAGCACCTGCAGTGTAGAGGGATTATGCAGGTATTGACCATGGCATGGAGGACAATTCAAGCGAATCACATCAAAGACTGTTCACATCAATTTAAACCGCAGACGTTTTGACTGTAGATTCACTATTTGACTATAAGAATATTATCTATTTCTGTTTTATAGAAGAATACACTGCTGCAACCTTTTCCATTTCTTTATCATTTTATACTGTTCTAGTATTAACTGTTAATTCTGTATTAAAAAATGTTTGAGGGGTGTGTTTATTTTTATTAAAAATTATTTCATGCAATTCTTTTTTGGTGTGTTATTTGGACTGAATGAACATTAGTGCTTCATTTTAGCTACATTGTAAAAGATTAAATGCCATTTCATTTCACCTTTTTTTTTTCTGTTTTTGGTGTTGCAAAGCTTAATTTTTGCGTCGCCGGACTCTGAAACAGAGACCGCTGATTAGTTTAATCAGCTACAGATGTACAGATGTGACGTCTGGGCCCAACCTCCTCTCGACCAGCGAACCGGCGCTCGTATACGTGCCTACTGCCAAATACGTATATATTGTGTAGTTTATATATTACGGTACTGTAAATTCCTTTTTTTTCCTGCTCAGTTGTGTACTGTAACTTGTAAGTTATTAACAAGCTACAGTTTACTACCTCACACTCTTGGGTAGGCAAGGCCATGTCTCGACTTATGATATTTCAAAGTTATGAATGGATCATCAGAACGCAATATTAAAATATTTTTACTATACATTTAATTATACTCATATTTTTGTGACTTTATGACTTTATGTGTATTATTTTATTATTGAGCTATTAACCCGAAATTATTGTAATAACTGTGTTCGACTTTGATCATTTGTTGTTGTTTTTTTTATTGTGCTGTTTTCTGGCTGCACTTGAGCTCTGGCAGACCCTGGTTTGATTGTGGACTTCCTTTGCCTCAGCCTTCAGAGTATGTGGGTTTTTTGTTGTGTGTTGTGTGGCTTGTGCTGTCAGATCCACACACACTGCTGCTTATGATTTTGGGCCGTAGGCTCATTCTGCTCTGGTTTTCCGACACTCTGCTTGTGTTATTCGGTGCCGACGTTCTCCGTGGTCTGAGCCGCCTCCTGACCATGGCGCCACTCCGGGCCTGCGCTCTCTTTGTGTGATGGATTGTGTGGCTCCGTGGAGCGATACGGCGTGTAAGTGTACGTGCTTTGTCTGTGGTGTCAGCCATCAGTCATCCTGTAAACAGATACACCACACGTAATCTGCTAAGCCACAGCTTTGAGACAACTTGCTAACAATTTATTACAATATATCATTATTATTTTCAGTAATATACCCGTTTAAACAGATGTGACTGGATTTAATCATTTCCTGTTCTGGGAAACTCTCAGGAAAGCTGACCTACTGATGTGCGCATTGTTCAGAGTGAAGATGCTCCCCGGCGGGAGGAACATTAACACCGTTCACCCTCTGTTATTACTGACTGTTATTATTGCGCCTCATTATTCCACCTCCTGTGGGATGTGTACAGGAAAATCCCGACTGCAGAATCTGAAGAATCGTCTGGGTGGAGTCATGGGGGGGGGGGGGGGGAGTTAGAGAGAGAGAGATAGAAATAGAGAATGAGAGAAAAAGCAGAGCAAAAGAGAGCATGAATGAAAGAACAAAGAAAGATGTGAAATAAGAGAAGAGCAGACAGAAATGTGGAACGAAAGAGAGAGAGAAAGCAAGAGAGAGAGAGAGAGAGAGAGAGAGAGAGAGAGAGAGAGAGAGAGAGAGAGAGAGAGAGAGAGAGCGAGCATAGACAGAAAAGGGCAGAAGAGACAGATTAAGTGCAAATAAATAAAGAGCACAGGAGAGAAAGTGTGAAGAAAAAAGATGTGGTAAGATTATCAAAAACATAGCCTTGAAAACAGATACTACAAAGAGAAATGCTGAAAGAAAAACATGCACGACAAATGAAAGCGAGAAAGAAAGAGAGAATAACTTAATTCTGCGTCATTTTCTCTCAGTTTTCTATCTGTCTTTATGCTCCCTCTTACCTCTAACTCCAGAAAAATGGGGGAATCTGACTCCTGTTTATTTGTCTTCGTGTGTGACGGCGGGTGAAAAGTGGTGTGAGGCAAGTGTGCTCTGTAATTACAATATTTCGGTCGCCCATTTTATATTTTCTGTTCATGGAAGCTCTGTGAGGTCAGAGACCAGCTCTATTTATATCCTCCATCAACCCAGGGTACTATTAGTGGTACAGCTAATATAGAAGACTGATGCAATCGTTAGTGTGTGTGCGTGTGTGTGTGTGTGTGTGTGTGTGTGTGTGTGTGTGTGTGTGTGTGTGTGTGGACAGTTAAACTGTCTCTTGCCATGTAACATTTGCGTGTGTGTGTGAGTGTACAGTGTATACATTATATATACCCACTGAATCCTTCTGTGTTAAAGCATGCGCTGACATGACGTGTTTAAAAGTAGATTCAGCCATTTTAGACAAAAAGTCTGTTTGGAAACTTATGTCTGAGGTTTTATTTTTTTAACACAAGTTTGTTTTTCACAAACTTCAAGCCAAAAAACTGAGCGACATAACATTAGACCAATGAAATTTCCTAACAGAAACGAAAAAACACACTTCACCTGTGTTCTGAGCTACACGGCATCGGGAGAACAGCTTCACCGATGGTGATTTGTAAACACACGACGATGACAAAAGAAACACTCGAGAGAGAAATTGTTGTGAAAGAAAGGAGGAAGGAATTTTTCTTGGCAACAGCGTTACGGGTTAGTCAAAGAAACTTAGAAATGAGCATCAGAAAATAATAAGGACATATTCCTCGGCCTTGCACACATGCAGTAATACTGGAAAAATGTGGCGGCAGGCTATTCCCAAAATGCCGCTCTGCTCTTAAAGGAGCCTCAACATATTTCACCCGTTACACCGTGTAACAGACACTGTCTTTCGTTAAAGCCTGTGTAAAGTTCATTAGTTTCAGTGTAGACACTTATAGAGAGGTGCGGCTTATTTATGTTCAAAATAAAAATCTTTGTAAAATTCACTGGGTGCTGCTTATATTTGGGTGCGCTTAATAGTCCGGAAATTACGGTAGTTTTGTGAAAAAAACTTTTATGTAGGAGCAAATAATAAACAATTAATTTCATTTATTTAAAAATAAAATCTAATTGGTCTTGATAGTTGTAAGTACATTTTAGATGTCAATGAGATGTCAATGAGGAGAGTGAATAGTTATTTGGCAACATGTGGGCATGGATCATTGTTTTGGACGAGACGAGAGTTAACATAAAGAGAGTAAATGTTAATTAAATAAGTTGTAAACATTTTTAGTCCATTTATCCGTATATCCCTCCATCAATCCATCAATTCATTTATTTTCTATCCACATAATCCATCTATATATCCATCTATCCATCCATCCATCTACCCATCTAACTATTGATTTATGTATGTTTTGGAAATACAAATTGGGAATTCTCTCTCTCTCTCTCTCTCTCTCTCTCTCTCTCTCTCTCTCTCTCTCTCTCTGTCTCTCTCTCTCTCTCTCTCTCTCGCTCCCATTCTCTCTCTATTCATCTTTCTTTCTGCTTTCAGCTGTCTCTTCCAATTTCCATTTTTTTTGTGATTCACTGTATCTATTTTGAGTGCACATCATGATTCTTCTTTTCCTTAGTCCTTTAATGTTTTCTAACTTATTTCTGTCTCTCCTTTTTTTCTTTCTTTTTTTCTTTCTTTTCTTTCTTTCTTTCTTTCTTTCTTTCTTTCTTTCTTTCTTTCTTTCTTTCTTTCTTTCTTTCTTTCTTTCTTTCTTCATCTTAGGCAAAAGGTCTATACAATAACTGAATGGACTGACTGACTTGCTGGTGGATAGAGACATTCTGTTCTATCGCTCATATTAAGAAAGAGAGTGAGTAGGATGACAAGCTAGGAATATCAGTGGGTAGAAAAATGATCCCCTACAAAGCCTTATTGGGCACCTCAGTGTAATAAACTGCTCGCTCTTTAATTTAATATTATGGCTTGAAACAACAGGCCAAAAACTGTTCATTCATTTTTAAACTATCTCTCATCCTCAAACTCTTCCTCAATTTCATTTATCCATTAATTTTTTGTGGATGCAAAACAAGCCAAAATCATCCCCCTCCACCACTTCTGTGCTTGACATTTGGTTTGAGGAGTTTGTGCTGGTATACTGTGTTTGGTTTTCGCCAAAAGTGGCACTGTGCATTATGGTCAATCATCTCCACTTTGGTCTCAGGTCCAAAGGACACTGTTCCAGAAGTCTTGTGGTTTGTTCAAATTCAGCTTTGCGATCCTAAGACATGCTGCAATGTTCTTTTAAGAGAGAGGAGGTTTTCTAAACAAAGCATATTTGTTCAGTCTTTTTCTAATTAAACTGTCAAAAAATCTTCCACATTTGATGTTTAACTGGACATTCACTCCTGTGAAGATTGACAACTGTCTTTACTGTGTTTTCCAATTGTAAATAATGTGTTAATAAAAATTATTGTATTGCTTCTCTAAGATCATTCCTACTGTCTTTCTTCTTTGGCCTTGCTAAAACCGGGGCTTTTATAGAGGTAGTCACATTTGCTAATGAGTCAAATCAAGTCAAGTCAAGTCAAGTCAAGTCAAGTCAAGTTGTCAAGTAGGGTTTTATTTTCATTCCAACCATATAAAGTGAAATGAAACAACATTGCCCCAGCCAGGGTGTTACTAACTAGGGCACCGGTTTTAGGACACTACATAAATTTTTTGCAAAAAAGAACATAAGACAGAGAGACAGTAAATACAGCGACTGCCAACAAAGTAAACACAGCGACATTGTAGCACCAACCAGTATAGTACAGAATAATTGAGTTTATGCAGATGTATTTGTCCATATAAAAATAGGAGGTAGTAGCTCAGTGGATAAGTCTCTGGGTTACTGATCAGGGGTTCAAGCCCCAGTATCACCAAGTTGCCAACTTTGGGGCCCTTGAGCAAGGCCCCTAACCCTCTGTGCTTCAGGAGCGATGTATCACATCTTGAAAACTACGTCCAAGATGGCCGTGCAGCATTAGCTCGCAGCGGCCGCTCCGGGCCGAAAATGGTGCTACTTTCACTTTGTAGCCCGCCTTACCCAGCATATGGACATCGGAGCTACTCGGCATGAGTACAGACACTGCTGCGTCTTTGTGTTCACTGAGACGTGGCTGAGCGACAGAGTTCCAGACGCCGCCATTTAGCTGGACAGGCTAGCCATGTTTCGTACCGACAGAAATGCAACTCTGTGCAGTAAGACTCGTGCCGGCGGTCTGTGTGTTTACATCAACACAGAATGGTGTAAGAACTCTGTCCTCGTTTTCACCTACTGCTTATCGCTGTTGGAGTTTATGGTTGTGAGATGTAGACCTTTTTATTTACTACGGAAATTCACCACCGCCATTGTGCTCGGAGTGTACATACCACCTATCACTAATGCTAAGGAAGCGCTCAGTGTACTCTACGGGACCATTAGCAAACTACAAAACACACACCCTGACGGATTGTTTATTGTCGCCGGAGATTTCAAATATGCAAATCTCAGGACTGTGCTTCCTAAATTGCAACCAGAGGAGAAAAGACACTGGATGTCCACGAAGCCCCGCCGCAAAGTCCACGAAGCCCGGCCCCCACCTCGGGTACTCAGACCCGCATGTAGTACTCTGTATGTATGTGTATGTGACCAATAAAATTTTATTTGATTTTGATTTGACAGCGGAGACACCCGGCGCAGGACATCCAGGCGATCACGAACTACAAGACAACATCACCTGCTTGTGACCGATTAAGAAGCTGGGCCTACTGAGCCTGAACACCTCCCGCTATAATTGGATCCTGGACTTCCTTACTGGGAGACCTCAATCAGTCCGGATCGGAAACAGCATCTCCAGCACCACCACACTAAGCACTGCTGCACCTCAAGGCTGTGTGCTCAGTCCACTGCTGTTCACTCTGCTGACTTACGACTGTGTAGCAATGCACAGCTCAAACACATCATCATGTTTGCGGATGACACGACCGTGGTGGGTCTTATCAGCAAGAACCAGAATCAGCAAGAGAGTTAGCATACAGAAAGGAGGTGCAACGGTTAACAGCCTGGTGTGGAGCCAACAACCTGTCTCTGAACATTGACAAAACTAAAGAGATGGTTGTTGACTTCAGGAGAACACAGAGTGACCATTCTCCACTTATCATCAATGGATCCTCCATGGAGATCATCAAAAGCACCAAATTCCCTGGTGTTTACTTGGCGGATAACCTCACCTGGTCACTCAACACCAGCTCTATCACCAAGAAAGCCCAGAAGCGTCTCTACTTCTTGAGAAGGCTGAGGAAAGCCCATCTCCCTCCCTCCATTCTGACCATGTTCTACAGAGACACTATTGAGAACATCCTGAGCAGCTGCTTCACTGCCTGGTTTGGGAACAGCACACCCTACCCTACAGAGGATAGTGAGGACAGCTGAGAAGATCATCAAGGACATTTACACCACACGCTGCATCCGCAAAGCCAACAGCATTGTGGACGATCCCACACACCCGTTGCACACACTTTTCACCCTCCTGCCATCAGGGAAGTGGTTCCGAAGCATTCGGGCCTCCACATCCAGACTGTGTTACAGTTTCTTCCCTCAAGCCATCAGGCTTCTCAACAAAGAACTGAACTGAACTCACACACACACAACTGTGTGACTGATCTGTACAGCCCAGACTCAACACGCACTCATACTCACTTCGCACACCCATGTCTTCAGTACCACTCGCATTACATTACTTCATTACCATAAACTGTTTACATGCCGTTTTTGCACATCTTTCCTGGATTGCTGCTATTTGCTCTTTTGCACAACATTTTGTTTACATTTTTGCTACTGTTCACTTTGTCAGTAAAACAGGTTTACTGGCGGAGCTATTATGTGTTTTATGGATTGTCCTGCACTGACTTGTGTTGTCTTGCACTGTCTTGTGTTGTCTTGCACTGTTTGCACCAGGTTGCACACATGCACTTAATGTGGGGGGAGGACACTTACCAGTCCTTAGCCCTGTGTGTTCTGTTTCTGGAATTGTTGTTTAATGTAGCATCAGGGTTCTGAAGGAACGTTGTTTCATTTCACTGTGTACTACGTCAGCTATATATATGGTTGAAATGACAATAAAAGCTTCTTGACTTTACTTGACTTGACTTCATGCTTGACCCTGCATGTCCCCAGCTTCCTTACTTTATTATAATATGCATAGAAAGAATTTCACTGTGCTGTAAAGTACATGTGACAGGTATTAAGCATTTTTCTTTTTTTTTCTTAGATACTGTACATGTAAACACTAACAATCGATTAATCTTTAATTAAGATGTAAAGTAATCCCCCATGGTTACGTTTCAAAACGCACGCGATAAACGAAAAACCACCACCCCAAAAATGCTATTTTATGTATACAGTACTGTACTGTACTAATATTTTACTTCATTTTATAATTAATAATTATATTTTTATTATTATTTATATTATTATTTGTGTATTTCATGATTTTGACATAAAACTATATACCTTTTTTGGTCTCTCTAGTTTTTTTGAAAAATCAGCTAAACAAATCAGTTATGTGGCAAATGCATTTTGCGGCATTTAGCAGACACCCTTATCCAGAGCGAACCGCGGTAAAGATTACTGTATTGATATTACTGTATTTAGTTTGTACCATATTACATTTATTATCCTGATAAGAAAATCATTAAATTCAAAGAGGACCTGCTTTTATTATAACAACTGTGTATGTTAAAATATTTCTTGTCATATAAGTAATATGACAACTGTGTGTTTTTTTTGTTTTCGTAGATCGGCTGAACGTTTCCATCTAACACATGGCAGTATGAACATCTGCGCCACACACACAAACACATGCGCGGGTTTGACCACAACTCTTTCAGCCTCCACACGTCAAAGACTAATTTTGGGCTGAGGAGCAGAAATGTGACTTTAAAGTTTTAAAGCTTTAGGAAACTTGGATTCGTGATTTCCAGCAAGGTTAATGTTTATTTTGTAGATATTTTATGCTGTACAGTGTCTACAAATTTCTATGTGCAGTTTTCTAAGAATTCCTGACTAACATGTGGGATTAAACTTCAATTAAATCTTGTGCGAGCTTGTAAAGAAATGGGCTGTTCTCATGTAAGCATGATGGATTCATGTGAGGTTCTTCACAAATATCTACATAACAAAATTCGTAGTGACAATCCTTGTTAGCATGCTAAGTGTAGCTGAACTGAAATAATCCAGATGTTATTTGATCTCAACCTGCTTAAACTTTAAAGACCTGAATGAATTAGTCTGCATTAGACTCGTGCATCGTGATGTGGTGCAGAAACCTAAAGTTCAAACAGAACAAATCAATAACCATCAATCAAGGCTATTGAATTCTGCACAGGCTGAAGATGCAATTATTCATCTCCAGAGGTGGCAAAAGTACACACATCCTTCACTCAAGTACTGACTACACTTTTTCACCCAAGTTAAAGAAGTTTGGGATCTGACATGTCCTCAAGTAACAAGTATCCATGATTACTACCTGTTTTAGTGTCACACTGGTAAAGGGATTTCACATCATATTAATATATTAATAAAAAATATATTAATATATAATATATATAATAATACATTTTTTGTTACCTAATTAATATATCCTCGATATAAAACAAAAGCAGAGATTAAATTAGATGATCAGATGAATGTCTCTGTTCTCAGTCAAATTTACATTGTGGTCTCTCTCTGATATAGCCAGGAAATTATACACCAGTGACAGGTAAAAAAATGCAGAAAGACAGGAAATAGGCTGATGAGCTGAAAAGTCGGCATGCAGTGAGCTGAAAAAATATTGACATTTCACCAAATAGATTAAAACTAAAGCAACAAGCCTGTTTTGAAAATATAAGAAGTAGAAGGTACAGATATTTGTTTAAAAAAGATTTAATGAGTGAAAGTAAAATGTTGTCTAAAAAAAAATGAATAAATATAATAAGTACTGATACCAGAAAAATCTACTTGAGTACAGTAACAAAGTATTTGTACTTCATTACTTCCCATCTCTGTTCACTTCTTTCACTCTCTCTGAGAGTGAGTCTCTTTTGGGTTAATCTTTATCATGCAAACCAGTGTAAAACAGCCTCCATTCAGGCAAGCAAATATTAAACTTTTGCAGCACTTTATTAATTAACAGTTAGCACCCTCTTCTTCTTTCGGCTGCTACTATTAGGGGTCGCCACAGCGGATCATCCGTCTCCATACCACCCTGTCCCCTACATCTGCCTCTTTCAGACGAACTACCTGCATGTCTTCCCTCACCACATCTATGAACCTCCTTCTTGTCCTTCCAAAACGTCCTACGTGCGCTGTCCTTCTAATAAACTCATTTCTAATCTTGTCCATCCCGTCACTCCCAACGAAAACCTCATCTTCAGCTCTGCTACCTCCAGCTCCGCCACCTGCCTTTTACTCAAATATATCCCACCACAACACATGCCATTATAATTAGTTAATTAATACTATTTACTTCCTCTTTCAGTAATTTTAATGTTATGAATGATCTTCTACTCAATTGCGCCTCCCTCACCTTGTACCCGAAATATCCTACTCAACCTGCTCACTACTCTCACCACAAATCACAATATCATCCGCAAACATCATAGCCCAGGGAGACTCCTGTCTGACCTCGTCCGTCAACCTGTCCATCACCACTGCAAACAGGAAAGGGCTCAGGGCCGATCCTTGATGCAGTCCAACCCTCACCTTAAACCAGTCTGTCGTTCCTACTGCACACTTCACTGCTGTCACACTGTCCTCATACCTGTCCTGCACCACCCTCACATACTTCTCTGACACACCTGACTTCCTCATACTATACCACAACTCCTCTCTTGGCACTCTGTCGTACGCTTTCTCTAAATCCACAAATACACAATGCAATTCCTTCTGTCCTTTTTATACTTCTCCATCAACATTCATTCATGTAGTTACTGCAGGTCTGCACATCTCCCTTATGCTTAAAGATCGGTACCAGCACACTCCTCAGGCATCCTCACACCTTCCAGAATCTTGTTAAACAATCTGTTCAAAAACTTCACTGCCTTCTCTCCTAAACATCTCCATGCTTCTACCGATATGTCATCTGGTCCAACCGACTTTCCACTCTTCATCCTCTTAATTTCTGCTCTCACTTCCTCTTTACTAATTCTATCCACTTCCAGCTTCACCAACTCCACATCATCCAACCTGCTCTCTTTCTCATTTTCTATATTCATCAACTGCTCAAAATACTCCCTCCATCTTCTCAACACACTCTCCTCACTAGTCAACACATTTCCATCTCTATCCTTTATTGCTCTAACTTGCAGCACATCCTTCCCAGCTCGGTCCCTCTTCCGGGCCAATCGGTACAAATCCTTTTCTCCTTCCTGAGTGTCCAACCTCTAATACAGCTCCTCATATGCCTTTTCCTTGGCTTTCGCCATATCCCTCTTTACCTGCTGCCACATCACCTTGTACTCCTGCATACTTTTCTCATCACTCTGTCAATCCCACTTCTGTTTTGCCAACCTCTTTCCCCTTATGCTCTCCTGCACTTCCTCATTCCACCACCACATCTCTTTTTCTTTCTTTCTATTTCCAGATGTCACACCAAGTACCTTTCCAGCTGTCTCCCTCATCACTCCTGCAGTAGTTTCCCAATCATTTAGCACCTCTTCACCACCACCGAGCCCCTGTCTGACCTCTTTCCTGAACCTCACACTACAGTCTATCTCCTTCAGTTTCCACCATCTTATTCTTCTTTCAGTCCTCACTCTCCTCCTCTTCTTCTTTGGGTTTTCTTTACTTTCTTTATCTCCTTCAGGTTGCATCTCCTACATAGAACATAGTCCACCTGTGTGTACCTTCCTTCACTCTTATAGGTCACCCTATGATCCTCCTTCTTTTTAAAAGATGTATTCACCACTGCCATTTCCATCCTTTTAGCAAAATCTACCACTATCCACCCTTCAGCATTCCTTTCCTTAAAACCATACCTAACCACCACCTCCTCATCACCTCTGTTCCCTTCACCTACATGCCCATTAAAGTCTGCCCCAATCACCAATCGTTAATTTCTAGGTACACTATCTACCACTTCATTTAATTCACTCCAGAATCTTTCCTTCTCCTCCATCTCACAGCCAACTTGTGGAGCATAGGCACTGATGACATTTATCATCATCCCTTCAACTTCCAGCTTCACGTTCATCACCCTACCATGTTTAATGCTGGATGCCCTTCCTAAGGCAACCCTCCCCATTTATCCGGGCTTGGGACTGGGACTAAGAGTGCACTGGCTTGTGCCTCCCTAATGGCTGGGTTTAAACAGTTAGCACCCTCTACCCCCTTTTTTTTTTTCTTTTGCGCTTAGTTAAACGTCTCTTTTTTTATTTTCTGGTTAGTTTATGAATGAGAACTGTTATAAAAACATTATACCAATTCAACCTACGGTTTCAGGACACAGACACTTCACAATTACAGCGGGCAACTTGAAACCTGATCTTTATTTTGAATATTCAGTAAAATGTAGAGGAATATAAAAAATTTAATAAGATGCTTCAAATATCTTTCTACCCAAAAGCTCACAGCAGCAGAAGTAGGAGATCAAACGATTAAAAGTGTTTGATACAAAATGTATCCTTGTCAATTCAATTCAGTTGAAATCAGTTTTATTTGTAAAGTGGGTTTAACAATGGAAATTGTCTTCATGCATCTAAGCAGCCTTTTAGAGATCAAAAGGTTTTAAAGTTGTATAAAAGAATGTATTAGTTTAGTACCTATGAGTTTGTTACTTATAATTGTAAGTTCATCCTTAATGAGTGAACCAGTGAAGCCTGTGGCAAGGAAAAGCTCCCTGAGATGGCATGAGAAAGAAACCTTGAGACGAACCAGACTCAAAAGGGACCATCCTCATCTGGTTGGCACTTAATGTCCGTTCATGTACTGTTTAGTGATAGATGCTCAAATGCAAAACTATTCACACAACCTGTGGTCATTGTGAGCCATTGTAGCTTTTACAATTGTTGATTGTACAATCCAAATCCATCTTCAAAGTTCTCTTTAACTTCATGGGTCATTAGGCTGTTGAGGTGAAACCGTCATTTGCCATCTTCACAGAGTGGTCTCCAATTGAAGAGAACTCCGTCAAGAGGTAGGGCGTCAGAATGAATTGGTCAGATCTGAGGGGAAGAAGGACAGGAACACTGGTCACTGGTACCTCAGGAACATGTTTAACTGGACAAAGAAGGAATTCTAAGCTTAAATTTGTTTACTGTTACCTTTTCAGAATAGGTTAGCTCTGGATAGGTTATTTTTTTCTTTTGCTTGTTGTGCTCAGAAGTTTGGCTACATTCTCTGGGTTAGCTTTTGTTCGCTACCATTTTTTTTGCTTGCTAAATAACTTAGCTTTAGCATAATAAGCCACTCAGATATAAAGAGAGAGGGTACTGAGAGGAATAACAAATATCATGACTTGCTCAAACAATTAATAAGCCCTGGCCAGGTGGCAAAAATTGATTAGAAATGTGCAGACCTTTTTCTTTAAATATATATATTTATTTCATCTTTTAATTCCAGCTAGTGTGAGCTACATAGCATTATTAACTTAATCTAAAAATGGTAGCTTAGCTAGCTTTCCAAGTGATTTACTCAGCCACATGGATAATACATCATTTGTTATTATGTTCTATATATTTCCTATATATAATGAAAAACCTTTGCAGCATTAAATGTGAAAGCCATTTTTATTGCTATTTGTCACCTTACACGGTTGTGTCTGACAGTTTTATTTTTAAAGTGCCTTCAGGTGATTACATGTTCAGGTATCGTATTAAAGAAAAAACAGAAAGTCTTCTGTAACAATGCCAATTAGTAACGAGGGTTAATCTTTCTTATAGAGTTATAACCAACTTGGCTGTCGTTCCAAGATTTCATCACATCTTTTCCCTCTACACATGTTGACTAATGTTGCTATGGCCACCACAAACAGTTAGGGGGGTAGTTTGGACTTAAATTTACAATGAGGGTTTACAAAACCTTGTGAAACTCTTCCTATTGTTCAGGTTTTTAAAGGGAATGGTTATAGAGCAGATTTATGGTAGCTATAAAGAGCGAAGAGGGGGAAAAAAATTGGCCTTTTTATTCAGAACGCAAGAACAGACAGTCTCTTGATTTTTGAGTTCACAACTAGACACACACACACACACACACACACCACACACACCACACACACACACACACACACACACACACACACACACACACCACACACACCACACACACCACACACACATACACACACACACACACACACACACACACACACACACACACACACACACACACACACCACAGTCAATTATGGTTACATAAAACCCTGGACTTTGAAGTGAATTCATCATGCATTCACAATTCATAAAGATTATATTGGCAAATGCAAAAAAAATTGAACTGTTAAGGAAGTGGGTGCAGAAGAACAGCCACTTACTTACATATATTGCATTCCATTCAGAGGACAACTGCCCTAAGAAATTTACATTAAAGGGCAGGTTAAATCCTGATTTAAAGGCAAATTCCATTAAATCTCATAGTTCCTTCGAGGCCTGACTTATACCTTTGACCAAAGAGTTAAATTATTTATTGATGTAATTACTTTTTTGTCCGACTGCTGATAATAGGTCTAACAAAATTAGAAAAACATACCCTAACTTGCAAGTTAACTATATTTAGATATGCTATTGTGCTACTAGAAGAATGTCTGCACTTGGTTTGGAATACCCTAGTAAACATGAATAAGCAGCTGGAACAAGCTCAGTGAGCTGAAAACATGATGTACTGTAATGTTTGAGGGATTTGACTAGGGCAACATTCCCTTTTTGATTCGCCATTTATTGTATCCTAAATGTTTTCACAGCTATGGAAAGTCTATCTGTAGCATGTGGTGTTAATGTTTAGCCAGAGTCTGCAGCAGGAGCGTTAGCCAAAAGGCTAATGTCTGATGCGGCACACCTGTGTTTTACGCTTGATTATCTATTTATGTTTTCTCTCTCTCTCTCTCTCTCTCTCTCTCTCTCTCTCTCTCTCTCTCTCTCTCTCTCTCTCTTTCTCTCTGCTGAGGTTTGGAAAGCTGAAACTGAACAGGACCTGACTTTGGAGAAAGGAGATGAGCCCTTCTTTGCTGCAGGAGGCCTGACCTCAAGATGTTAGAGGAGCCGGTAAAATGGGTGGCGCTAGAGCAATTCATTACCTGACTCAGCACAGTCTCTCCTATGTCCCCAGTGTGAGTCTGGCAGATGCAGTCCAGCTGGCAGAAGACTTTGCTTTCTTGGCCAAAATACCCCCATATTAACCTGTCTCACCTCTATTCCACTAGAATGTGCATCTGATCCCTTGAGAGAATAAACAAGGCCGATGCAGGCCTGTGATGTCTGTGCCATGGTGCTGATTAAATGACATTGAAAAAGAGTTCATGAATGAAGGTCAGATGTAGTTATTGGTGCATGGTTTATCAAATTTAAAATTAAATACAAACGCTAAAAGAAAAAAAAAAAACTAAGATGATGATATGTATTCAGATTTTCCACCCAGTTTTTTAAGATTGGGATTTATCAGGATTTGTTTATTTAGCAGACAAAGTGAATTATGGATTGAAAGACCTTCAAAAAGGTCTCTGTAATCTTGATGAACTCTCTGGAAATCACTGACAGTTGGAAAGAGAAAAGAAAATTAAAAAAGGCTGAACCTTTTGGCTCTGACCATTAAGATGAGTTCTCCTGATTTTGGCTCTGGTTTGAATACAGAAAGAATTCATGCAGTTTGATAAGTGTTGAGAAAATTGAAAGCTCATCTACCTATATTTGAACAAATAAAGACTCGTTTATGATCCAAGGGATAGCGCAAGGGGTGCCAACTAAAGACTAGGTAATGCTTTATCTATCGTTACACACTAAAGCAGTCTTGTCCACATAGCATGCAAAAGTTAAATCAAGAAAATCATTTTAGGGTCTAGGTGGTCATTTTTGGTTTTAATAGCTTTTATTTGTCACATATACATTACAGCACAGTGGAATTCATTCTTCGCATATCCCAGCTTGCTACGAGGCTGGGGTCAAAGCGTAGGGTTGGCCATGATACGGTGCCCCTGGAGCATAGAGGGTTACGTGCCTTCCTCAAGGACCCAAGAGGGGCAGCTTGGCGATACCGGGGCTTGAACCCATGACCTCCTGATCAGTAAACCAGCACCTTAACCACCACAAGGGGGGAGTGGGTCAGCACTCCCCCCTTGCTGGTCAGCTGACCCATGCACTATTCTCATTTCAAATTGTTAATTTGACCTTTTGGTTGTGTACTCTGGATTTGTGCGCTTGGATCATACCAACTGGTTTGTCTGACAGTGATTCTGAAAACTATTTTTGGGGTATATTTCAAACAACTGGTAATACATGTTTAATCCTACAGTATAACTGGCAGTTATTGTTCTTGCTGCTTAAATTGACTTATGTATGTCTTTATGTCCTCTCCTTTCCACCCAACTTCTTTGAAAGTGTTACCTTTAAAAGTTACAAGGTGGTATCAAAAGGTTTCAAGACTCATGGTGCTAACTAGTGCTATTCTGACCACGTGCGTAACATCATCTGCGATTTCATTGTGGACAGCAAGTTAGAACTAAAAGCAAACATCTGCGTGAAACTGGGCAAGTCTGCCATAGTCTGTAAAGTTGTTCGAGGTTTTTTGAGTGGCGCAGGCGCTTCTAGAGAGGAAGAACATCACTGGAAGGTGACGAGAGATCAGGAGGACCTTTAATGAGTTTAACATTCTGCATGATGATTGTCGGAGAAGAATCCACATGATCTCACTTCCGCACCCACACTCTTCCCGAAGATTAAGATCCAGCTAAAAGGTCATTTTTACACCATTGCAGAGATCCAGCACAAATCGCAGAAGGTGCTTGACACGATTCGAAAAGAAGATTTCCAGGACATATTCCAGAAGGGGCAGGAACACTGGGAGCGCTGTATTGCAGTGCAAG
>NC_139586.1:7913231-8020731 GCF_946808225.1 Silurus aristotelis
GCGCACTAGTCAGAATTCACAAACCGCATCTGTAACAAACTGCACAAGTTCAAATATATTGGCGTGGAATTAATAGCTGTTCTTTTTTTCCACAATGGCTGACAGTGGAGAAGATATTGATTTTGTCGCAGATACACTTACAACCAAACAGCCAAAGCACAAAACCACACAAATTGCCTTCATTTTCAAACCCCAGGAAAACCATAATGTATGGAAAAAATGTACAGAAAACCCGGGATTTTATGAGGTTTATATTAATGCTTTTTGTCAGTGATGATGTACAGTATGTGGGCAGTAAAGCTGTGGCTGCAGTGAAAGGAGACTTGTTGAATTGTGTTCATTGGGATTCTTGCTTTATTAATGACACTCACTGTATGAGACACCTGTCTGTGATGCAGCGCTCTGTTATACTGCGTTTCTGTATTATATCGATAGTTTCTATAGCCATGGTGTTGTAATGGTACTATTAAGAGGTCAGTTCATTCAGAAAGATCACCACTAAAGGTCTGGCCTATTTAAAGTCCTACTGCATGTCTTAGTCTCTTCATGCCTACTGTATGTCCTTAATAAATTTGAATCCCTATAAAACATTATAGCTTTTCCCAGACCCATACATTCAGGCTTAAAAGGGACATGTCCAGATAAAACAAGTCATCTGCTTATATTTCTGATGATAACTCTGCTTACTGTGTAACTACGGTGTTGGAAGTGTGCAGTCTGGGATTGCGTGTACTTGTACTTGATCGTACACCATTGTGCTCCCCACGTTTATATTATAGAATATTCAGTAGAAAAGTATCTCAGGGAACCAGCTGCTGATGGAAATAAATCTATTTGGTGTCACGACAGGAAAGATCTCAAACTCAAGAGCAAACATCACTCTCTTGGTGATGTTTTTTTGCTCTAGGGCACTTTTTAATTGGCACTCCTCGGTGGACTGAATCAAAACCGCATCCTTTTGTAAGAAGCAGAAGTGGAGGAGGAGACACAGAAAGACAAACGTCTTGGGAATGTCTCATTATTTTCATGGCTGCTGTGCGAAGGTAATATATAGACGCAGAACGTAATTTATGTAGTGAAAAAAAAAGAAATGCTCCGGTTCTACAGCAGCCGAAGAAAAATACTTTCACAAGCTGAGTATATATACATGTATAACAGAGTGCTTATTATGTTCTTATTATTTAGGAATCCATTCCATAACATTTTCTACATTAGATTCCTGAGTTCTGGATGTCTGCTACAAGGCGTATTTATCTTTGCAATACCGTTTCCGAAGACAAATGGTCTAATTAGCAGGATAAGTTGTAGACAATCTTTTCTGTTTTCCTTTATACTCATAGAAATATATAAAATATACAATATGTTTGGTATATTCATAAAAGCTGTGCTGTTGTGTTATGTAAAACACTGTTATTATAAAGACCAGGAGTCAAGCCTCATTGATTCCAGGACAAAATTCCAAACATTTCATCACATTCTGTCAACACTGAACTGTGTCCAAGCCCAGTTAAAGCATCATTTAATGCCACTGAACACTGAACCTGAACTGTATTGGAAAAGCAAGAGGAAGCGAGACGCTCGTTACAGCATAGCATATCATGAAATTTTATTGCCCGATTTTACTACCGAAACATAAAGCAAAATACTCCTACCATAATCTGGAAAAATTCTGCATGAAGTTCCAAATATATGTTCTCAGATATTGACATTCACCCAGCATGAACGAAGCAGAACTGCCTGTTTTTATAACATGAATGTAGCTCCATTACTGTATTAATTAAAATCTCTCCATTACCTAAAAGTGCTGTGTAATATTACAAATAACTTGGCTCCCAAGAGCTAATTGAAATTTTACTCAGGCCTTTTCTGGGGTAACTAACGATTCAACTGATATACAACATTTTATAATAAATTAAGAACATCATTGTCATACTGTACCAATATTTAAATTATCCTTATCTATCCACGGCTGGCTACTTTGCAAAATTATTATTCAGGTGTGTTATACTGAGTCACAATGCTGGGTGCAATTAGCTAAAAAATTATATACAATACATTTATGTTGCAGATTTTTGTGCATCTGCAAAGTGCAAAGCTATTAATTAGTGAGAGAAACTGTAGTTTGTAATTATATTATAATATAATATATGATTATATTTCATAGAATCTTCTTGCAATTTATATTTTTAATAAATATATATTTCAGGCTTTATGGCGATAATATATTCTATGCTTTTGGAAAGATGCTTTTTTCTCTATAAACAAGGGATATATGAAGTGGTATCAAAAAGTTTCAAGACTAGATAGATCTACTAGAATAGATTTATCTACGTTTACACACCATCACCTTGAAACTTTGCACAGCAATACAGATTTTCCAGTGTTTCTGCAACATCTGGAATGTGTACTGGAAATCTTTTTTTCGATGTGTGTCAAGCACCTTCTGCGATTCTTGCTGGATCTTCGCAATGGTGTCAAAACGGCCAACTTCATGTTCGGGAAAAGGAGGAAGTCCACAGGAGCCAAATCTGGAGAGTAGGGTAGGTGCAGAGGTGAGATCATGTGGATTGTTCTCCGATGATCCTCATGCACAAGTTGGGGTTGAGCTAGGTAAAGGTCTTCCTATTTCTTATCGTCATGTTCTTCCACTCTTGCAGCACCTCGAACGTCTCATTACAGCGTCGCCATATGTCAAACGTATATATGTCATGT
This sequence comes from Silurus aristotelis, assembly GCF_946808225.1. Classification (NCBI taxonomy): domain Eukaryota; kingdom Metazoa; phylum Chordata; class Actinopteri; order Siluriformes; family Siluridae; genus Silurus; species Silurus aristotelis. The sequence goes on from NC_139586.1 coordinate 7,915,944, forward strand.
CAAATGTCTCTGTAGCAGATTTGCACAGTTTAACGCAGAATTTCACGGTTGCTCTTTGTTCTAACTTGCTGTACATGATAAAAATGTGACGTGGTCTTAATAGCACCATTTGGGACCATTAGTCTCGAAACCTTTTGAAACCAAATCCTAAAACCTACAAAAGATACACTAGAAAAAAATAGGCTTAAATATCATTTGTTAATGTCCCATAGGTTATTTATATATTTGAAATAGATCTATGGTTCAAAAACTGTCATAATGACTTGTAATGGGGGGTTTTTATACCTTCTTATACTCTGAAGGACATAAAATATGAACAGCATGTAAAAGTTAACCTCAGGCATTGCTCAGAGAATGTTTGCACTGACACAGCAAGACACAGCAGCGGGCAATGATGGTCTCTATTTTGCTGATGATGGGGTTTCGGTCATAAAGAAGAGACAGTGTACTGCACTGTTGTGTCTCTGCTTTCTCAGGAGCTGAGTAGGGCCTGATTCATTGGCCTCATTGCATTAATCATTCTTTCCACTTATAAAGGCTTGAATGCATTGGGTTTTTTTGTTTGTGTATGAGCACATTTTCTTATAAACCCCATTATTTCTCATCATGTGGCGTCCACAAGCCTGGTAGTAGAAGTGAAACGGTGGGACATGTCCTTTCACCTCAAACAGGAGTCTCATTACGTCCACATTATAATGCATGATCTAGCCACAACGCCAACGCTGATATCATTAACAATTACATGTTTACACAGATAGAATAACAGATCATTATCTGATTTAATCTACCATGTAATTAGAAGGCTAATAACAATTAGCTAACTGGATTAGCTAAATACAATTACAATGGGATTACTAATTACAACCCAAACACAGGTTGACACAGGCAATGAAACACTTTTAATATGTGTTATAGGAAATGCCTGACATGGAATTATGCCATAGACCATTCAATGGGTCAAGTGTGGTTTTATATTTGGGTAGGGACTATGCTTGTGTGTGTGTGTGTGTGTGTGTGTGTGTGTGTGTGTGTGTGTTTGTGTGTATTTCAGGTTCATTATAGAGCCTCCCCGGGGCAGTTATTACATTTTTGTTGGTGACAAGTTAGAATAATTATGTGCAGTTTGCAATTTTTACTTTATCGAGCACAAACTTTCAACATGTATCTGGGATAATTTTTAATTTTTACCCCACTTACAACACATTTTGCTGCGCGCGTGTGTGTGTGTGTGTGTGTGTGTGTGTGTGTGTGTGTGTGTGTGTGTGTGTGTGTGTGTGTGTGTTTGTGTGTATACACATGTGTGCACATTGTATGTGCACACATATTTATGTGCACATTGGGAGTTTCTTCATCAAAACCCATACTAAGGCACTTCTGGGTCTAATTATTCCAGAAGATTCCTCACCTCGAAACATTCCACCTGCCAAAAATTGTTTATTTAGCAGAAGCACTGCTGAAGCGAAACATTTTAATGGCATGCATGAGCTCGACTTTGCACTTCCGGTGCAGGAAGTGCAAAGTCGAGTTCATGCATGCCATTAAAATTCATTTTTGGCAAACGGCCAAAAATGAATTACACATTAAACTACTGCCATAAATGTTGCCCAATTAAACTGTAGTCAGGAATCAAACCTGGCTGAATGTTGTATTATTTCAAACACAGACGCAAAAGAAAAGGAAATGAGGTTGATAATGATGGGAAAAAAGAAATAAATCTCAGGAGGAATCTTCTTGGTATTGTTTATCTGCTTACACTGTTACAATTTCCCTTACTTTTTATAACTCATTATTTTAGATTTCCTTAAGAAAAGATGAAACATACAGTACACTCAGCATCAAGAATCAAACTTTTCTTGATGTTGTTGCTAATTGTGATGAATCGCAGGTTTTTTTGCAGCGTGAAGCATTTAGCTGTCAGCTCGAATTGTCTAACGGTGTCTCTGATCTCTTTGTGTTTGTGTGTCGTCTATGAGTAAAGATCACAGGATTCACTCCACAGCTCAAGACTTGTCATTCCTCCTGAGCGGGCTTAGCGTAATGGCTTTCTTTTTCTGTACGATGGCATGAACGAGCATTAGAGGCTTTTATACTGGTTGTCTGTTTGAAAAACGTCTTCTGCTAATTGAGGGCATAATTGATGAGTCTCGGGATCACAGAGTGGCGTGGCGAGACACGCAGGAATGATACTAGCATTAGTGCTAAAGTATGCTTAAGCTCATAATCTCCCTTTAAATGACAGCTCATTGAATGTACAGTTTAAACATGTAGCACTTTTACACGTGGTTCATTATTACACCAATAATCAGTTCACATTGTTTATTAACTGACACGTATTTAATCAGAATCATTGTATTGGGGGCAGATGTATGATAACTTTGTACACTGCGAATGAATGTGACTGGTTTAATTGGAGCACATGCTCAATTATAAAAGGGTGCACATATTTTAGTTCGAAAACAATGAGAATGCTTAACAATCCTTATTTCTCTTCCTCTTTAACCCCTCTTCTCTCTCTCTCTCTCTCTCTCTCTCTCTCTCTCTCTCTCTCTCTCTCTCTCTCTCTCTCTCTCTCTCTCACTATGTGGAGTTCAACATGCTCCTGAAGTACCAGCAAACAGTGTTCCTTTCTACTTTTCAGATCTGCCTGAATCATTACAATGACTTGCCTCTGGATGCATTTCCCTTCGTTTGGAGAAACTCTGTGCAGCTGGGGATGGTTCCACATCATTTGCCTGGGGATCCATGGAGTTGCTGAGCAACTTAAGAACTTTGAGGATGAAGTTGTACTGTGTTATTGTTAACAGTCTGCTACAATGGTTAAGGACCACAGGTTCTATTTAATTGTCAGATACCTTACAATGACGGAACTGTAATGAATGGACATTTGGTGCCGCCCAAATGAGGACGGGTTCCCTTTTGAGTCTGCTTCCTTTCAAGGTTTCTTCCTAATGCCATCTCAGGGAGTTTTTCCTTACCACAGTCACCACTAGCTCACTCATCAGGGACGAACTTACAATTATGAGGAACAAATTTAGACATTGTTTAATAACTGCTTGATCTCTGTAAAGCTGTGTGTGTGCATGTGTGCATGTGTGTGTGTGTGTGTGTGTGTGTGTGTGTGTGTGTGTGTGTGTGTGTGTGTGTGTGTGTGTGTGTGTTAAAGGTTTATTAATGAAATGAATTGAAATAGCGGGTATAAATATTATTGTGAATTTCTAGCGAAAAAAGAAAAAAATACAATTGTTAATACCTCTTGGATTTAAGAAGTGTTATAGTGATCAGTATGTGTTTCTTTTGTTTGGAGCTGTGAGATTAACGCTTCTGAAGCATGAGCTCATAATGTATACACTTTTCTTCTATTACGGTTTAATTGAATCACACGTTTATTGTGACTGCAAAGCCAAACTTTGAGCTGTGGTGAGGTGAAAGGCAGGACACAGCTGCTAGCATGCTGTTATATTTATGTAGTTATGTAGAACTCTGAAATATGCCATTACAGCCAGGTTTCCTTCAGAAACATGAAATTATTTCAAGGAAACAGGAGAAAACGTATCATATTGTGCGTTTTCTCTTATGAGTGCTTATAATCTTAGTATAGAAAAAAATAATAATAAATAAATAAACAGTAACAAAAGAATGAAAAGGTACCTTTTTCTGACTGGGTCTAGGTGTGTTAATAGTAAGTATTTAGTACAATCAAATAAAGCTTGAAAGGAAATAGCAGAGATGCCTGCAGATTGCAACGAGGAACATGGAAATAACTGGCAATAAAATGGGCAGGTAGCATTGCTACTTTACAGCTTTCAAGGGACTGTCCATGTGGAGTCCTTGTGCAGGTTTTTCTCAGTTTTAAGTGACCTTCTCCCAAAAGACTATCCACTGTTACACACTGCAACACTGACAAGGTTAAATCAAAACATGCAATATTCGTTTTATGCTGTATTATTGATATTTATTTAACAAAATAATAAATGTATGGTTCAGTCAAGTAGCTTAACTAAAACGATCTACTGAACACAAAGTTCAATAGCTGCATTTATTAAATATAAAAGATTTAATTTACACTGCTTTTTCTATTTCATGCACCAATAAATGTATTAAGCAGCTCAATGCGGTTGAATTTACCCAACAGCTCACAAAAAAAAGTGTTTCTTTTTCTGAAATGTACATACAATGTTTTTTCTTGCTTTATAAATCAAGAAAAAACAATATACATCTTTTTATCCTTTGCTTTAACGCTTTTGATCTGATCTGTCTCTTAACTTCAATTATTAAATAAATGAATAATAAACCATGTGTAGTTTTTCTATAGGAGGTTAGATGTAACAAATATGAACATGAATTGGGTTAGTAGTTAATTATTAACCCTAACCATTAACTTAGTCTTAGACTCTTAAAATCAAGCTTTAGATTTTCCTCTAAAAACATGCAGTTTTTTTTTTATTCAACACAAACCTTCACAACTAAAAATTATTATAATCATCTAAAGATTGAGCCAGCTCCAGTTGTGTCCCACCTCATGAAGTTAGAAAATGCCGACTCCACAAGGATCCTGAGGCATCTAGAGTTTGGGCCCGCTCCATTAGTGTCCCACCTCATAATGATTTTGGACCTTCAAAGAGAATATGCCGACGCTGTGAGGATCCCAAGCCATCTAGAGACTTACCAGCGCTAGTTGGATCCTACTTCATGAAGATTTTGGACACTGGACTTTAAGGACAAACTACCTCTTAAACAATACTCATGGAGAAGTTGGTGTTGAATCTATAATGATCACAGATGTTGAGCAAATTTATAGGTTGCTCAGAAGCACCTGGTTTCACAACTTTTTAGTCTGATTCCTCTCACAGTTTCTTCCTCATACCATCACAAGTTTTTCAAGTCACTGTCTCCATTAGGTTGCTCATTAGAGATAGACTTATAAGGAATACATTTATAGGCACTAAACGTATACATTCTAAATTCATAACCCATTTATCTCTGTAAACTGAATTGAATTGACTTTTATTTCTGGGGTCATAGTTGATATTTTAAGCTGATCCCGGATAATAATTTTCATTTTATTTCCACAGCATTTTATACAGAATTTATTGTCAAAAGAATCCTTTACTGTAGATTTAGATTAAGACAAACAAGGAAACCTTTTTTTTTAAGTGCTGAAATCACACACTATGTAAAAATATTTACTTAGGGCTTACTTTCCTAATGGACAGCTCGTTATGCTGCCTGAGCTTGCTTAAACTGCTGACCTTCTAACCCAGAGAATTGACCCCTGAGACATTATGACCCTATTTACAGTCGAGATGAAAACGTCGTCCAAATTCATTACCATTATGGGCAGCATCTTAATGCAAAACCTCACTGTGCATACTGCCCAAGGCCACAAGTCAAACACGACTTCATTATTACTATAAATGGAAACAGTCCACTTTGACAGCGTAGTTAGACTCTTCTTATTTTTACATGAAGCAATGAACTACCACACACCAAGTAAAGCTCTTGGATTCTATGTTGAATTCTACATTGAGTTAATACACTTGCAATAAATCGTATTACTAATTAGTATCGAATTGCAAACAAATCAGCCATATAGCCATGCTTTAGTGTATAAGGTAATGTATATATTAATGTACACACTTTGGCCCTGGGCTGTGTATGGGTACTTCCCCTACTGTCCCCTAACTTTAAGATAATTGAACTTTTGGCCAAAGCTGAGTCACGGTGTCCCTTTCTCTCATGTTTAACTTTGTCTCTCTTTGTATAGAGGATCAGCATAATGAGGACACTGGAATCAGATCACTGAGCAGAAAAAAGACACAGTAAGATTCATGAATATTCATAGCTACATATGGCTCTGATCAGTGGCTCCGCTCCTGCCTCTTACTTATGTGAAGGAGCTAATTGGAAATGCCTAATTTGACAGGAGGCGTCTGCTGTTGTCAAAAGTAACAACCTTCATGAAAGTCTGCACGGAAAGCAGTGGTGATCTAAAGTATGGGGCAACACTAACATATGGCATTGAAATGCTGTAGAGTGAGGACACAGAATTATTCCTTACTGAGGGTGAGAATCAGGACATGGAGTGAGAGGATCTTTATTTTTACACTTTTAAATAATGGATTAATTGTTTTTCTGTTGAATTAAGCAGCATTCTTGGGTAGAGAAGTTTTAAATGGCAAACATTGTTTCTGCTTCATCTGGTTTAGTTAAGGTTAAGGTTAAGGTGAGTGCCAGAGATTGAATGGTACAACTTCAGGGCAGGTGTATCAGATTCCCACTGTATACACTAATTATAGTATTAAAACCACCTGCTGCATTCTGACATGTGCCACCTACAATAGCTTTGACCCATTAAAGCATGGACTCCAAAAGACTGTTCAGTTCTATAAGCTGTGAGTTGTAACTTCTATGGATCAGACTTATTTGTTTATCAAACATAGTAGATGCTCCATCAGATTGAGTTCTGGGGAATTTTGAGGCAGGTTTTGCCATTTTCACTATTCTTTGCCCCTTACAAACATTGTTAAGCCTTGACCCTCTCACCAGTTCAGCGTTATTTTTCCCTAGACAACTTTTGGAACACCCTACAAGACTTGCCCTTTTGGTAATGCTCAGACCCAGTCATCCAGCAATCACAATTTAGTCCTTGTCAAAGTAATTTAGATCCCCACACATGCCCATTTTTCTTGCTTAAAACACCTCAACTTTGAGAAATGGCTGTTCACTTGCTGTCCAATATATCCCACCACAACACATGCCATTATAATTAGTTAATTAATACTATTTACTTCCTCTTTCAGTCATTTTATTGTTATGAATGATCTTCTACTCAATCGCGCCTCCCTCACCTTGTACCCGAAATGTCCTACATGCGTGATCCCACTAATAAACTTGTTTCTAATCCTGTCCATCCTCGTTACTCCCAGTGAAAATCCCAGCATCTTCAGCTCTGCTACCTCCAGATCCACCTCCTGTCTTTTACTCAATGCCACTGTCTCTAATCCATACAACATCGCAGGTCTCACCACAGTCCTATAAACTTTCCCATTAACTCTTGCAGATACTCTTCTATCACAAATCACTTCTGCCACTCTTCTCCACCCACTCCACCCTGCCTGCACTCTTTTCTTCACTTCTCTAACACACTCTCCATTACTTTGTACTGTTGACCCCAGGTACCTTCTCCACCTCTTCTCTCTGCAACCGCACCACTCCACTGAACTCCCTCTCATTCAAACACATGTACTCTGTCTTACTTACTCTTACTCTTACTGACTTTTATTCCCCTTCTCTCCAGCACGTACCTCCACCTCTACAGGCTCTTCTTCACCTGCTCCCTACTCTTACCACAAATCACAATATCATCCGCATACATCAAAGTCCATAGAGACTCCTGTCTGGCTTAATCCGTCAACCTGTCCATCACCACTGCAAACAGGAAAGGGCTCAGAGCCAATCCTTGATGCAGTCCAACTCCCAACTTAAACCAGACTGTCGTTCCTACTGCTCACTTCACTGCTGTCACACTGTCCTCATACATGTCCTGCACCACCCCCACATACAGTACATCTCTGCCATACCTGACTTCCTCATTGAATACCACAACTCCTCTTGTTGTATGCTTTCTTTAAATCTACAAACACAAAATGCAACTCCTTCTGACCTTCTCTATACTTCTCCATCAACAATTTCAAAGCAAATAATGCATCTGTGGTGCTCTTCCTCAGAAAGAAACCATACTGTTGCACAGAGATGGTCACCTCTTCTCTCAGTCTGGCTTCCGCTACTCTTTTCCATAACTTCACAGTGTGACTGTTCAACTTTATTCCCCTGTAGTTACTGCAGGTCTGTACATCTCCCTTATTCTTAAAAGATCAGTCCATCAGTTGCATCTCCTGCATAAAATATAGTCCACCTGCTAGTCCACCTCTTAAAAGTCACCCTATGCTCCTCCTTCTGCTTAAAATATTTATTTACCACTGTTATTTCCATCTTTCTTGCTAAATTTACCACCATCTGCCCCTCCACATTCTTCTCCTTAAGGCCATACCAACCCATCACTTCCTTATCATCTTTGTTTCCTTCACCAACATGCCCATTAAAGTCTGCCCCAATCACTAATCTTTCTTTCCTAGGTACTCCTTCTTCCACTTCATCTAACTCACTCCAGAATTTTCCTTCTCCTCCATCTCACAACTCACTTTTTGAGCATAAGCACTGATGACATTTATCATCACCCCTTCAAATTCCAGCTTCACATTTATAAACAGAAATCAAAACTCTCTTCACCTTTACTACACTGTTATTGTACTCTTCCTTCAGGATCACCCCTACACCTTTTCTCTTTCCATCAACCCCATGATAGAACAGTTTATGTTACGTTATGGATGATCTGAACCCAGCTATTAATCTGAACCCAGCCATTATGGTTGCACAAACCAGTGCACTCATAGTGCCGGTTCCAAGCCCGGATAAATGAGGAGGGTTGCAGTAGTAAGGGCATCCAGCGTAAAAACATCACCAAATCAAATATGCGGATTACAAAACTAAATGTTATGGACGATCTATGCATTGTAATTCATTGTAAATTGTTCTAATCCCATTTATGCCTTTCTGGGTGCTGCGCAATTGTGTTTACACATTGTACAATTTTAATTTCATTGATGATGACCGATTTTGGACCTTGAACCTTTTGCTCAATATATTTATTATCAAAAATGTATAATAAAACTACATCATGTGAAAAATGGGACAATTTGTATCTGTGGAATTTGATGCACTAGTTTTTTACGCATTCTTATGACGACCATTTAATGGGTTGATTTGTATGCTGAATGTTTATTATTCACATTTTTTTACCTAATTATTTGGATTAGTTCCTGATATTTTAGACCCTGTGTACATGCAGGACCTCAATATAAAAAAAAATCTTTAAACCTAAAAAGCGATTCCATGAGGACTGCCCATATGACATTAGCTGCACATTTACGGTAAGTCCTGCTGTCTTCAACCACAAGCTTGGCATTGCTCAAGAACTGGATGTGGTTTGAGGTGAGTATATAGGCATTTTTTTTGTTTAGTTTTTTTGGAAAATACTGGGTCAGGCAGCCTTCTATTACTAATTAGCAGTATTTGTCTGGTAAATCCAGAGCTATAATAATAATAATAATTATAATAATAATAATAAGTCCAACAATACCCTGGCTGATCATATACATTTGGGCCCATCAAACCACTCGCTGTGCAGAACTGTGTGTTGGAGTGTTTTTCAATGTAAATGAGTTCTAGAATATTCTTAATAACATTACTGTTTATAAAAATATTCCTTGATGCATCAGAATTAGAATGGCTTTAAGAATGAACCGTATTTTAGCTTGAAATTCTGTCTCCATCATATTAAACAGCTAATTAGGTTTGTACGTCAGAAACAGAATCCGTGCCCCATGTTTATTCAGGATTAAGAGCTTGGGTCACTGTTTAATGAAACGATAGGCAGCGTCAAGCAAACAGTGAACGTGTGACGGTGTGTGTGTGTGTGTGTGTGTGTGTGTGTGTGTGTGTGTGTGTGTGTGTGTGTGTGTGAGTGTGTGCATATGCGTATGGGTGTGTGCGTGTGTGTATGCATATGTCTGTGTGTGTGTGTGTTTGAGGGAGAAATCTCCTTTCCATTGCACTGGTGAGTGAAGCTTAAATATTTACCCTGTTTCAAACAAGCACAGTCTCAGATGGGGCTCAGAGGAAAATGTCCTGTGTGTTATTCTCCACTCAGCCCATGTGGGTCTGATTAACTAAACGAGATTTAGAGTGGATACGCTGCTTTGTTAGCATTTTATTCTGATCATGAGAGCAAGGGTCGAAGGTCACGGCGTAGTATGTCAGCCTGCTCTCTTTGAGTATACATTTGCGCTCTGTCGCAAACATTGCCATCTGTTCTCACTAGAGCATCAGCCATTTTAAGAAACTTCCCAAAACCCACACTGTATAGAAGACATCTTGATATGGAGTGATTCGATCGTTTGCGTGCACTGCCATCAGTTCTAAAATGGCTTCAAACAGAGCCTTTAATATAACAAACCTAAAATGAAGGCTCTTGGTTGCAGATCAGATAATTTCCCTGTGGGATCAATAAAATATTCTAAATAACTTTTTTTAGAATAATGAACTAACTATCTTGTTTGTATGTGCTTAGCCTTATCTTGAGGCATCTGGAGGTCCCGTTGTGTCAGACTTCATGAAGATTTCGGACCTTAAAAGAGGATCAGTAGCCAGCTTAATCAATGTTAAACATACCAGCTTCATTAATGTTCAACATAAAATTCTACACATTTTATTGCTCTATCATTGAACATTTAAAGGTTCTGGCATGGAGAAGTTGGTGTTCAATCTTTAATGATGTCTAATTTATAACTTGCTCAGGAGCACCTAGTACCACAACTCCAACTGTCTGTAAGGACATTACTCATAATCACACACTCATGATTTTTCTTACTCTCTGGTGTTTGTAATGTTTTAATAATTTTTAATCACATCTGAAACGTACACCACTAGTTAGCTTATTAGCAGGCAGGTTATTAGCTAGACACTGAATAGGCAACAGCAGTCTGGGGTTCACTTACAGTGAGGAAAATAACTTAGAAATCTCCCACTTCTCCCACTTAGAAATCATGGAGGGGTCTTAAATTGTCATCGTAGGTGCATGTCCACTGTGAGAGACATAATCTAAAAAAAAAAATCCAGAAATCACAATATATGATTTTTAAACTATTTATTTGTATGATACAGCTGCAAATAAGTATTTGAACACCTGTCTATCAGCTAGAATTCTGACCCTCAAAGACCTGTTAGTCTGCCTTTAAAATGTCCACCTCCACTACATTTATTATCCTAAATTAGATGCACCAGTTTGAGGTCTTTAGCTGCATAAAGACACCTGTCCACCCCATACAATCAGTAAGAATCCAACTACTAACATGGCCAAGACCAAAGAGCTGTACAAAGACACTAGAGACAAAATTTTACACCTCCACAAGGCTGGAAAGGGCTACGGGGAAATTGCCAAGCAGCTTGGTAAAAAAAGGTCCACTGTTGGAGCAATCATTAGAAAATGGAAGAAGCTAAACATGACTGTCAATCTCCCTCGGACTGGGGCTCCGTGCAAGATCTTACCTTGTGGGGTCTCAATGATCCTAAGGAAGGTGAGAAATCAGCCCAGAACTACATGGGAGGAGCTGGTCAATGACCTGAAAAGAGCTGGGACCACCGTTTCCAAGGTTACTGTTGGTAATACACTAAGACGTCATGGTTTGAAATCATGCATGGCACAGAAGGTTCCCCTGCTTAAACCAGCACATGTCCAGGCACATCTTATGTTTGCTAATGACCATTTGGATGATCCAGAGGAGTCATGGGAGAAAGTCATGTGGTCAGATGAGACCAAAATAGAACTTTTGGGTCATATTTCCACTAAACGTGTTTGGAGGAAGAAGAATGATGAGTACCATCCCAAGAACACCATCCCTACTGTGAAGCATGGGGGTGGTAGCATCATGCTTTGGGGGTGTTTTTCTTCACATGGGACAGGGCGACTGCACTGTATTAAGGAGAGGCTGACCGGGGCCATGTATTACGAGATTTCAGTTAGAGCATTAAAGATGGGTCGAGGCTGGGTCTTCCAACATGACAATGACCCGAAGCACACAGCCAGGATAACCAAGGAGTGGCTCTGTAAGAAGCATATCAAGATTCTGGCGTGGCCTAGCCAGTCTCCAGACCTAAACCCAATAGAGAATCTTTGGAGGGAGCTCAAACTCCGTGTTTCTCAGCGACAGGCCAGAAATCTGACTGATCTAGAGAAGATCTGTGTGGAGGAGAGGACCAAAATCCCTCCTGCAGTGTGTGCAAACCTGGTGAAAAACTACAGGAAACGTTTGACCTCTGTAATTGCAAACAAAGGCTACTGTACCAAATATTAACATTGACTTTCTCAGGTGTTCAAATACTTATTTGCAGCTGTATCATACAAATAAATAGTTAAAAAATCATACATTATGATTTCTGGATTTTTTTTTTTTAGATTATGTCTCTCACAGTGGACATGCACCTACGATGACAATTTCAGACCCCTCCATGATTTCTAAGTGGGAGAACTTGCAAAATAGCAGGGTGTTCAAATACTTATTTTCCTCACTGTAAAACATGTACAAGTTTGATTGGTAGATTTTAATTACAGATCACTGGACGAAGTAAGATAATATTTGAAGGGTTGTGTATACTTGTATACTTCGCATACTTATATATTATAAGCATTTATAAAATATTAGTGAACCGGTCTAGTGGTTAAGATGCAGCGCTCCCACCGCTGCGACCCGGGTTCGATTCCCGGTCAGGGAACCATCCCCAGCCACTCTTAGTGCCGGTCCCAAGCCCGGATAAATTGGGGAGGGTTGCGTTAGGAAGGGCATCCAGCGTAAAACATGTGCCAAATCAAACGTGCGGAGGATCCGCTGTGGCGACCCCTAACGGGAGAAGCCGAAAAGAAAGTTTAGTTTTTTTTTATAAAATATTAGTGAACACAGTGTCAGTGTTTTTCATTCAGGTATTCAGAGAGCCGAATCATTACATGAGTCATTATGGCATTTTATTTGCCCAAAGATCAGAATTCAGCAGCTATTTCACAACTATTAGGGCTTTTTGTGATATCTTATGGAGGAAAAACAGAACACGCATTTACTTAGCAACAGATACTATTACAGAACCAGGACTAACTGTTTATTAGGTTTTCTAATCTAGTGACAAAAAACATTGATTCCCCTCAAGAATACAGCAGAGCTTATTGAATTTATATAAACACTGACTACTCAATGACAGCTTATTTTTTTGCTATCTTCAAGCCCTAAACCAGTCTGCCTGTGTGGCTTGGATTTTAATCAATAACCGATAATTGGTTGCAGACGGACCTTGTTTAGCCGTTCATGGCATGTACAGAACTCCCGAGACACGATGTCTTTCCAAGCTCCAAATCCAAACCATGCATATAATTCATACGTGTGATACAAATACCAAAAAGGAAAAGTGAGATTCTATTATGCACCAGATGAAGTAAACACGTTGGCTTTCCAATCATAATATCCCTTGTGTATTCGACAGAAGAGAAAATTGGGGGTTGGTTAGGGGTATACAGCCGTGATTTAGCGCTAAGTGTAATTTTTTTTTTTTTTGAGCAGAAGAAAAGCCCTGTCTACTTCTGCTCATTCCACAATAAAGTAAAGGAAGTTTGTAGGCTGTGGTTGAGCATCATGTAAACTGCATGCTGAAAACTTCCCAGACTGTAGACACAGTGTTCCTCTGAGGTTTACATACTCGGGGCCTTGATTTACTCAAGATTTATGGATGTGTTTGTAAATACAATATTTACTAACAGGGTCTTTGCAGCAATGCGTCAAATGAGGAAGCGAGGATGTGTGTGTGTGTGTGTGTGTGTGTGTGTGTGTGTGTGTGTGTGTGTGCGTGCGTGCGTGCGTGTGTGTCTATACAAAAATACATTCAGCCTGAAATGCACTTTGATTACATGTGTAAATTAATACCAGAACCTAAAAGGGCATTAACAGAAAGTACTTAATTTTTAAAATAACTTTCCAGAATTAGGGACTTGTTTATTGAAATTATAATTATTTCTTGGGATATTTTTTTTTTTTGCCTCCATATTCTGAAGCTCACTGATTTCACATTTCTCATAAGGCAAAATTCCTGGCTTTCCATGTTTTTATACTTCCTCTCCTACACCAATGACATTGAGGAGCGTGTGTGTGTGTGTGTGTGTGTGTGTGTGTGTATATGTGTGTGCATGTGTGTAGTGCTAATACGAGTGCATCAGGTACAGCAGAGTTGTGTATTGTTGCTGTGTCTCTTCAGGCATTCTGTGTGTGTGTGTGTGTGTGTGTGTGTGTGTGTGTGTGTGTGTGTGTGTGTGTGTGTGTGTGTGTGTGTGTGTGTGTGTTGAATTTTAACATATGCTGATTATTCAGCATCTTACATCTTTATTCTGTCATTTCAGATTCTCCCTGTCTGTTAGTGTGTTCTCAGTGTTTGCATGTTTTAAGGACACACACACACACACACACACACACACACACACAGACACACACACACACACACACACACACACACACACACACACAAAGATAAAATATTTGATGCTGTCTGTGCCTTTAAAATGTCATCACTGTTTTATCTTCTGGCACTAAATGTCATATTAGCAACACAAAGGCAAGCCTAATTGTTTAGTTGATATTGTTTTTCCTGGAACTTGTGTAGATCAGCGTGCGAAATAACACTGTTAAAATAAGCATCTTTTGATTGAACACTGTTTATTGTCGATCTAAAGGTCATCTCATAAAAAACTAATGTAGGCTAAATCACTTCTCCATTTACAGTGCGTTGACTTCAGTTCCATAACCATAGAAACTGCACCGCATTCAATAGTCTCTCTCTCTCTCTCTCTCTCTCTCTCTCTCTCTCTCTCTCTCTCTCTCTCTCTCTCTTACACACACACACACACACACACACACACACACACACACACACACACACACACACACACACACACAATCACAGATACCTTATAATGTTTGTCACAATGGCTACTTTACAATACCTTTTGTAGGTTGAATATTAAATTTGTGAATGGGTGTGTGAAATTATTTGATATATATATATATATAATTTGCTAATTTGCCAGCATATTATTCTGTAGATACTAAACAGGCAACAACAGCCTGGTGTTTATTTTAAACATATAGAAGTAGAATTAGTAGATTTCAATGACAGATCACTGGACAAGTAGAACTTTTAGAGGGATGTGTATCTTGTATACTTTGCATATTTCTATAAAATAATAGTGAAGACAGTGTATTAGTTTTCTTATCAGCATCTCTGCATCTGGACAGTTAATTTCTCCCATCATTCAGCTAAAAATCTTTTGTCATGCCTCTTGTAAAACTTGCAAAAGCTTTCGGCTAGTTGAAGATTTCTTTCTTTTCATCCCAAAGCAGTTCAATAGGATTTTGGTGCGGTGACTGGGCAGGCATTTTCATGATTAGATAACACTTCAGCTGATTGTTTGCTCGCTGAATAGCTTACAGAGCTTGGATTTATTCTTCAGATCATTGTTTTGTTGTATGATGTAGTTGTTTACAATTAGCTGCAGTCCAAATGGAATTGGATGGGGTTGAGGTATGGAATGGTAGCCATGTTAGATTAGTATTTCTTTTACCCTGAATAAGTCTCCAACCGTCCCTGCTCTAAAACAACCCCAATCCATTAAGCTTCCACCTCCATGTTTAACCGTGGCTGTGAGGCAGTCTGCTAAGACCTTCTCTCCTGTTTTCTGTTTTACACAAGTTCTTCTGTTAGAGACCAAAATGTTAAATTTTAAAAACTAATCTGTCTACAGAACATTCTTTTAATAATTGTCCAATTCTTGTGCATTTTTGCCTTTTTGTTGCATATGTTGTTGCAGATATGAGTATGTATGCATGGCACAATGGACTGACATCCTATTCAGCATGTATCCCCAACCACACAGTTGCTTATAATTACTAGTCAACAATGGCATATATGGAAGAATCTTTCAATTTGGAGTGTCTAAAATACCTAAGAAGTCCAACATGGTTCTAGCCAAAAGTCTTACAGCTACCATCATCATATTTCTCATTTTAATTCCATTAGATCACTAGCAAAGTTTCAGACAAGCACATCCTAAAAACAGATATAATGACATCACACAGCAGCAGGACTTCACACGTAGAACCAGCTGTGCTCAATGCGTTTTTACAAGAACGAAAAAAAGAGAAAAGAAGAAATCCTGTCCCCACACAAGTGTGAACTGTCATGGAAAAGTAAACAATTCTCATTCTGAAGCCCTGCAGATTGGCTGGACAAATCTAACTTTCCATGAACATTAGTAAAGAAGCACTGCATTACATTACACCAAGGAGAACAGCTTATGCTAATACAGTAAGTACATACTATGTCAATTTTGCATACCAATTTTATTTTGGCACTTAAATCCTAGCTCCTTTCAGAGCTCATCAATATATAATCAACCAGAATCTTTATAGACTCCACCAGTGCAGATAATTCCCATCAGTTCAGGATACTCACGCAACTTTTACAGAGTACCCTACTACTAATGTTAGATTCTACAACAATAAGCACAGAAGTCATCATTCACTTAAAGAAAAATCCTCTTACAAAGACACAAGTGACTTATATCCAAATACCCCTTGTATTACCATTGTTTTAGGGTTGCCATGGCAGCAAAAACACATTTCTCCTGGTCTGAACACCACATAATAACCACTGCCTTCACAATGTAGAGAAGTGAACATACCAGTCTATTTTGAAGAAAGTACTCAGTAAGGCCAAAACTCACAGACTGCACCGATCCGCGCTTTAATACTACCCCTGCAAGGTCATATTTCCGAGGACATCGCTTGTCCCATGCTGAGAGCTAGGCCATGGAAGAGTGCACATGAGATGAAAGGAATAAATAAGGCCTGGTATTTTATTATTTTTTTAAATCATTTTTCCTTATGTGGGGTGTCAGTCCCTGCAGTGACTGTGGCCTTAACCAAATTGTAGTCTCTTGTGGCTTCAGCCTTAGAACACCAAGGATCTGTGGGAGTGGAAATTCTTATTCCCACTATGAATGTTTGCTCATGCCATACATATTCCCCCTTAGCATACCAAGGATGCAGGTCCTAAAAAGACTCCATGGGTGTTCACCAGAGAGGTAAACTTGGATTCCAAGTATTTAGAGTGTCCTCATATATAGTATATATACGTATATATAAATAAACTATAATTGTTTTTATATATACATAAAATATAAATTTTTTATCATAGTGATTACATTTAGATTCATTTATTTGATTATATTAAATCAAATAAAAGGAGGTTTAGTGAGTGAGTAGCCACAGTTACACTGCACTAACTCTAGTTTTTCTTTTATTCCCCTGGAATTGTTACGTATATTTTCAAGTGTAATAATTATAACAAAATGCAATTAAAGTGCGATGTGGAGACTAAAGAAACTTGCGATCCACCACTTAATACTTTCCTAAGGGAAACACCGATTGTAACTAGCTTGCGCACAAAAAAGGATTGCCTTCACCGAATGTACCAAATCAGAAGCGAAAACCTAAAAATATGTGTACCGCTACATCACTATGTATATACGTATATATATATATATATATATATAGTGTCTAGCTCTTCCTAAAAAATTTATTTTTAAGTATGTCCAAGACCAAATCAATTTCTCTTCCTCCGTAGGCATAAAAAAGTATGTAAGTATGATGTATTAATGTGTGCAGTGCACTACAGGCATGTCTTGCCAGTCGAACTTGTCTGAAAAATCTAACATCCATTTACACGTACTGTAAGCAGTGAGGCCAAGAGATAAAACTAAAAACCTGTATCAGTTACAGTATCTTGTTACAGTAGCACCTCTCAATAAATGCGATATATCACACAGCAATATCAGACAGCAAGAGAATATTCTGTTCTCAGAGCTGATGTGTTGAAAGCAGGAAAATGGATGAGGATCTGAGTGACTTTGACAAAGGCCACATTATCACATCAGATAATTGGGTCAGAACATTTCTAAGTCTTGTGGGGTGTTCCAAGTTATACAGTGCTTAGTACCTACTAAAGGGGGTCCGAGAAAGGTCTGGTGGTGAACCGGCTCAGATCATGAACCAGAATCTAATATAAGACAATAAATCTTCAACAGTACTTGAGTATTTGACTCATATTAGATGTAGACTGAAAGATGCACTAGTCCTCAACACTAAGGCACATTTTAGTGAAAGCCAAAAACAGTTGATTTGTGAGGTTTTATTTCCTAAAACATAAATCTAATCGTATACCTCAACACTGCATTAACCAACAGCAACATGCCGAAACTGAACAAAGACCTAACAAGTTGGTGAAATAAAAAGACACAATGGTAAAGCAAAAAGGTATGGTCAGTTAACAAATAAGAAAACAGCCTCGTGTCACCAAGTAGAAGATTCATTAATATTCATATGACACACAAAATAAAAGTCATTTTAGATATAAAGGTATATTCAGAGCTGACTTAATGATGCACCTCTCAGTCTCAGGAAGGGGCCAATTATTAAAAAATAAAAAAAAAGCTGTTTCTTAAAGTGTTTGAAATTTATTCCAGCTCTTTTTGGACTGAAAATGAGGCCAGCGATGCTAAAAAAAAGTTGCTCACGCGCAGCAGATGTGGGTAGGGGAGTGCCGAACCCTAAGGACAGCTTTAGCAGAGGTGCAAAACTCAATTGGTAAATCTCATTGTCAGTTGTGAAAAGAATATATTTGGAATCATAAATGTAGTTGAGTAGAGAGTAAAAGTTAGTTGCATCTTTGATATTCAGTAAAACTAGAAAGTAGCCAAAAAAATACAGTAACGAAGGACATTTACTCAAATTCTTGTGGTAAAGTTTTAATAATTCCTTGGCTTGTTAATAATAATAATAATAATAATAATAATAATAATAATAATAATAATAATAATAATAATAATAATAATAATGCCTTGTTCACTTAAGATCTAACTCACACCTGCATTCACACACACACACACACACACACACACACACACACACACACACACACACAAACACACACACACAAACACACACACACACACACACACACACACACACACACACACACACACTATTAACGTAGACTTCCATCCACTTATTGCAACGTCTCACTTCTGGTTATTATCCAGCATAGTTAAGCTTGATCAGTTCTAATTTACATGCACTTGGTGAGTGCTGGGAGAGGAACCATAAATACAGGAAACACAATAAAACTTTTTTTAGTGGGGAAAAAAAATTATATTACTACTTAGATTAAAAAATAAACACCACTAAGCTAGAAACATAATTGCCCACAGGTAATCTCATTTCTACATTTCCCTAAGATCTCATTTAGGCCTCTAGCTGCCAGACAAATTCGGAACAAGACAGATCCTCTAGCATTTCCTAATGAGATCATAGATGAATGTTGTATATCCTACAATTTTAGTAACAGCAAAGGGAGAGTAACACAAATGGGATTTAAATCCTAAACAAGTCGGTAATCAAATGTCATCCGTTACCTAGCAACCAGACTGCGGCACGATGTTCAGTGGAAGCCTACTTTATTAATAAACATCTATCTCTGTTTTTTAAATGGATTTTGATCATTTTCTTTTATATTTTTGATTATTTAGTGTCTAGTTTCACAGCCTGAAAGTTGTTAACAAAAGTAGCACCATTACACTAATCATGCTACACTGTTGGCTATTAAACAAGAACCACGCTATGTCTCCAGCCAAGTACCTAAGAGTAGAAAGTAAACTATAAATAAATTCGAGACACTATTAGGGTTATTCTTACTTGAGGACACTTTTGAAGAGATTCTGGCAAATTAGGATGCTTCTGTAATCCTCTTTCCCTATCTGGAGGAAAAGATAAGATCTTGAGTTTAGGGAACTGCTAATCTGCAATAGCTATTTTCCTATTTAAGATCTGCTAAAACAGATAAGATAACGAGAGAGAAAGATTGCCAAAAGTGCATTTTTGTGGCAATATAGACAGACACTAATGGCCCATAATGTGCAGGATGGATTTATAATATATATTAAGAAATGTATTGTTCAAAAAGCATCTCAACACATAAAATGAATAGCAAATGCTGTTTTTTTAACCTACAGCAGTTATTTAGTTGCATGCCTCCATCTCAAGGTTTCCTCTTCATAACATCTCAGGGAGTTTTTCCTTGCCACAACTGAAACTTTAAGTTGGAATGTATACGTTCAGTGCCTATAAGTTTGTTCCTTCAAGTCTTAAATAAACAAAAATATAGGCACTAAACTTATACACTTCAAATTCATAACCTCCATATCTCTGTAAAGCTACTTTGGGACAAGATCCATTTTTAAAAGTGCTATACATATAAAGCTGAATTTAATTCCATTGTGTAGTGTGGTCTTATCTTGATGAACAAAGGTTTTTGGACACATGACCATAAGATTTGTATGATATTTCTGAACATCCCATTTGGCATTTAGTCCCCATTTGCTGTCATAATAACCTCCACTCTTCTAGGAAGGTGTTCCACTAGATTTCTTGTGTATTTGTGGAGATTTGTATTCATTTTACCACAGAGGTATTAGTAGAGTCATCTACTGATGTAGGGTGAGGTGAGGATTTCTGAGGTGCCACTCCGAATCATCCCAAAGGTGTTTAATTTGGTTGAGTTTGGAGCTCTATAGCAGGCCATATAAGATCTTCCACTATAAGCCATGTAAACCGAATCTTCATGGAGCTGGCATTGTCATGCTGGACAATTCTAGTTCAATGGAAGGAAACATTTATTAATGCCATATCCAAATCCAATACAGTTGTGTGACTATAAGTTTATGAAAACATTTTGGGAAAGAACCACATATGGCTGGAAAAGTCAGGTTTCCCAATGCTTTCATCCATATATTGTATCTCAGCGTCTTGGTGCCAAAGCAGACCGAAGAGTTAACATTGAAATAAAAACTACTTCTTGTGGTAGATCTAAACAGAAAATTGCAAAGCCCAGGTTGTTTTGTTACAGAAGAAACAGAAGGTAAAGATGCTCCATTACATGAGTGTAAAATCGAAACAATTTGCAATTGTTTCTCATTAATCGTAATCGCTGGCAAATGTTTGTTGTGTAAGAGGAACACTAGCGAGAACACTATACTGTCATAAACAGTCATTCTCTCTTTTTTTAAAAAAAAAGAAAAGCCAAAAAAGCACAAACTCCTCTGTGACAATTACAGTGTGCTGACACTGAAGACTCCTTACATAAACCCACCATGTCAGTTTGACTTCTTACTTTGTTAATGTGAAACTACGCCTATTTAAAAAAAAAAAAAAAAAAAGAAAATAAGTTTTTTAATTTGTTGATTAATATTCTTAGAGAGTGTAGAGCTTCCATGCGACATCTGTCTACATGGAAGTTCTCATAACCTCCAAGCCTTATTTCAGCATTAACCTGTAATATTGAATAGTTGAATAATATAGCTTTTTTTTCTTTTTTTTTTTTTCGTATGCTTTGACTTTCTTCTGTGTATGTGTGTGTGTCCTCAGGCATTGGGAACATACTGACTGTCTGACAGCTCTACCGATTCCAAACTGCTGAATAATCAGCATATGTTCAATTTAAACACACACTGACAGCCTGAGGAGACAGAATGTAGGAATGGGGGAGGGGGTGTTAGAATAGTGGTGGTGGTGCTGGTGGTGGACTGGTCTGTGTGTGTATATGTGTGTGTTTGGAGTGTGTGTCTTTCTTCAGTGACCTTCTCAGTGTTTTATTTGATTACATATTCATACTTTCCATCTCTTCCTCTTTCTTTTCTTATTCTCTTTTTGATTTTCTTTATTTTTAGTCGCATTTGTAGACATCTGCTACAAAACCAGAAGACATCCTAAAAATGAGTTAAAGGTCATCTTCATCTCATACTGAACCAAACTGTCTTTTAGTGAAGATAAAAAGAGCTTAAACACTGAATGATATCTATTAAAATAATCATGAGACCAAAATATTCTTTTCAACTTCTTTTCAAAAAATCACACAAAAAGGCCACAGGTGTTGTGACAAATTAGAGTCAGGAGTTCGTCCATCATTTATTCCTCTCAGAATGTTCAGATTTTTGCTGAGCTGATGCTTAACTGTATGTTGGTGATAAGTAGAAACCACAAGTGGCAATCAAAACAGGTTTAAAACAGAGCGCACGCCTGACCCTGATTGGTGCTTTGCTGTGTAATTGACCAGTTAAGTTTTTATCCACTCATAAATAAAAAGGAATGACCGATTTCACAAAATTTTGTTGAGTGAAAAGTAAGAGGTTTGACTTTGAAATTAAATGAAGTTAAAGTAAAAGTCTCCACAAACGGAAATACTTCAGTAAAATACAGATACACAAAGAAAGGTCTCTAAGTACAGTAACAAATCACATTTAATTTGTTACTGTCCATCACTGCTGCATGTCTATCAATCCTTGACCAATCTGGGTACAAGGGGAACAAAAAATGTAGCTGAGCTAGCTAAATAAGTAAGGTTTTTAGTAAAAAGCTTAGAATTGTACAAAATCTTCACTTGTAAATTCTCAGTGCAAAACTGCACACACCAGGCATGTGTTGGCTGATTGATGGCATTTGCAAGGTGGCGTCAGTCACCAGTCCATCACCTCGACCTACTGGTTCGAGACACTCTGAAGATGTTTCAATTCTTTCATTCTGGTGTCGGGACAGTTTTTTGTCACCAAAAAAACTGTGTGACATATTAACAGCATGTGGAGACTATGTGTGTGTGTGTGTGTGTGTGTGTGTGTGTGTCTGTGTGTTTGTGTGTGTGTGTGTGTTTGTGTGTGTGTGTGTGTTTGTGTGTGTGTGTGTGTGTGTGTGTGTGGCGGGGGGGGGTCGGGGTATGTGTGTGTGGGCGTATTGATGGATCTTTGTGTGTTCATTATGCTTCAGGCAGTCAGTGCAACACGTGCGCACACACACACACACACACACACGCGCGAAGTGAAGGTTTTCACATGATGATGCAATTCCACACAGTAGAACAGTAAGAGGTTCATCATCGCTTCCTCTTAAAGTCCCGAGTTTCTGGAGATTCACAAGCAGCAAAGTAGGAATACATACAGAAGACAAGCTTTTAATAGGATTTTTTTTATCTGCTTTACACATTCGTTTGTGGGCCGTGAAGCCTTTTGGGAAATGTAGTAACATGAGTGTTACTGCAGCACTGGGATTCAAACTCAAAGCCTTCTGATCTGAAAGCAGTGAGGCAGAAAATGGGCAACATGGAATTCGTGGAGCACATTTGCATCATGCCCAGATAATAAATTTAAACTTTAGAAGGGTAATGGGTGCCTTTGTGTGTGTGTGTGTGTGTGTGTGTGTGTGTGTGTGTGTGTGTGTGTGTGTGTGTGTGTGTGTGTGTGTGTGTGTGTGTGTGTGTGTGTGTATCAGTCTGTTTGGGGTGTTTATGAACACAACCAATTTCATGGTCTATGTTTTCACAGTAGCCAAAGTGTACAGTATGTGTATATATGTATGTGTTTCTGTGTGTATGTTTATTTATTTATTTTTAACGCATTAGAATTTAAATGCAAATCTTAAATGTTAAAGCCAGTATTTTTTTATATCAATAAATAAGACAAATCCAACTTTATATAATTATCCAAACCATTCACCCTCAATTCACCCTTGACTGGTCGCACTACCTCTCAGGGTACAAAGAAGACATGCTTCAAGTCTGTTCTCTGGCTACATCTACAATAATCCAGATTCATTTGAAAATGGTGTCTTCAACTAAAAACGATCCGCATTCACACTTTCTTATTCAATCATTTCCCAAAAGATGCTTATCCACACTGAAGCATCAGAAAACACTTACATCCCTGTACTGCGCATGAGTGAAACATAAGACGATTCGACTTGTTTAATTTCCGGCGTTTATTTTATTTCCGACTTCGATGAACGCCACACTGCAATGCAAAACTGTTTTCAAATGTATCCACTTTGGAAAGTGTTTTTAACAATCTGTTTTTTATATTTTTATTTTAAAAACACTGTCTTATTTTGGACAAAAGGCCAAAGCAAAAATTATACAATGTGTGGACATGGCCTCGATGTCCAAACAGCTGAGTCTCTAGCAGTCTTCAACATCTACAACCATCTTCCAGCAGTTTTTAAATTAGCATCACTTCATTAAAAAAAACTCTCTTTCTAGTTTTCTTTCCCAACAGTTTTTACACTGATGGTATTCATAGTTTGAATTCTAATGCCAAATTTTATCAATAGAAAAAGGAAATCTGCATGCGATTTCTCTCTCATACGGAGTCCTAAGAGCCCATGCATTATATTATTAGTTTCTTTCTTGTTTTCTCACGACTTAATTTTCTCCCCATAACAAAAATCTTATTTCTCATTATAACGACTTCATTTTTTTGTAAACATCATAAACATCATAAACATTGTGTCCTTATGAACAGTACTTGATTATTCTGTGTATTTGGCACAACAGCATGTTTGATCAAGGACTCACTGAACTGAAATAGCTCTGTGTCTGTCAGTGATTGACATTTTATTCATAAGTTTTTGACACTTGAGAGGCAGTAAAACAAGGCGCGAGATTTTCTCATGTTAGGAATACATTTTAATAAAACAGGTTTTTTCGTTGAGTTTACGAGAAAACTGCCATGATAACGAGAAAACAACATCTGTTATGTCAAGATCGTGAGAAAATGAAGTTGAGAACGAGAAAACAACCTTTGTTATGTGGCGAGAATATTGTGTCCTAATCACAAGAAAACTTCTGTACTCTCATACATCTCCAGATATCCAAAATACTGCTCGTCTTTGGATTTCATTGTTTTAGCACAGTGCAGCTCGGTTTGACTCTCTCGCTGTCTATATCTATCTATCTCTCTGTTTTTCTCTCTCTTTTTCTCTTTCTCTGAACAATAAGAACAATGGATTATCGCAGTTCACACTGAGCAGACATTGATCTGCTGTGCTGTTTATTACCTTTGACCCCAAGTTGCAGGTTTTCTGCTTTCTCCCAGCAGAAAAAACTGTAAACCTCCAAGAAAGAAAACCTTGTCACGTGGTGGTGGGAAGTTTCCGATAAGTCCTTCATCTTCTGAGGCACATCTCTGTCCGAAATGTCCCGGCCGTATTTTCTGGCGCTGGTCAACAAAAAAGTGTCAGACGGTTTAGAGGAAGTCGATTTTCATTTTGATTTAATGTCATAACAGCCTCTTGAAGACGAGAGATTGCTCTTTATACACGGAGTCTTCGCTACGAGCAGCTGCTCGTGTGCAGATATGCACAGGTGCCGAGGAGGAATTTGATTAAAGCACAGCAGGGAATGTCTCAGGAGAGCAGCAATCACTGCTGGAGTGAAATCAGTCGGGCATGACACTGAATCAGCAACTCTGGCATGACAGCTCATGGAGGAGCTTTTTGCTTCGTAAAATAGCTTCTGCAGAAGATACGATTTTCTATTATTATTTCAAAATGGTGATTGAGTTTTGTCACAGAAGCAACATCTTAAATGTTCTTAAATCTTAAATCTTAAAAAGGGACTGTTCACATTGTTATAAGGATAAAAATGACACTTAAAAAAAGTGAAAAAAATTCTACATATAATAAAAGCTTATTCGTTTTAAAGCTTAAATTGCTACAAGATTTGAAATTAGTCACATTAATCAAAAAAGCATGTATAGTGTAGCTGAAAAAATTACTGATTATAGTTCAATTTTTTTGATATTTTGTCTAATACACACATGCAGCGTAAAGGGCATCCTCAGATAAATATATACAGTAAACTGCCTGATAATTAGTTTTCTAAAATCCGCATCCGCACCCCAGACGAGGTGGGTAAAGCAGCATTTTTGAAGTCTGATTACATCGCTCTAGCTGCAGACAGGTGTGTCGACTCAATTACATGGGATTGGTTCTGTTTCAGGGGTGTGAAATGATTTGCGCTGTCATGAGCGATATAATGTTATAATGTGTTATTCCGCCATTAAAACAGAGCAAAGTCAAGATCCTGGAGACTGCTAAATTTTTGCAGCAGCTCATAGGGTTAGCAGCCAGAAATAAAAAATATGTAACTGTGTATGTATAAGGTATAAAAACAAACTATTACATTATATATCTAACAGATATTAGACAAATTCCCATTCCCTTGTTGCTTACCTGTGTGATTTAGTGATGGTGAGATTCACTGATTCGGTCCATCAGAATAAAAGTTAATGATGTGATGCCTCAATTTGAAAAAGTGTGCATCGGATAAAGGTTTGTAACAGGAATTTGTATAGCAATGCATAATTTTGAAACATATTTGCATCTGTAAAAATTACGTATTTATATGTAATTATTAGTAGATGCGCTATACTTCTATTATTTAAAAAGTGGCCAATAATTTGTGAGCAATGTTTTATATGTAGATTGATTTCTCCTAGCTAAACTGTTTTTTAAGCGCATTCTCTCAGCACCACCGCTGCTACGTGATTATAACGTATCCCAACACTACGGAGAGCGAGGCGCATACAGGGATTTGCGTAAAATACAGATTAACATGGCAGAGGTAGAGCTGCATATTCCTGTAGACAATACAGGAAAAGAACATCTAGTTTTATGTAATCTTTGCACTACAAAGGCCTGTTTGTAAAAGCACCATAAGTCAGAAGGCACTCAAGTAAATGTATGATTTGCTGTCTGTTTGATTCAAAGAAATAAAAGTGAACTATGTGTACAATATTGAACTGCATAGCATATGTTTTACATTGCATCATATTGCATTAAATCGCATTGTGTTGAATCAAATCAAAATATTTGGAAAGCCTCTGTGTGTCCATGCTCTGAATCACATGTGAAATCTGTCAAACAGAAAGGCAGGATGTCACCTGCGGGGTGACGTCACAACCAGGAAGTTATAAACGCACCTGCGTTGAAGCCATAACTAGCTTTTGTTTGTTCAGGAAGCGCTCTGTGTATGTCTGTGTCTGACAAAGAGACCAGGTAGTATCAGGTGATCGTAAGTAATATATATATATATATATATATATATATATATATATATATATATATATATATATATATATATATATATATATATATAATGGAAGGGAAGCAGTCTTGAGTGAGTAATATATATTCAGATCGGCTTGTGAGCAACCGCGAGCTGCTCTTCCTCCGAGAAGAGGGAGGGGATGGATGCCAGCGAACTCGCTAACACTCCCTCACAGCCAGTCATCTAAAGAGAGCTTTTGGAGGTGGTGACTCGTGCTGTTGCCAAGCTTAATTTAGCTTGACCAGACGAGAAGGAGAAGCAGCACCACCAAGTAAGCTGGATAAACGCTTTCTCTGCGTCACTGCTTGCATGCCAGGGTCTGCCTTTTTTACCGGATTTGCACACTGAGATGTCCAGGTCCTGGAGCAGCCCAAATTTGGCCCAACTCTTCAGCCCCAATATATCCCTTTATGATAGTGGGGTTAAAATAGTGCGGTTGTGGGGCGATGAGCTAGGTTGAAGATATGATAGTCAGCTATTTCTCCCCTGGTGCTGCATTGTCTCTGAAGGCCCTGGCACTGCGGACCAAGCCTCTGCGGAACAACATCAGCTTTGCTGGGCAAAGTTTACATGGCCGCAGGTCAGGCCGATGGCTGCCTGCACAAGATGGCCGTGTTGCAGGCGTTCCAGGCTAAACTGCTAAGGGAGTTGGATGAGTGCTATGTTGTGCTACAGACCTAGCTCTCAGGGCCACAATGATGACCGCTAGGGCTGTTGGCTAGTCCATGTCAGTCCTGGTAGCCAAAAAAAGCATCTGTGTCTTACCCTGTGAGAAATCCCTGACAGGGACAGAGCTTTCCTTACTGACAAGCTATCCCGGTGGCTCCCCATGGACTGTTGTCTGTGGCGTTCAGACCTCAGTATACGGTGCCCATCCCTCCTTAGTGCCCTCAGGAGGTCGATCTGTTAACTCTGCCATGTAAGGTGCTTCAGGGCACAGCGATTTCCAGCAAATGTCTCCTTCAACCTCCGATCAGAGTGTGGTAGCCTCTTAGGCTTGGTCCTTTGAAGCTTCTCTCCAAGACATTTGTAACGCTGTGGGCATTGCAGAAGCTAGCGTTGGCTCCACCACATGTGCGTTTATAGCTACCTGGTTGTGACGTCTGTTAGACAGACTGCACACGTGATTCAGAGCATGGACACATGGAGGCCTTCCCCAAATGTTGTTGACACAGCATCTCATTTTCTCATGGAACCAGGGTTACACGTGTAACCTGACGATCACACTGCTTCGTAATGGGGTAAATCATATCACATCGCATCAGTAGCTGCTTCATATGTATTTTTAAGATATTGTATTGTTGGCTATGCATCCAGATGCGAATCGCATCAGCATTTGTTATGGAGATGCACATCCTTAATATATATTTCCAATACAGGGGGTTCTTATCAAACTATAAGTATGAGCGGCAAAAAAAAAAGACCCAAAGATATTAATTAACACTTTAGAATAGTAAATAAACTGAAATGTTGAGGAATTAGTTTAATCATTCAATCTTTATACTGCTATTTATTAATCATGTAAGGGATATTTTTGGACTTTCACATGAACACTGGTTGTTACTAAGTTTTACTAACACACAATTTATTTAAGTGCAATTCCACTTTCACTCGGAAAATCATAAATGATGCTTAATAGTGGTAAGAGTAAAAAAAAAAAAAAAGGCTTTACACCTGCACAATTATTTTAAGTGCACTTCCACTTCCACAGGAATGACGTCAAGTAAATCATACATCTCTCAAATGACTTTCTTTGTTCAAGCACCATTTCTGCCCCTGTGCTCCTGCCACCATCAGCCAATCAAAAGTCAGAGTGCCCCATGTGTCCCTGATTTTACCCCGAGGCACTGAGACTTGGACAGAGTTAATGGGTGTGAGGAAACCCCAGCCATTGATTATTAATGAAGGCTGACCCCAGATTAACCATGTGGATTGATTTTCTTTCTAAATAATACAGCGCCTTTGTGGGACATGCGTGTGTGTGTGTGTGTGTGTGTGTGTGTGTGTGTGTGTGTGTGTGTGTGTGTGTGTGTGTGTGTGTGTGTGTGTTTGCATTCACTGACAGTATTGTGTTCCAATACCTCTGCAATATATATTCTTCTTGATAAAGATTTTTACTTTCAAACACAGACCAAGGAGAAAACAACTACTGTGCGTTACTGAAATGATCAAACTTATACATATTGCAAATGTTAATTTTTAAGACATATCAATTAATTTTATTTCCTTATATTTAGAAAGCATTTGATCCCGATTGTCATGAATCTGGAGCCTGTCCCAGAGAGTACAGAACAAAAGAATTCATCTTAGATCTGTCACAAATCACCAGACAGCGGAAACCGGGAGTAAAACAAAGTGTAGTTTTATTGTATCTACAAAAGACAAACAAAGAAAACTATGAAACTACAGTGCACAGAACAAAGAACTTAACTGTAGCGGGCATAATGAGAAGCACAGGGAAGTACAGGAGCAGCAAGTTCTAGGGTAAATGCACAGTAGATCGGACAGCGAGTGAATGGAGAGAGGGCTCCTTTAAAGTGGGCTGATTAAGGGAAAACAGGTGCAATGATGCCCTTAGCAAAGACAGGAGGTAAAACAATTTTTGTTAATAGATCATACTCCAAATCTTTCTAAAAAATTGTTTCAAACCTGAGATCCCAATGGAGGTACTACAAAATCAGACACAGAGTCCTCCAGGATTCAATAACACCTGTGTACATGTTAAACAAGTGGTATATATATATATATATAGGAGGCTGGTGGGAACAATGCTCAATGTGGTGAAGATGGCTTCACTAAGGGCACTGACGTCCGTTTTTGTAAACTTCCCTTGCCATCCATCCCCAAACATTCTCAAGGGGATTTAGATCAGGGGAACATGCAGGATGGTCCAGAAGTGCAACGTTATTGTCCTGGAAGAAGTTCCTTGTCAAGCGGGCATTGTGAACTGGAGTGTTGTCCTGTTGAAAGACAAAGTCATTACCGCACAGCGCGTCTGTGCGCTAATGACTGGGTCTATCAACAGGACAACACAATGTTGCCTGCTGCAACATGTCCACAAAGCCAGCCACCCCTGCACAGCCAGCTCCATTTTCCTATTGAAGGAAAAAGCACCCCAGATCATGATGGAGCCTCCGCCACTGTGCTGTGTAGAAAACATCTCTAGTGGAATCTCCTTGTCATGCCAGTATCGTTGGAAGCCATCAGGACCATTCAGGTTACATTTTTTCTCGTCCAAAAATAAAACCTTTCTCCATCTTTCAATGTCCCATATTGGGTGCACCCTTGCAAATTCCAAAATGGCAAGTTTGTAGTGTGGGAGGAGACGTGGCTTTTAAAGAAGTTTTTGTTTCTTAAGCCCTTCCCTCGAAGATGTCGTCTTTTGGGTTTTGGGCTGCAGTCGGCATCAGTAAGAGCTTTCATTTGGGTCGAGGTTGAGCCTGTGTCTTCACGGACAGCCAATCAGATCCTCCGGCTCAGTGAAGGTGAAATTTATTGGGGTCTACAACTTGATTTTTTGTCCCATAACTCTCAGTATCTTTTAAGAAATTTAAAATGACTGTTTTACAGCGTCCAACCTCGGCAACAATGGTGCGTTGTGAGAGCCCTTGCTTGTGCAGCTCAACAATCCTGCCACATTTAAAAACAGAAGGCCTTTTTTCTTTTGCCATCAGGAGATCATGACAGTGTGACCTTCTGAAGAGCAATGACATTAAAGCCATACTTTTGCCCAGATTTTTGAAGACTATGGTCTTAAACTTTGATCAGCTGATGAACAGCCTGTTTAAGTTTAAATGCAGTTCTGAATAAATTGCCTACTGTCTATTTCTTGTCTCTTGCTTTAGTTTCTTCTTTTGACATTTTAAAGAAGTTCTTACAACCTGGTTATGATTCAACAGCGCAAAATGTGAATACTTGGAATGTTTTCCCAGGTCTTAAGATTTTGTTCAGGAGTGTATATATATATTAGGAGGAGGTATAACAGAAATTTCTACACTAGTTCTGTAACACACCAACAGATGGCAGCACGAGGCTGCACGCACAGACAAAGGGAGCACCAACCTTCACCTTTAGATGCAGCTCAAAGGTTGCCATTTTGACACAGTGCAGAGATCCCGTGCGAATAGCAAAAGGTGCTTGACATGCTTTGAAAAAAAGACTTCCAAGACATAGAGGCAGGAATGTAGAACTATTTTGAAGGTGATGGCCTGTAAACGTAGAGAAATTAAGTAATCTCTTGTAAAAAGAGCTAGTCTCGAAGCTTTTGATACCACCTTGTATATATATATTTTCACGGATAAACCAGGTGTCAGAAACCGGGAGTAAAACAAGGTGTCGTTTATTGATCTTGAATATTCAAACACAAGAGAGTAAGAAAGTCGTAAGCACGGTAGGTAGTCTGGATGATCTATGGTCGTAATCTGTAGATCGGATGGTGAGTGAAGGGGAAGAGGGACCTTATAAAGGTGACGGAGAAATAGAGGACAGGTGTAGGTTAATAGTAGGAGGGAGAGGCTGAGTGAGAGTGTTGAGCGTTGGAGAGAGGTGTGACTGGTGGCTCTTTAACATATATATATACAGTAATCCCCCATTTATCACGGTGGTTATGTTTCAAAACCGCACGCGATAAACGAGAAACCGCAATAAACGACAAAACGTGATAAACGGACGCCACCCTAAAAATGCTATTTTATGTATACAGTACTGCACTGTATTAACAGTTTCCTTCATTTCATAATGAATAATTATATTTTTATTAATACATTTCCTTATTTCAACATAAAACTCATTGATGAACTCAACATGTTCATAAAAACAATTCCCTATAAGTTTTTTGGTCTATTGTGCTATCCGCGAGAGACTGGGAAAATCAGTGAAACAAATTAGTTATGTGGCAAATGCAATTCTGGGATAAACCGGGGGCACAAGATTCGAACCGCGATAAAGTGGGGGATAACTGTATGTGTGTGTGTATATATATATATATATATATATATATATATATATATATATATATATATATATATATATATATATATATATAAAAACTGTCTACGCATATGTGTATGTCTATCCAGGTGTGCCCTATTCATGCCCCAGGGTGCGTCTCATTTTTTCCGTAGTGGAACATAATCCTACTTACATCAAAGTTACACATATTACACTATTATTGCTATTAGGGAGTTCCATTAGTACTATAATACCAATGATCTATAGCTCAGATGATTGCTTTATGTTTAGTGTGTTGAGTCACTTAGACACTGTTGAGACCGGGAAGATATTGGAATTCTGTTCAAGTGGATTAATGTGCCACACTCCGTCCATCTGGAATTAAGAGCCACTGTATTCTTGCTATAAAATGCTGAATCATGTTGAGTATTTACACAACCGGAGCAGTGTAAGTGTTTCTGCGGCCTGTCTACGATTTACAAAAAGCAATGTTCAATGGCAATCAACGGCAGCTCTGCTTCTGAAGTGTGTATGTATGTTTTACTTGCGGTTCATGTGCCTCTGGGGAGGCAGGTGTGTTTGCTTGCCTAAATCTGGAGGAGTGTAAAACTACTGCCTTGTAAAAACATTTCCCACATTTGCGTTGGCTACCAGCTTTTAATAATCACAGGCAACCTTTCTGATGCCAATCATTTATACAGACTGTATGCTCTTTCCTAGTCGAAATGATCCAGGTTCCAATTCAAAGAGCGCAAAATATAAATACTAAAAATAAATTGTTTGGTGTCAAATAGTGTCAATTATTTATAGTGTAATGTGTGCACACAACTTTGCCATCAGGGGCAATCCTGCATATAAGAAAGGAGCATTGCCTCTACCTGGATTGAAGGTGAAGATCTAAGGAGACAGCTTGGGGCAATGAGACACAACTAAGTAACATCGGTTCAAAATCTTTCATGTAAGTAATGCATAAGTAAATTGTCTGTGTGTTAGGTGTGTGTTCATGTGCGGCGTGAACACCTGGCAACACACAGGATTAGAAAAACTCTGAAATGTTATACATTAAAAAAAAAAACCTGCTTTGCACATATACACAAAGAAAAAAAAGAAGATTATCCTATATTATTGTAAATGCTGTAGGCACACACATCTTTCATCAGTCGGATGTTATAAAGCATGACCTGGAGATGGTACACAGGATCTCGTCATGCGTAAAATGCAGCTGGTCATTAAAACATGCACGTACATGCGTTTTTATTCACTATAATCTACTATAAGAACTCATCGTTGATAGAAAAAAAGGTCTAAATTATTCCATTATGAAAACAGTTATTATGATATAATATAGCAAGGCCTGTGTCCAAAAGTCTGAGAAGATTACCGAGACCTGTTTTCATTCCATAACTTATCATAACGCTGAGACGCAGATTTTTATTCGTGCCTCTTTCACAAAGCACACATTCTGGCAAAAATCCAGGTCTAGACCTCTAATGAGTGAGCCAGAGGCAAGAGTGTAGAGGTTCAACTTACTAAGAGCATTAAAAGGACACCTTGAGATGGATTGAGAGTAATAAACAGGAACCCTTGGACACTGAATAACGGAATTACAGCATTATTACAGAGAATACAATTATATGCTATTTAAAAAATGGAACCGATTCAGTGTTCAGGCAAATGATATCCCAATAATTGTTTCAAAGCACTAATGGTTGAAGCACTATAAGGCTAATATAAGTATATATAAGTATAATGTAACTGCGACTGTTTTTATATAGGTTTTTGTTGCACAGAAATATGAGCTTTCAGGTCTTATGTTCTTCGAAAAGATAAATGATCTGAAGGATTACTCCATTATAAAGTCTAAATACAGCATTATTATATACCCTATTATTATTGCATGCATTCAAAATGAAAAATAAAAATCATTATGAATCTAGGCTTTGTACGCATTGGCGAATTGAGGGGGATGGGCTCATTTTATGAGTTATGCTATTACTATTGAGGCGGAGTACACAAATCTTTTATTCATTTATTGTACTTGTTTTTGCTTTGATAAATTATCCAGGAACTCAGACACAAAGTGTAGGACATTCGGCACCCCTCATTTTCAGAATAGGTTCTGGTGAGTAAGTGAGACACCTAATGCATCATTTAAAATGGATAGGAAATGGAAACAAATAAGAATGAAAAAACTACTATGAAAAAAAATTCAAAATGATGTTAACTCTTGTTTTTTCTTTCATTCAGATTTTTTTTCTTTTCTTTTCTGAATGTTTCTTTGATTCACAGATTTGTTCACTTTACTACCAGTTTTTGGTAATTTTGTAATTACTGGTACTAACAAAAACCTTTTTACAAAGCTTTTTTTTTTTTTTTTTACATTAAAACCCACTTTTGATGACTAACTGGATTGGTATGAATTGCAACTCCAGGAGTGGAACTGGATATTGCCATTTAACACATGATACTCTTGTATAAAAGCACGTTTATTAAGATTCAATAGGATTTTCTTTTTTTTGTAACACTGCAGTCACACTGCTAGAGTAAAACGCTCGAGCTGCCTGCAGGCTGTCGGTGTGTTCTGAGCCTCTGACACGAGCATGAGAAAACTTAATCCACTACCCACTGGGCATCTGAGTAACTCTTAGATGTATATAAAAGAGAGAAAAGAAAGAAGCCCACAGAGTGGTTCCTTCGTTTTATTATCTATCTCTCTTGCATTTCTTAACTTCTTATAGAACTCCTTATAGGAGTGCATCATCAATAGCATACATAAGATACATGCTAATTTTCACATTTACATGTAAATGTAGATGTGGATTTTTGGAAAATGCATTTAGCTATTGGGCAGGATAAGCAGTTGCTGAAAATTAAGTGATATATTCTGCTGCTTTCTCTACTACCGGGAATTTTGACAGGCCTACACAAATTTTGCGGATGCATTGTTGACGACTCAGTAATAAAAACAATTTCAAAACTACAAAATAACTGTTTTGTGTTTACTATATTTGAATT
Source organism: Silurus aristotelis (assembly GCF_946808225.1). Lineage (NCBI taxonomy): Eukaryota > Metazoa > Chordata > Actinopteri > Siluriformes > Siluridae > Silurus > Silurus aristotelis. The sequence continues at coordinate 7,950,603 of NC_139586.1, forward strand.
CATGTTATACAAATATCAGTATCAGTAGAAATACTATTATGACATCTATCATGATATTTTCCTGTTTTCAAATTAATTCAAAAGATATTCAAGCCTATGTGACATATTTTATATGTTCTGTTTTTGCAGCTTCTTCTTTTTTTTTTCTTTAAACACAGAAAATAGAGGCCATCCACTTCATAAGTGATGCATTCAGTAACTAGAGAGGACTAAAATGAGTGAGAGCAGGAAAGGTTTGGTAAGGGAATGCCTTGTTGCCTTAGGCAAAATTAGCCAACCCCCAACAGTGGGGCAAATAGAAGATAAGGCCAAAGCTTACGCGAAAGCATTGCCCACGGGAGCACCAATCATTCCAATCGTACATGTCAAAAGGGTTTTTTCTCTGTTTAGCAAAATCTCTACTGAATGGCCTCTGGTGAGACTCTTAACTATGGCAAGTGTATTTGTTGAGGACTTTAGAAGGACCAGCAGCTTAAGTTAGTTATATACTGGAATCAGGATGCCAGACATTGTACATAATATTAGGGTCTCAGGAAAGCATAGGTTTTCTTTTACCTTGATTCCAGTTACTAAGCCTAACCTGGTTAAAGTATGTAAATTATCAGTGACAATGACTGATGCTGTAAAATGCCTCATCCCAATGTGACATGGCAATATTTTGGTTATGTGACTGAACTCCAGGAGGTTGTCCAAAAACAATTTGGACTTTATGGATACTTTAATGAGTTTAATGAAAAGGCTGACCTGTGAGAAGGAGGAAGCTGCTCTGGAGCATTAAATAGGACACAAAATACAGAGTATATGATCAGTAATGTACATAAAGTGTGAGAGTGCGTAGTAGTGCAAATAACAGTATTGTGCATTACGTAAGACAAAGAGTTTACTTTAGAACTTTTGTACAATATATAGCAACAATAGTATGTGTAACATATGGCATGGGGAAATAAAACTGTTCCTGTGTCTGGCAGTTTTGGTGAACAAAGTTGTGTAGCACCTGCCAGAAGGGAGGAGTTGAAAGAGTCCAGGGTGTGGAGGGTCAGTAGTGATTTTTACTCCCCATCTCCTGGTTCTTGTATGGTACAAGTCCTAAAAAAGCAGGCAGGGGAGCACCAATGATTTGTTTCTGCTGTTTTAACTGTTTGCTGCAGTCTATTCCTGTACTGTTTTGTTGCTGCTCCAAACCAGATGGTGATGGATGTGCACAGGACTTATTCAATGACTGAAGTGTAGAACTGTATCAACAACTCCTGTGGGATACTTCCTTAATTGTTGCAGAAAGTACATCCTCTGCTGGGCCTTTTTTAGAATTGAGATTAAGTTGGACTCCCATTTCAGGTATTGGGAAACTCCACTGATGACACAGGGCTGTTGAATATTGGAAGGGGGAGTAGTGTTGAGGGGTGTTTTATAAAGTCCACTATCATCTCCACGTTTTTGAGGGTGTTTAGCTCTAAGTTGTTCTGACTGCACCATAGCACCAGCCGCTTCACCTGATCTGTTTGCTTTGTAGGCAAACTGTAGGGGATCCAGCATCTGTTCTGTTACGTTCTTTGGGTGGGCCAATGTTAGCTGCTCAAAGACGGATGTCAGAGCAACAGGCCTGTAGTCATTCAGTCCTGTGATGGAGGGTTTCTTGGCGGCCGGGATGATGGTGGAGAGTTTAAAGTGGGGGGGGGGTCATACAAGGAGGTCGTATGCCACAAAGTGGCACCTTTTCACTATATGGTGCGAAGGTCACCAGTTAGATATAAGTAACTGCCCAGTGCTGGAATTTCTTCAGGAACATTTTACCAAAGGGTTGTCTTTTTCCACCCTAAAGGTTTACATGTCCGCTATTGTGGTTTATTATGCTCTGCTTGCTGAGCAGTTGCTATGGAAAAACCCGCTGGTGACACGTCTCCTCCGCGGTGTGACCCAGAGTGCCTTCTTAGGACCTGGCCTTAGTTCTGGAGGCCCTGTCTAAGTCTCCCTTTAAGCCTTTGCCCGAAGTACCCTTTAGATTTCTAACAGTCAAAACTGTTTTTCTACTGGCTATTTCGTGTCTAAAGAGATTTGGGGACCTTCATGTCCTTTCCTTGAGCCTCTTCTGTTTGGAGTTTACCCCAGGCATGGCCAGTGCCTTCTTCCACCCCAGGCCGGGGTATGTGCCCAAGGTGCCCTTGGTTATTCCATGACTACTCATGCTCCAGGCATTTTATACGCCTTCTTTTCAGGCCCACGAAAAGGAAAAGCTTAACCGTTTGTGCGAGCACTAGACACATATGTCCACAGAACTGCCTTGTGGAGAAAGTCAGACTATCTGTTTGTCTGCTACGATCCATATATGAAGGGTCTCCCTGCAGATAAGCAGATCCTCAGCAGATGGATTGTGGATGCTATCCACTCCTCTTAGTCCACTGGTCTCCCCACCACTTTTGGGGTCAGAGCTCACTCAACCCAAAGTGTGGCGGCCTCTAAGGCCTATTCCTCTGGAGTGTCCCTCCAAGACATTTGCAATGCTGTGGACTGGTGTACCCCTCTGACCTTTGTCAGGTCCCATAGCCTTAACATTAGTGCTACTCCTGGCGACTCTGTCCTTCGACCCAGCTGTGCCCATCCAAACTTGGCAGTTTTGTTTAGTTTTACTTCCTAGTCATGACGTCACCCTGCCGGTGATGTCTCGCGTTGGACTGATTACACACGTAGTTCAGATTATGGTCACATAGAGGCGTTTCCAAAGCGTTGTTGACGCAGCTTCTCGTTCCCTCAGGGAACCAGGGTTACATACGTTACCTAGAGAAATTTGCAGTAAGAATTTGTGTGTTGAAGATTCCAGCGGATGGTGTCACATCCTAATCTTAGGTTTTATTCATTATACATAATATTATATAGATAGAGACTTAGAGCTAAAGTTAGAAAAAAAATATGACATGCACATACTGAAGATACTTTCAATACACTTGACTCTATAGTAGGTAGCTGTGAAAGAGATATTCTTTTATATGTTGTTCATTCATGCTGAAGTATGCAAATATAAAATATTAGAAAATACATTATTCAGTCTGATTCTTAAAATATTTTTACTGGCTCAGCATATTTGAGACAACAAAACAATCTTTGGACAGTTTGAAAGCAAAAAGTAACATTTCAGAGGCACACGGGCACAATTATGTGGCATATGACTGTTGTAGAAAAAGAAAGAAATAAAATTACACAAATGCATGTCAAGAGTTTACATGAAAACTGCAACGTCAGTGAATGCTGATATGACAATACAAAAAAAATGTGGGCAGAACCCACAAACTTGATAAAAGAGTTGAAGCTTCAGTGCTATCGAATGAAATTACTTTCAACTTAAAAAAACACACACACACAAACACTTTGACTTTAAATTATAACACTGATGTCTGTCTCAAAACAATTATAAGTGTAAATTTAACAGAATGAAACATTTGGAATGATATAATATTATATATATATAAATATATAGTATGACTACAAATCAGAGTTAATGGCTTGTGTGTGTTTATCGGCTTTACTTTTTACTTGTTACTTAAAAACAGCTCTGCTTCTCATCGCTCAACTGCTCTAAACACTAGCATCTTGCACAAATTAGGAAGCTATTGAGCAACAAAAAAAATAGCTAAACTAGCCACTAAAGTACTTGCAGTGTGTGTAGCTTAGTTTCTCTTTTAATCCACATTCTGTCTTGCAAAAATGTAGAACCCCTGGGCAGTTGTTTGTTTAGTCTAATGGACATTCCCCTGACTGCAATAAACTAAAACAGCTACAAATTACAAGTACTAATCTCAATTTTACAAAAATAATTAATTATGTTATGCTGATTGCCCACGTATGTCATATGTAGAAACCATGTAATCGGTCTGAATTGAAATTAAAATAGTTGACACAAACAAGATTCCCCTCCACCACCACCACCAGCCATTTTTGATATATGAAACCTGACTTGTCAGTGAGTCTGAGACAACTGTGGCACCATGTAATCCACCAATGGCACCTTCTTACTCACTGTCTCAGCCAGGAAATTCAATAAAGTGCTTCAGATGGTTCCAAATTCAATTTTACTGTTTTTGTAATTTCTCCCAGCGGGACATTTAGAGGGTGAAAGAGTGGCAGTTTCTCTTTCTTATGGGAGTGTTGTTTAACTAAAAATGAAAAAAATGATGTTTGTAATCATAACTTTTTCAGCTAATATTGACCTCATTTTGCAAGCCTGCTCATTAAAATGATATTTAACCCAAACTGTCAGTATGTAAAAGCTTTTTATTGTACCTCTCTTTCTATCAAAACTCGACTGAGACTACATTTTCGCTTTCTTAAGCTTATTTTATTCACTTAATTTGCATGATGATAAATGCTGCATGCAATAATCTCCTGCTCATAGAGGATGTGGAGACCATTTGAGATGTGGAGGCCATCAAATTAGGTTATAGTGGTAATGGCCAAAGCTTCCCCGTGTTTATTTTATTTTTGGTGACAATTGCGCAGTTTTTACTTTGGAATCAGCTAATTTTCTTACATTGAACTTCCATGCATTATTCATTTACTGCTTTGTACAACTATTGTTAGTTCATGCATTTCATGACAGACAGACAGACAAAAGAGAGCATAGCACTTAAAAGTGCATCAGTCAGTTACATTCATTTATTAAATTCATGCAGATGTTAAATATGTGGCTGCTTTGTAATGAGCTTAATGTCTCGCAATCTGCAATGCAAAATGTAAATATTTTTTTCAATGTCTGCATCTATTTTATCAGTACTTTTTCCTCAACTTTTTAAGTCCTCATCTGTGTTAACTCCAATCACCAGCTTGTACTCTGACACTGATCAGCCTCACAAGAAAAAAGCCAAGCAAGCTAGTTAGTTAATGCTAGCTCAGCAAGGGCACCACACTGCCATTGGGAGTTGCTCTTAAACACCATTGTGCTCATCTGGGCATTTTTTAAATAAAAAGTTTGAACAGAACGTTTTTGTCAGTGAACACGGGTGCAGGGCTAGGTGAGTAAGGACCCAAATGCAGGATGTCACAGGGGTATGGAGAAAAAGGGCTTTAATAAGAGTAAGGCAAAAACAAGTCCAAAAAACAATCCAGTGTCTTAACACAGGTGAACAGGGCAATGCAGGGAGAAAACCAAAACCAAAAACCAAAACTGCAAAAAAATCCATAAACCGACAAACTGAGCAATACAGGGCAGAGCAAAACACAAAACAAAAAACAGTCCAGAGTCCAAACTAGGTAACTAGGGAGGCAGGGCAGAACAGAGAACAGGGATCAGGAACAGGAACCAGCGCAGGCAGAGTGGCAAGAGTAATCTCAGTGGCTAGGATGCCGGTAAAATAATCTGGCCCCGAGCTTAATCTTGGTTGTCCTTAAATACCTGGAGGCACGGGAAAAACGGCAAGATGGCCGCCGACCGGGAAGTGCGCACCACGAAACCGAAAGTGAGCACCGTGTGCGCGGGAGATCCTGACAGTTTTAGCTTTTACAGGGGAAATCTACCCGAAGAGCTGGATTAAATGAAATAGTCCAATTGTATATTTTACAAATTGTCTATTTGTAATTAATATATAAATTTATGGCTATTTAGAGATTTTGTCAGTGGGAATGTCATAGGCTCCTCCTAAGCTATAGGTACTAACATTGGCAGTCACATTGCATTTTCACATCCTTGGATTGGATGATCAGAGAGCACACAAGTCAGAGCTGGTAACCTGCTTCTGTAGCAAACTGCACAAGCTCAAACATATTCATCTGGATTTAATAGCTGTATTTTCATTTCACAATGACTGACAGAGAAGAAGAAATTGATTTGGTCACAGATATACTTGCAAGGATATATTCAGGTATATTTGATCGCAGATATATTTTCAAGAGAGACTTTTCAAGTAAAGCTGGACATTGTGAAGAAAGCTAAGCCAAAATAGTTAAAAACGGTTGTTCGCTTATTCACGAACCATTTTTACCTTTGCGTTTTCTTTCCTGTACAATTTGCACAAAACCACACAATTTGCCTTAATGCACGGAAAAACCCTGGGTCGTTTTATGAGGTTAATATCGATGCTTGTGCCAGAGATGATGTATGTGGGTGGTGAAAACAAGACTTGTTGAATTGTGTTCATTGCTTTCTTGCTTTAGTAATGCCATTCATTTCTCGCTGTATGAGATAATTGTCGATGATGTAGCACTTTGTTTTACTGCGTAATTCTGTATAATATTGATGGTTTCTATAGCTGTGGCGTCATAATGATGTATTTAGAGGTGGATCGATTCAAGTAGGACACCACTGAAGGCCTTGGTGTGAAATTCACAGCCACTGGGTACTAACAAACAGCAGCACCACTTTTTTCACTGAACTCGAAGGTAAACATAAATGAATAAATGATATCATGGTCAACTCTCACTGTAATAAGTGAGCTGGCTACAGATATGGACCACAGACATGTGAATTCCAAATTGATTGATTTAATAATCAATGTAGTTATATTTTTACTACACAGATATTTGTTTCATTAGAATGTTTTAGGGCCCAAATTTTGTAATCTAAACAAGTGCTCTGTTTTTATTTTTCCCTTAATACTGTGCCATAGTTTTAAAGGGATGGCATATTTAAACTACCCAGACAAGCATATTCATGAATAAGACTGGTTTGTATTTGAATAAAGCATGATGTGGTGAAAGCGGTCATTAATATGCATGCTTTTGTTGGAACACTGGCAGGAAATGAGGCCAAATGGTTTCCATAAGTGCTTTCTATTAAAAGGAAGTCAGAGGAAAATAAATAAATAAAACAGGAATGACTTTTAAATACTTAATTGTTTGGGCCATGTAACGGTTACTCTTGTGCATAGGTTAAACATAAAATTACAACTAGCAATTACAAATGCAATGAACAATGACAGGCAAAGTTTTTATCCTTAGATATAACAGATATAATTATATACTGTTGACTTTAATCAGGCTTAATTCATCTTTCATTCAGCTTGCCAACAAAATACAGCATACAAAAGCATACCTTGAAATAGCACACAATTTGCATTCCTTTGATCAAATGTGTCTAGGAAAAAATAAGGCCAAATGTTCTTCATAAGAGTGTGCTCTAAGTGTAATGTCACATATAATGTCATCATTTATCAGACTGCCTTCATAAGTTCAAATGAGATACATCTTGTAATTATGATCATTATGATTGTGAAACTTGTTATTCTTCTGATGGCTGAGTTTGACTCTTTGTCAAATGTTTAATTTGAGTTAATGATCAGTGTTTAAAAATCCACTTTTTCCTTCCAGAGCCACTTTGACACTTTGAAAGTGCTCTCAGACTTGACTGAAACTCAACACTGACCCAGTTTCTATTTTTTTTTTTTCTAAATTGAGAATATATCTTAATGGGTAATATTAAGATATAGTCTGGATTTAGAAACATGCAGAATGGGCTAGCCTTGATAACAGCACCAGTTCAACCTCATAGCAAAAACAATTTTCATTTGTGTAAGGCAACTACTTTCACTGATCAGCATGAGGGACTAAAAAAAAATGCTGCCTAATACATATGCATAAACTTCCCACTGCCTTGGAGACAGCAGAGGTTACGTTCCAACGAATCAGGTATTACAGTATCCCAGAGGACACTGGAGCAGACTAGGGTAAGAATTGACATCCAGAAAAATATAAATGCAGAACATTCAACCAATAGCCAGTCAAATAACAGAATTTTGGACTTATTAACATCCCCCCTGCCCTGTCCCACCTGCAGAGGTTGTGAGCCTTGTGAGCCTTCTGAAAATTAACAAGCAGGGCTGTGACATTCTGGATCAATTGAAAGGACTTAATAGCATGTTCAGTGTTGCAGCTGTCAAATCTCCTGATGGTGAAATATTGAACAGGCATGTAAAGGCCTTCTTGGTAAGTCATTGTCAAATTCTTCTCCTGTGTGATGGTCAAACTTGCTTGACCAATACAGATGCACAACACGTATTGAGAACATTGAAATACCATTCATTATAAGGCTATGGTTTTGTACATTTTTTTTATTGTTATTTTACTGTGTACAATGTTCATTGTCACCAATCCTCAGCAGCACAAGGTATCAGTATAAACAGTAAAAAATATATCTAACATATTTTCCGGACTATAAGCCGATACTTTTTTTCCCCACACTCGGAACCCCGTGGCTTAAACAATGAAGCGGCTAATTTATGGATTTTTCCTGGGTTTTTCCCGGTTTCACAAACTTCAAGCCAAAAAACTGAACCCCATAACATTAGACCAATGAAATTGCCGAACGGGTTCAGGTGAACCAATGAAACTCTTTATATTGAATCAGATGCGCTCCCACTGAATCGGGCCGCACCAAATCATCATAATAATGGATGAGGTTCTTCTGACGTTTGACCTGCCGCTCACTCAGACTGTCTACAGGAAATGCGAATCATTCGTCATGCTGAAAACAACCGGGCACGAAAAAACACACTTCACCTGTGTTCTGAGCTGCACGGCATCGGGAGAAAAGATTCACCGTGGTAATTTTTAAATGCACGACGATGCCAAAAGAAAAACCCCTGAGAGAAATAGTTGTGAAAGGAAGGAGGAAGACAGTGAACAATGACTTTCTTGGTGGGCTACTGTTTAGATACAAGCCGTGTCTTTCATTAAAGCCTGTGTAAAGTTCATTAGTTTCAATGTAGGTATATACATAAGCCTGCGGCTTATAGACAGGTGCGGCTTATTTATGTTCAAAATAAAAATCTTTGTAAAATTCAGTGGGTGCAGCTTATATTTGGGTGCGTTTAATAGTCCGGAAATTACGGTATATAATATAACCATATAAGACAATGAACAAGGTGATCTAAAATGAATGGTGTAATGTGATGAGGCTGAAAAAACACTTAATAGAAAATATAAGAGATATAATATATATTATATACAGAAATCTGATATATGGCAATATATGCAAAGTATAATTGCATACATTTTCATGTTTGAAACTGTCAGATACTTTCAAAAATGACAAAATGGCCGTTTTCATATATGTAGGATATATTTTCCCAAATACACATATTTATGATACATGATACATATATATGTACAAAAAATATATATGTATCATATGTATTGTCAGGGGACAGCCTGCCACGCCATCCCTCAGCTCCACACACACACACACACACACACACACACACACACACACACACACACACACACACACACGTAGTCTGTCCCCATCATACTAAGTATCGGCACCTGCGGCTCGTTAACTACAGCCCTACATAAACCCCTCTCCTGCTCTCACTTACCGTCAGTTCTACTATATCACGTAGATCAACATTGTGACCTCGCTACATGACCTCCCACTTTCCTGTGGATATCCACCGCGGTCTCTATACCTCCAGAGACCGCTCTGTTCTTCCTCCCCGAAGAACCATTTACTTTTTGTTCAGCATTTCTGTTTGTTTACCTGTTGCGCTACTACTTCAGTAAAACCCTTTTCTTCACTACCCTGGAGTTTTGCTTCAGTCACTCCGCAACCGTGACATGTATATGTATAATATGTATAAAATAAAATATAATGTATATTTATATACAGTATATTAGGGCTGTCAATCGATTAAAATATTAACTCAATTAATCACAACTTAATCGCACATTTTTATCTGTTCTAAATGTACCTTAAATTAATACTTTAAGTAAATTAAGTTTTTAGTTCTTAAATTAACAAGGCTAATCAACAAATATGGATAGTTAATGCAAATGTATGTTTATTATTAATGAAACCATGCTCAACATAATGCATGAAGACAAAATATTCTTGTAAATGGACACCAAACTGAACTTTTGCTCTGTTTCCACATGGACGGTTTTGATTGTCGGATTTTGATTGAAGGATTAAATTTTATCTCTTTCATATTGATTTATTTATATTTTTAATAAAAACAGAAATGCCACTGCATTAATTACATTAATAACATTAGTGCTGTTAAAATGAATTAGCAAATTTTGACAGGTGAAAAAAAATACATATACAAAAAATATTTAATCACAAAAGTTAAAACTTAGTATTTATTTAAGCTTTACCAACACGTTTATTTAACGCAAATGAACTTATTAAATTGTATGTAAACTGATGAACTGAAAGCTTGTGTAACATTTTGATCTTTTCCAATAACTTGATATTACTTGCTTTATATAACTACCACATTTCCTTAATTCTATTAAATAAATAGAAAAAAAAAAAAAAAGTAAAATTTATTGTTGATTTACCATTGCTTCCAGAGTAAAAAAAAAAAAAAAGAAAAAAGGAAGCAAGTAACCGGACATAATGCAATATTGAAATTAAAAAAATAGTTTAAACCTTGTTTGCCAACAACAGGTCACCAAATATAACCCTTAAACATAATGTAACAAAACTGTAACATTGCAACATTAAACATTATTTTTACATTTACAATGTAACATTGAGATACAATTGCATGGGAATCAATCAACACGTTCTTCTGATCTGTAACTTGAAACACTGCATTTGAGTGATTGTACCAAACTGGAGTCAAAAATGCGGGTCAAATAATCGCCCATAACTGCAGTCACGGCAAAACTAAGATATTAAATCAAGAACGATTAAATCATAAAAATAGTTGATGTTTAAGTGTAAATTATTAATAAATATCTCACCTTTAAAATCTTTTTATTTAAATCTTCCGTGTCGCTAAGTCAGTATTGCAGGAAGTATTCCTCCAACTTACAGAATTGTTGTTGTTTGTAGTTGTTGGTTTTTTGGGTTTTTTTTGTGACTTTAAGGTGCATGTGCAAACATCTACATTCGCCTTCCGGCAGCAAATCAAGTATAGTGTATAGAATTTGATATCTGATCAGGTTGTTTTCAGATTCATTATATTCATGTTATAAAAGAGTAATTTGGAACAATAATAGTTATTTTATAGCATGTAAATGTGTCTTATTTGAATTATTTGCTTAATTTCAATTAGTGGTGAGAATTATTTTTGAGTGCTTTTCATGTCATTTTAATATAAGTTTTAAATATATGAAATATATATGTTTTTTACTTGAATATTCAATACAATTACGTAAAAGAATTAACATCAATATTAACATTCTTTCAGAGTTATTTCAAATGTATTTAATACTAGAATAGAATCATTTAATTCTCCTGCATTTACATTTATGCATTTGGCAGATCTACATTCAACAGCAGAGATGAGATCTCAAATTACTCTCTAGGGATGTATCAATGTTGAATCGTCCCAAGAGCAGATTCTACATTAACATCTATGTGACACTAGTTTCACATAGTAACTAATTCTATTACTCAACATCCGGTATCTTATATAATATGCTGTATTATATACACATGTACACATTTTTTATATACACATGTATAGAAACATTAGAAATTAAGTACAAAAAAAAACGTTTCCAAATGTTTGTACATACATTATATTATTCATGTCTTAAGCAACCAATAGAACTACATATATGTTCACATATACTGTATTACCTATTATTTTATATATATAAACACATTTTGTCTTCAATTAGGAGATACTAAGCAAGTGTATATTAAATCTATGTTGCACAATTTTTTTTGTTTTATGTTCATATTGCACTGTTTGTAAGGTGCTATCTGAGATTTGCAGCATTTGGGGTGAAGGGGGTTCGAGTTCGATGCAGGGCAGGGTCTTGTGATTGTATTCAGCAGCCCATTTTTTATTGGAAAAGATGCAGCTGGTGGAAGTTAGAGCTCTTAGAGCAAAACTGATCTGTAGCCTGTTAGTCCATGTATAGAGACTAGCACATACCAGATAGCAGAGGAACAAACAACTGGTGGACAGATCTTCAAAAGATGCTATGAGCTATCTCATGTTGTCAGCTGCCATAGATTGGCTAGACAGCTCAGTCCCAATGATACACTGAACTACCTTTTGGTTTTGTCAGTTTTCAACAGTGTAGTGGGTATACCATACTGATATGCAGTAGGAAAGTCTATTTTGTATAATTTTTTTTTCAGTACTGTCAAGAGCAGTAGTAGTTGGCAGGCCTCCTCATTCCCCAATGGACTCTGTTCAGTACTTTTCACTAGGTAGATTATTTTGAGAGATGTCAGAACTTCTGTGATGTGAACAGTAACAGTAACAAAATAAATGTAATTTGCTACTGTACTTTTAAAAAAAGCTTTTTGACGTATCTGTATTCTACCTAGGTATTTCCATTTGGGGAGACTTTTACTTTAACTTAACTACATATTAAAGTCAAATATCTTACATTCTACTTAACTACATTGTGCAAAATCAATCTTTTTATTTAAGAGTGGAAAAAACTGTTATAGCATGCAACATGGTTCCAATCAGGGGCGCTTGGTGGTATCTACTTAGCACGGAGATCCAGTTCTGCATCAGTTCAACTGCAAGTATAACATTTTGGGAGGAATGAATGATGGTAGAAACTCCTGATTTTAACATGCTACAACACCCATGGCCAATAAGCGCAATTGTTTTGAAGTAGTTGAAAAGAAGAATTTGGGCTCATGAACATTTTGATAGAATTCAATCAGTGTTTAACTCATTAATATTAAAGATTGGTGTGCTAATAAATTAAAGTCTTAAACTTATTTATTTATTTACTTTAGTTTATAAGCAGTATAAGAACCCAACCCCCGCAGACAATCTTGTTGTTTCCTGAAATCAGACCCACCAGCGTTGTTGAAAAAATCCCTGACTACTCTTTTGGAGGTGTGCACTCATATATTAAAAAGAGAGCAAAGAAGAGGGCTGAGGACTCACCCTTGTGGCATTCAGGGGATGGGTTTAAAATGTTGGTTAAGAAGTCCATAATCCACAAGCAACATTATGTGTAGAGGCCAAGTCTGTAGAGATTGTTGACCGGTTTGTGAGTGATGATCATATTGAAAACAGAACTGAGAAAAAACAAACAGCAACATTCACACATGGGTTTTGTTGCTCCGGATGTGTGAGGATTGTCTGGTGTGCAACAATGACAATGCTCTCCATTGATCTGTTTGATCTATATGTAAACCAGTGTTGGCAGAGCTCAGGGGGGGTGATGGTTTTGATTTGTGCCATTCTCAAAACACTTGGTGATAATTGGAATCAGGGCAACTGACTGGAGTCGTTCTAATAACCCTGGATTTGCCAGTATTGGTCAGAGGTTGGTATGGTAATATGTTTGTAAATACATTATTTGTATCTCAAATTGTTGTTCGTTCTCTGGGGATGCGGCACATATTGCATCTTTACCCTGCTGACTTTCAAAATTAGCTTGTTGATGAAAGAAGTATCCATGTTGAAGTGTAGGGTGTTGTCAATTTTGTAATCTATAATTGCCATAATCCACTTCACATGCATGAAAAAATGTTTTTAAGAGTTTTTGAAACGCCAAGTTCTAGGAATATCTAGCATATTAACACCTAACAATTTATTTAAGCTTGAGGTGATTATCTTAATGACTATATATATATATATTAGCTATTGGCCTTTTATGCTTGATATTTCTGTTTGGTGATGAGACAGCTGGCAGTCTCCCACAGTACAGGATGTTAAATTATAAAGGTCAAGCATTTTGAAACCCGGGCAGCAGAGAGGTTAATATTAGATTACACATACCCCACATCACAGGATCCATGTTCTTCATCTTAGTTTAAAAAGAGCCTGAAATTGAGACACAATTTACAGTTGTCAGATTACAAATCTCCCTCAAAACTGATCTAAATCAGGGTGTTTATTTATATATAAGAACTCTCCTCCAAACACCTTTGGCTTTTCCTGCATTAATGCTTTAGTACCGGAATGAAAAGCACTTCTGGCAATTTAGTAAAAAAAAAAATTGTGAATCCATTGAGTAATTCATTACTTATTACTTACTCACTAACATGCAAAAAGAACTCTGTGAAAGTCCATACACTTAATGAAACCGCAAACTGACACACGGGTAAGACATTCAGACTCTTCTTCTGAATTGACTTTATTATTGGTGCATGGCTGTAATCAAACTATTAACAGTAACAGCGCTACTAACAGTAACTATGCAAAACTATGCATTCCAATTAGGCACATGATCATTAGTTTTGTTATTTGCTGTTAGAATTAGTTCAACTTTTTTGGGAAGGCTTTCCACTAGATTTTGGATGATGGCTATAGGGATAAAGCATTTTAGTGCATGTAGTACTCTGTATGTATATATTCACTCCAACCATAACATATCATGTCTTAATGGAGCTCACTTTGTATACAAAGGACAGCAGGGTTTGGCTTCTTGGTTCTTTTGGGGAAGAAACACACACAAAAGAGTGTAATGCTCAGGTGTCTATAAACCTTTGAGCATATACACTGGCCAGGCATAACTTTATGGCCACTGATCAGGCATAACATTATGACCTTCTGCCTAATATTGTGTTGGTTGGTTCTAACCACTGCAGACTAGGAACACCCCACAAGAGCTGCAGTTTCGGAGATGCTTTGACCCACACAATTTGTCCCAAACTTGCTCAAATCCTTACGCTTGCCCATTTTTCCTACTTCTAACAAATCAAGTTTGAGGACAAAATGTTCACTTTCTGCCTAATATACCCACTAACAGGTGCCATGATAAAGACATAACTACTGTTATTCACTCACCGGTTATAATATCATAATGTTCTGCCTGGTCAGAGTAGTGTCGAGATATAAAGGGGTTAACAACTGCTTTCTGATTATTCGCATCCAGCAATACAGGAAAGACTATTGATGGGACTATTTACACTATTTTTGCGATCATATACTCTTTGTATCTCCATGACCACTGGCACAGGTATTGACCTGGAGTAAAGGCTTGGTACACATAGCGACACATGTAGATTTTACTAATCAATGTTATATTGTATTTGAAGAAGTACCCAGGTGTCTTACAATAAATATGCTATCTAATATGCCTGTTTTACTTCTGTGTTTTACATTGAGTTTCACAACTGCAAGATTTTGATACCAACAGTATTTCTTTTAAAGGCATATAATCTAAACTTACCAAAAAAAAAAGCCTGACTAAAGGTCAAAACCAGAAATGAGAAAATGGACAAAAGGTCATCAGATTAAATCGAACACAAAGGCAAGATGCCAAGAGCATTATAAAAATATACAATTATACCCTGATCAAAATAAAAAAAGAGGAGCAAATTGGTACATAACGCAAATACCAGCTTTTATGCTACCTGCAATTATCTTAAATTCGCCATCGATGAGGGTTTGAACCCAAAAAGAACCATTATTTCAAATAATACAATCATCACGCTCAGAAATAATAGCTGCACCTTTCCTCCCTTTTCTTCATTTAATGAATTTTTAATTAAATCTGTCAATGAATACAAAAAAAGAGAGAGCCGGAGTAATTTCACACTCTAGCGCATACTATGTGGAGTACAAATGAGATGCCGGATATGTATTTATATACGGATATACAGTAGCATGACATGGTTGTATTTTGGGCTGTGCTTATTTAAAAACTAATATAGAGGATCAGTTGTATCCAATCACATGGCAATTATCACTCTATTAAAGGAAGGGTGCAGTAAACAGGTTGTGACAATCGTGTACATTATGTTTCACTTTTGCCGATTGTGACTCCCTGTTGGTGCTGTTAATGACGCACCGGCTGTAACTAATGTGTTCACTCATGCAGTTTTTCGACACCGCAGTTTATCGTTCTGTCTCTAATGGAAAAAATTAGGCGTAAAATGGGTTTTATTGACACACCAGGAACCAGCTGCGTTTGGTGTGTTATCTCGCCATGACAAAAAAAGTGGAGCAATTCGAGAATAACACACAGTCTGTCAGTCTACAGGATGAGACACATGACTTAGAGCCAAAAATGCTCTCATGTTTCTTGTGCGGCTTTATTTTATTGTGTCTCCGTATTTTGGAAGAAATAAGCCAATTATTACAAGTGTAACAAGGATGCATATCTTCCAAATAAAATCAGGGGTGTTATTCTGGAAATACTGTACGCAAGGCTACATAAGACCAGTATGCAGCAAAATATAAAGCTACTGTATGTAACACTGTAGAATACTATATACTACACTGTATTCTCAAACACTGTTTGACTATTCCCACTTTTTCTCAGAGTAAGAAGTAGGCATACATCAAGACTCTTTTCTGTTCTGGCACCAAGTTGGTGAAACCTCTTCCTGAAACACTTGAACTAACACTTATTTCCCCTGTTTTTTTTTTTTTTTATGTTTTTATGCTTAAAAAAGTGTGCTATGATTCCTCCCAACAGTTTTAAGCCAGCCACACACTGTGAAAATTTGGCCATGATTTGGGACAAATTTCGAAATATTTGAAATTGAATAATTCGAAAGATTCCTTCAATCCAAAGCTAAAATCTGTAGTCTTTGATCACTGGTTTGACATGTTTACCAGCAGCCGATTAATGGCCGCCCCGATCATTTTTTTCTGCAGAGTGACTTCTCCTATGACGACCCTCAAACCAAAAACCAACACGAGCACCGAACCTGATGATGCAATTAGCGCAACAATTTCAAACCGCCTCAGGAAAAATGTTGAAACGAGTAATAACAGAAACTTATGGGGGAAAAAGGAGTGTTTGTATGATTTTTTTATTCTCAAGGCATGTCATTAACAAAATGAATGCTACAGATTTTATTTGTTTGCTGCTAGCTACCATTAGCGAGAGAACGCGTGTCACGGATTGATTGTAGATGAGTCTTTTTCTTGTGTGTGCCAGTTTTTGTACAGTCTGACATTATAACGACTATGATACTACCAGTGTTGGGCAATAACGCGTTACTAGTAACGCTTTACTGTAATGCAGTTAATTTTGACAGTAACTAACACTGTAACGCATTACTTTTTAAATAAAGTAACTCCTTTACCGTTACCGTATGGTGCGTTGTCCGTTACTTTTTTAAATGAATGAATTTTGGCTGAAGTGTAGACTACAGTCTAACCTGTTTACAGCAGCAACGCATTGTAGGATTGATGGATGAGAACCACTGCAAAAACGAAGAAGACGCACTGTGGGCGTGTCTCCGTTTATTCAGGTCTGTGCGGCAGTAATGGCGAGTTAAGGCGAGAGCAAGACGAGTTTCTCAAAGTGGAAATCTGCTCATTATTTTACTTTAGTTGAGCATAAAGACAAAAAAACTTTTAAGTCAAATGTAAGCTGTGTCTTTCTGGCTCGAAGCTCGTATCTACTGTGATAAACAGCAACTCCAATCCGTCGAAGCACCTCAACGAAGCTAGAAGCTAACCCGGTGTTATGTTGTACATTGTTGATAGTTTTCATACTTAAGCTCTGAAAGGAAAATTTTTAAGGGCTCAACACAACAGCTTTTATGATGCAGAAGCCACTTTAGTTTTTAATTCTGAATATATTATTCAGCTTGTTTTGTTATTTATTTCAGAAATCCTTGTGATATATTCAGTTTGTGCTGGTCTGACTTAAATAAAATAGTGTTTACAAATTACTTTGTGTTTAAGTCAGTTTTGTGTTTGTATAGACCATAACGCATAAAAGGGCGTTTTTTAAGAAAGTAACTAAAAAGTTACTTTTAACAGTAACGCATTACTTTTTGGTGTAAGTAATCAACAAAGTAATTGAGTTACTTTTTGAATTAAGTAACTAGTAACTGTTACTATTTACTATTTCTTAGTAACTAGCACAACACTGGATACTACAGTGTGACATGGGGACCACATTTGTACTATCTGACAAGCAACAACAGCAAAGACCTATTTAAAACTGCAGTGTGCAGCCAGCATTAGGCTGATGGTATCCTGGTGAACCAGTGTTGAAAACACTTTTGGATGCCGCACTGGATAAAGGCATCTGCTAAATGCTGTAAATGTAAAATGCAAATGTACAAATAAGTGAAAATAATCTCAATACTTCAGTCAGGAAAGTTTCCAAAGCAGTCTGTTTGTGTACAGTACAATGTAGCTATGTGTCCAAATTATGCCTAGGGCCTACATCACCCATCAGGACCTGCACATGTCTATGACACATGTCACTGTTTCACACCTGTCCTTTTCTAACCATAATCAGACCTCTTTTATGGTTCTATAGCTTTCTGTCACACAGCGAAGTGCAAGACAAAACAACCAAAAACTAAAAATAAACATAAATAATAGATACCAAGCAAAAGTCGAAGACCAAGTGTCCAAGTGACCAAGACCAAGTGACCAAGTGACCAAGTGTTCATATATAGATCACGCAATTATTTTATCTGATTTTCGGTTTGACATTATCTGGGATAATGTTCTTTTAAGCTCATCCGAAAGTTGCTATCAAAGTTTAACCCTGCTCAGGAGCTGCTGAGGAGCAGGCTTATTTCAGGTAAACAGGATTAGATCATGGCTTTGAAAGCAGAGTTGATACGGGAATTCTGTCACAATCATGTACATTCCATTTATATGAGAGAATACTTGAAGAAGCTAGAGCTTTCACAATTCATATTTATTCCATATTACGTGGGATCCATTTGATCACGGATCCTTTAGTGCAGCCTGATATTTTTCTTTTAAAAATATATCTTCAATTTCAAATTCAATTTCCTCATAGATTTTTTGGTTCAAGTGTCAAGTGCAGTATAAAGGGTAAAAACTATTGCCATTTTGTATAATGTTCTTGTATTTATTTGTGTTAAAAATGCTTTTTACAATGTACTTCATTAAAGTGTTAAAAGAATATCTTCGAATTGAATAGAATGGTTCATGGTAACATGAAGTTCTAGTGGGTCCTGTGGTGGTACTGATTTCAAGAAACAAATACTTTAATTAAGAAAACATACAACATGGGAAACACATTTAATTCGTCAGCAACTTTCTGTCCATCCTCTTTCCTTGTTTTTTTGCAGTTTTCAAGGTGTTCTCTGGTGTTTTAAAAAAGGTTTTCTGTTTCTTCTTCTCCTTCACACCACACAACCCTTGCTCTGCAGTGGTAAAAAATTTTATATAAAATTGTATGCACTTATTGACCATTGTATATTAGGGATGTGCTACCAATGCGATGCGATTCGATTCACCCTTTTTTTTTTACAATGAAGTGTGATCCATTTTTAATATGATTAACACTATGTGATTAAACTCATCACAATGCCTGAATTCTTTCGGCTTCTTCCGTTAGGGGTCGTCACAGTGGATCCTCCGCATGTTTTGAATTGGCACATGTTTTTACGCTGGATGCCCTTCCTAACGCAACCCTCCCCAATTTATCCGGGCTTGTGGGACCGGCACTGAAAGTGGCTGGGGTTGGAAACTCATTACAATGCAATGGAAAAAAATTTATGCTATGCAATACATTTTGGTACAGATTACATTTCATTGGTTCAGACAAACAGCAAATCATCAATTTAGTTAAGTGCTTTCTCAATGTAGTAAAAAGAAAAAAACATTAATGTCTCCAGGAAGATGCAGCGCTACCTCTGCCATGTTAATCTGTATTCTATGTGACGCTTAGGACACGCCTCGGTCTCTGTAGTGTTGTGATACGCATATTCACATAGCCGCGGTGGTGCTGGGTCTTACGGCGGCGCCGTCCAACGTGATTCCGCTTGGCCTCCTCAATATGAGACCCCTCCAGTGGTGGATCAGAGACAGAGGGTTCACCCGAGGTTGCAGCCCACTCCGTGCTATCAGGGTATCGAGGCGTGCTCTTCGAACCTTGTATGTATGGAGGGAACACACATTCCTGTGTCAATGCCCCATCCTGGGAGCACCTTGTCGTCGCATGACGCTAACGACAGACGCATCCCTCATGCGGTGGGGAGCGGTCATGAGTGCCCGCTCCGCCCAAGGTCGGTGGGACGAGAGACATTGTTCATGGCACATACACTGCCTGGAGATGATGGCTGTGCTTTTGGCACTCGTACACTTCCTCCAAGACCTGAGAGGTCACCGCGTGCTGGTCCGTGTGGACAACACGTCGGTGGTCTCATACATCACCCGCCAGACGGGTCTCCGATCTCGCCCCTTGTACAGGCTGGCACGGCAGATACTCCTGTGGTCCCAAGGGAAACTCCTCTCACTCCTCTTACGTTCACATGTCGGGCCAGTCGAATTGGAGAGCAGACACCCTTCCGAGGCAAGGGCCGTGGCCCGGGAAATAGAGGCTCCACCCCGAGGTGGTGGAGCAGATATGGCGGTGGTATTGTAGAGCCCAGGTAAATCTGTTTGCGACTCTGAACACCTGTGCACTGTCCCCTCTGGTTGACCCTCTCTCTCACCCAGCCCCACTGGGCTGGATGCCATGGTGCAGACGTGGCCGAGTCTTCATCTGTACGCCTTCCCTCCCATTGCGCTGCTTCTGGGAGTTCTGGAGGGAATCCACCAGGATGAGGTACGTCTCCTCCTGGTGGCACCTCGTTGGCCGGGCAGACCTGCTGTCCCTCCTCGAGGGACCTCCTTGGGAAATTCCTCCCAGGAGAGATCTCCTCTCGCAAGCCGGGGAAACCCTGGTTCACTCCCACCCAAAGTTGTGGAGGCTATGGCTGTGGCCCCTGAGGGGGCGCAGTTTCTAGCGGCTGTTCTCTCTACTAAGGTAGTTGGGACCATCCTCCATTCCAAAGCTCCCTCCACAAAGAGGTTGTATACCGCCAGATGGCAACTGTTCTGCACATAGTGTGAGCATCATCGGTTAAACCCGGTCAACTGCCTGGTTGGTTCGGTTCTGGAGTTCTTGCAGGAGCAGTTTGCTACGGGGTTGGCCCCGTCCACCTTAAGGGTTTACGTGTTATTGTACCCCGCCCGCAGGGTAGTTGCTAGGGAAACACCATCTTGTGACACGTTTCTTGCGTGGCACCCGGAGGCCTGAGATACGATCCAGAGTCCCTATGTGGGACTTGGCCGTCGTGTTGGCGGCCCTGTCTGAGCCCCCCTTCGAGCCTTTGGCAGAGGTGGCCCTTATGGTACCTGTTGGTTGCCGATATCCTCCCTCAAAAGGATCAGAGACCTAGAGGCCCTGTCTGTAGCCCTGTCTCTCCTGGAGTTTGACCCCGGCATGGCCAGTGCATTCCTCTACTCTAGTGCTGGGTATGTAGCTAAGCTCCCTACGGCTCCCTCATGACCTGTCATGTTGCAGGCATTCTGCCCTCCTCCCTTCCTAGCTCCAGACAAGGAAAAGCAGGACGAGTCCTTGGAGGAAGTCGGAGCAGCTGTTTGTCTGCTATGGCCCTCATAGGAAAAGTTTGCCTGCCAATAAGCAGACTCTCAGCAGATGGATAGTGGATGCAATTTCCTCTGGTTATGAGTCCTCTGGTCTTCCCAGTCCTTTCGGAGTCAAGGCTCATTCGTATAGCGGCCTCCCGGCTCCTCGGTTCTGCACACTGGTGGTGCCCAGACACACTAGGCAGGGACTGGTCAGTATGGTGTGATGGTATGCTCGTTCCCAAAGCGTTTTGATGCAGCTCGAGTTTCTCAAATGGAATGTCTCAAGGTTACGTGTGTAACCCTAGTTCCCTGAGGGAACGAGACGCTACATATCAACCCATACTCCCTGCATCCCTGAAAGCTCTTACCTTCTCTTTCCTCAGAAGCTAATGTCGCTACCATCGCTCGGCCGCTTTGTAGTTCCTGGTTTATGTGACATCGCCCTGCGATGACTTCACGACTTGCCGATTGGCCGGATTGTGCATGTGATTCAGAGCGCGGACAACGTGAGCGCGGACATACGTAACCTAGAGATGGTATAGTTTGTGAATGGAACACTTACTGATCACTGGACAAGACACCTGTCATTCAAGATATACAGGAAGTATGAAATCTTAAAACTTTGTTTCTTGTACATGTGAAAAGTTCTCAGTTTACTTTAAACTATTTTTTATTTTGATTAGTGCACCTTTAAATATAAGAAAATAACAAAAGTAAACATTGGCAAGCAAGGAGAAAATGGAATTAATTCAAAGCTACTTCGAGGGAGGACATTCATATGCAGTGATTTTGGAGATGCTGCAGTATATCATGACATAAAGATTAGTTTCTACACTTTTACACATACGTTCCAACTTTCTCCTGCCGCAGGCTGTTGTACTTCAGACGCTTTATGGTCTGATATCCATAACTGGCTTTACCCAAAGGTTTTCCATCTAAGTAATTTCACTGTGAAGGACATTATCTTTGGACTTGTAATGAACAATAACAAATATGACTTTCTTGTTAATAATATACTTCTGATGGTAACATTTTAAATACACAAATTTAAATACTTGAAAGTGAAACCAACGTTTTTTCCAGACAATTAACTGCTATTTGCAGTAGAAGTAGACACCATGGAGAATGGCATTAGAAATGTAAAGGTAATTTTTTTATCCAGTATCCAGGAAGCTTTTTATTCTAGGATGCTCAATCAAACCAAATGAAACTACCTTTCTTGTTAGTTTTTAATCTTTGGATGCAAAAAAAGGTTTCAAATACCAATCGCCATGCACAGTCTTTGTTTATTACAGTGGCATTGATTCTGACAGAGGGGTCGATTCACATCCATTTTAAATGTCCAATAGTGTTCTGCCAGCAGATGATCATTAATGTCAATCCTTCCTCTGCTTTTCATTCAAAAAAAGCAATGAACAAGAGGAGCATTTACATTTTAAATTTGAGAGAGTTCACCTTTATTCCTATAAGGTCATTTGATTACAATATGGTACCCATAAACATTGTTTTGAGGTTAAACACAGCTCTTTGTTACTATCTGCATCTAGTTCTGATTATCTATATTCATATCTGCATGTGTTTGTGTTTTTTTTTACACATGACCTTTATGATACCAGAAAGCACTTTAAAAACTCCAAGATGTTCCAGGGTCTGCCTCCAATCCATTTCCAAAACAAACCATTCTGATCAACTGTGATGTCCCCCACAGTCATTGGGGAGGGGAATCAGGACAAAAGGAGGTGGTGAATCGAAAGAATGAGGTTGTTTTACTTCAGTTTCTTTTTTTTTCCTATTCAACATTTTAACACACACACACAATCATAACACAACCCTAAACAACATCAATCGCAGCTTCATGCTGCTCAGCTCAGCCGGGTCAGGTAAGGTCGGATCCATCTCTCTCCCTGGTGTCTGGCTGTGTACTGAGGAGGAACTGAAAAGAACGCATGCATAAATAGGCTGGTGTAAACCACAGCCAGGCGTAGACAATCACTGGATACTTACTTGTTCTCTGTTACTTTCACAGCTGGCCGCTTGACCACATCCTCTCTGGCAGACAAGATTATAAGGATTAGAGCAGACTCTGATGTAGCAGGTGTATTATGTTGAAGAAATAGCAGGGCACATATTCTTTCAGTCCACATTTCCAGCTGCTAAGAATGCTAGACAGACGGTAGTTAAGATGCCTGTGATGTTGTGCTAGCATCATAAAAAGCACCGCAGTCCAAACGGACAGCCCGAAAAAAATCATGGGTATGAATGATTGGTTTGCTTGTTGAGTGCAACGTATTTATTTTGTTTAGTGGCGAGCAGAGAATCCCAACTACGTCATCAACCCGTAGCTCTTTTCTCTATCATGTTCTTTTCATGTTAGAAATTATTTATCTGAGCGACGGGACATGTCACAAAAGCAATCAGCGTCTTTGTGGCTCGCTTTTATCGCAGCGAATCTGCACGAGGTCGGAACCTTGGCGAGACGGCGTGTGATCATTAGGCGTGGTGAGCGCAAATACGGCAAATGCTGTACACACACGCACAAAAGGCTGAAAGCCGAGGCCTCTTGTGAAGACGCCAATGGGAGAACTGAAAAGGGAAAATCTTTTTGATTGCATGGTAGCATATTGACACAGCTGCAAAACTCCACCCTCCAACGTGGAGTGAACGAGTGAGTGTGTGTGTGTGTGTGTGTGTGTGTGTGTGTGTGTGTGTGTGTGTGTGTGTGTGTGTGTGTGTGTGTGTTATACATCAATCATCTGTAAGAGCTTAAAAGCAGTGCAGTACCACTTACACTGAACGTTTCATTTTGCCGAGAGAAAAAAAAAATCACATCTGTATACACACACACACACACACACACACACACACGCCAATATATGTGCGTCTTTGGAAGAGTTACATTCAATGGAAAAATGCATGCAATTTTTGAATGAGCATATACATGTGTGTGTGTGTGCACTAAGGGAAAGTGGCTCTCCATTTATGTGTCTCTTAATCTTTAGATGAGTTGCTTTGTGATTCCGATGAAGAAAATGCGTACAGTACAGAAGAAAATTCCCCATAATTGGCTTGTGTTAGTGCCGAGGCTTGTCATTTTAACTTTCTAAAAACGCAATGATTCAGAGCTTATTCAAATCGGCTGGTGAAGTAACACCCAGCCAAGAGAAAAGAAGAAGAACCACATCAATCAGACATGACAACACACCCCACGCATGTATTGATCTTCGAATCAATGATGGGGGAATATGAAGGGTGGACCCTTCGCTGCCAGACTGTGACCTCTTTCATTCTTCTTTCTTTCAGCTCCGCAGGGCTATTGTTGCCAAATGCAACCCCCTGTATGAGTTCTTAAAAAAGCCCTGAAGACATTCCTGCAATATGTATGTATGTATGTATGTATGTATGTATGTATGTATATGTATATATATATATATATATATATATATATATATATATATATATATATATATATACACACACACACACACACACACATACAGTTATCCCCCACTTTATCGCGGTTCGAATCTTGTGCCCCCGGTTTATCCCGGAATTGTATTTGCCACGTAACTAATTTGTTTCGCTGATTTTCCCAGTCTCTCACGGATAGCACAATAGACCAAAAAACTTATAGGGAACTGATCAGAAGATCAGAAACACCTTGAAACTGAGTTACAGTATAGTTGCCAGTTGACCAAGAAGGTTTCTACTTTTGAACAGGCCTCACAAGGGTTTATCAAAGAAGTTGAATCCTCGTGCTGTGTGTCAGGTGCAGGGACTGGTTTTAAAAAACAGACGCACGAGTGCTACCAATATTGCTTTAGAGGTTGCAGAAGCAGAAGGTCCATTTGTCAGTGCTCAGTCCATATGCAGCAAGCACGTTTGCATGTCTGTCGTCCTAAAAGGAAGCCTCTTCTGAAGATGGCTCACAAGAAAGCCTGCAAACAGTTTGCTGAAGACAACCTATCCAAGAGCATGAATTACTGGAACCTTGTCCTGTGGTCTGATGGGACTAAGATAAGCTTGTTTGGCTCACATGTGCAGCATGTGTGGCGATTTCCTAGTGAGGAGTCTTGCCAACAGTCAAGCATGGTGGTGGTAGCATCATGGCCTGGGGCTGCTTGAGTGCTGCTGGTACTTGGTAGCTGCGGTTCATTGAAGGAAACATGGATTTCAACATGTACTGTTACATTTCGAAGCAGAACAGCAGTTTTCCAACATAATAACGACCCTAAAAACAACGCCAAGATGTCAACTGCCTGGCTGAGGAAGCTGAATGTAAAGGTGATGACGTGGCCAAGTATGTCTCCAGACCTGAACCCTATTGAGTACCTGTGGTGCATCCTCAAGCTGAAGATGGAGAAGCCCCATGTGTCTAACATCCAGCAGTTCCGTGATGTCATTATGGAGGAGTGGAAGAGGATCCCAGCAACAACCTGAGCAGCTCTGGTGAATTCCACGCCCAGGAGGATATAAATCAATATACAGTATATCTAAAATATATATCCAATTTTTATTTCTATAGTATTGTCCCTTGAGAAGATACACTAATATGGTTGCTGAAATGTGAGGTGTGTACAAACTTTTGTGAGATACTTGCTGATGTGAATTTGCATCTCATTGCATAGTCAACAATACAATACATTAAAGATACATATGAAGGAGCAATGGGATACAGTTTAACCCAATTACGATGTAGTCTGATCCGGTTTTGATTCTATTCAAACAATGCAAATCAATGCAATGCAATGCAATTCAATATGTTACAGATAGTTCACTTTCATTTCTTTGGTTCAGACAGACTAATCATTATCAGTGATTATTGATAAATCATTAATTTACTTAAGTGCCTTCACAAGTGGCTCTTCACAAATACGCCTTTGCAGTGCAAAAAAAAAGACTACATTATACCAGACATCTCCAGGAAGATGCAGCTCTACCTCAGGCACGTTTATCAACATTCTATGTGACTCTCAGGACACACCTTGGTTTCTGTAGTGTTGGTATATGTCACAGTGTTAGTGGTGCGAAGAGAAAAAATGCTTGCGAAACAGTTTAGAAAGAACAAATCAATTAATAACATATAGGTCACAACATTTTCGAATAAGTAAATCTTACCATCCCTATGATATACTATATATATATATATATATATATATATATATATATATATATATATATATATATATATATATATACAGTGAGGAAAATAAGTATTTGAACACGCTGCTATTTTGCAAGTTCTCCCACTTAGAAATCATGGAGGGGTCTGAAATTGTCATCGTAGGTGCATGTCCACTGTGAGAGACATAATCAAAAAAAAAAATCCAGAAATCACAATGTATTATTTTTTAACTATTTATTTGTATGCTACAGCTGCAAATAAGTATTTGAACACCTGAGAAAGTCAATGTTAATATTTGGTCAGTAGCCTTTGTTTGCAATTACAGAGGTCAAATGTTTCCTGTAGTTTTTCACCAGGTTTGCACACACTGCAGGAGGGATTTTGGCCCACTCCTCCACACAGATCTTCTGTAGATCAGTCAGGTTTCTGGCCTGTCGCTGAGAAACAAGGAGTTTGAGCTCCCTCCAAAGATTTTCTATTGGGTTTAGGTCTGGAGACTGGCTAGGCCATGCCAGAACCTTGATATGCTTCTTACAGAGGCACTCCTTGGTTATCCTGGCTGTGTGCTTCGGGTCATTGTCATGTTGAAAGACCCAGCCTCGACCCATCTTCAATGCTCTAACTGAGGAAAGGAGGTTGTTCCCCAAAATCTCGCAATACATGACCCCGGTCATCCTCCCCTTAATACAGTGCAGTCGCCCTGTCCCACTTGCAGAAAAACACCCCCAAAGCATGATGCTACCACCCCATGCTTCACAGTGGGGATGGTGTTCTTGGGATGGTACTCATCATTCTTATTCCTCCAAACACGGAATTATGACCCAAAAGATCTATTTTGGTCTCATCTGACCACATGACTTTCTCCCATGACTCCTCTGGATCATCCAAATGGTCATTGGCAAACTTAAGACGTGCCTGGACATGTGCTGGTTTAAGCAGGGGAACCTTCCGTGCCATGCATGATTTCAAACCATGATGTCTTAGTGTATTACCAACAGTAACCTTGGAAACGGTGGTCCCAGCTCTTTTCAGGTCATTGACCAGCTCCTCCCATGTAGTCCTGGGCTGATTTCTCACCTTCCTTAGGATCATTGAGACCCCACGAGGTGAGATCTTGCATGGAGCCCCAGTCCGAGGGCGATTGACAGTCATGTTTAGCTTCTTCCATTTTCTAATGATTGCTCCAACAGTGGACCTTTTTTCACCAAGCTGCTTGGCAATTTCCCCGTAGCCCTTTCCAGCCTTGTGGAGGTGTGCAATTTTGTCTCTAGTGTCTTCGGACAGCTCTTTGGTCTTGGCCATGTTAGTAGTTGGATTCTTACTGATTGTATGGGGTGGACAGGTGTCTTTATGCAGCTAAGGACCTAAAACAGGTGCATCTAATTTAGGATAATAAATGTAGTGGAGGTGGACATTTTAAAGGCAGACTAACAGGTCTTTGAGGGTCAGAATTCTAGCTGATAGACAGGTGTTCAAATACTTATTTGCAGCTGTATCATACGAATAAATAGTTTAAAAATCATACATTGTGATTTCTGGATTTCTGGACATTTTTTTTGATTATGTCTCTCACAGTGGACATGCACCTACGATGACAATTTCAGACCCCTTTATGATTTCTAAGTGGGAGAACTTGCAAAATAGCAGGGTGTTCAAATACTTATTTTCCTCACTGTATATACAGTATATATATGGTCCCCGAGTTACAATGATTCAACTTGTGATTTTTCGATCTTACGATGACGAGTGTGATATGACAAAATTGTAAAAATAGAAAAAATTGTATGCAACAGGCACAGGCAGCAACGTACCATGTACAATACCTTGGACACGTAGCTGGGATGAGCGTGTCTCTAGCCCTGTGAGATGCCCCACTATCGCTAGCGGTCCACAGAGTAAATTTGTCTCAGTGTGTATTTTTTTTCTGTTTCAAAATGTTTTAAATTTTAGTGATAAAAGCATGTTTTCCAAGTGCCCAAGTATGTCACCTGCTTTTAGGGAAAAAAAAAAGAGAACAACCATTAGTTTAGATGTCACAGTCATAGTACCTTGTACTTTTAACTTTTACTCACGATATTTTGGACTTAGAATGGGGTAACGTATCTATCTATATATATATATATATATATATATATATATATATATATATATATATATATATATATATATATACTGTATATAGTGTACAATCAATAGCACACTGTTATAGAAGTACTTGTATGAAACATGTAATGGGACAAAAGAGTGATCAACACTGAAGGTTGGTGAATGAAAACAAAGCACCCGTTTGCTCCTCATAGATCCATCTTGTCCCTTCTGCAGTAATCGAGTAAAAAAAATCAATAAACTCAATAACAAAGTGATTTCAGATGTACGATGAGCGTGCTTTAACTATGAGAGCGTCTGTCTCCCTCCTCCACCACTCGATATCTCAATACAGTTAAATGTCAAAAGAGAACGGGATCTATATGTTGTCTATCTTTATTTCTTTAATGCCCGCACAATCTCTGTCTGAGTGGTTACTCTTTTCGCAAAGCCAAATAGAGCTAAAGATAAACTCATGTTAATATCACCCTAAACATTTTGTTTCCATTTATTTATTTTTTTGTCCATAGACCTCCACTGCTGGGGCATCCTGGAAAAAATAACAGGCCTTTAACCAAGAGAAACAGTCAGTTAAAAAAAAAAAACATTGTTCTTTCAGGCTCGATTCATAACCTCGGTCCACTTCAATTCCCGAATGAGTTCAGCATCCAAACGTAATTTAAGGCCTCGCTGCTTTTTGAAATGCAGGCCAGGCCAGATGAGTCATTCCTGGATGAAGTTGTGTCGGCGAGGACACGTGTTGGTCAGAGGGACTAGAATAACCAAGCGTCCAGCACACAGGAGGCAAATCTGCAACCAGTCATTAAAATAGCACCATTTATAATTTGTAAAATATCTAAATCATCTACTATTAAGACGTGAAAGTGTGTGTATGTGTATGTGTGTGTGTGTGTGTGTGTGTGTGTGTGTGTGTGTGTGTGTGTCAGAGAAAAAGAGAGAGAGAGAAAGAGAGAGAGAGAAAGAAAGAGAGAGAGAGAGAGAGAGAGAGAGAGAGAGAGAGAGAGAGAGAGAGAGAGCGAGAGAGAGAGAGAGAGAGAAAATTCCAACACCTGGCATCTTTGAACTCCCCAGTATAAAAAGAATCTGATGAGAGAAAGGTGTCAGATTATTGGCGAGTCACCTGAGCTTTACCTTCAGGGTTAAAGGAGTTTTCACTTTTAGCCTTGGTGCAGAGTGGAGGTTAGCAGATTACACATTATTATACGATGCAAACACCTGAGGAGCTGAGTTTTGGAACAATTAAGAGAAAATTTATTTTTTTTTTACTTCAAATCAGCCAAGAGAACTGCATTTAGGCGTTTGCTTTAGTTGAATTAGAGCCATGGGATTAATGGGTTTGAATTGGATTTTTGAATTAGATGTTTTTTTAAGCTTGTGCTTGCCATTTCTTGGAATTTTAAGTCTATTCCTAATAGTGCATCTTTAATACCCAAAACCATGGGCTTTAAGGAGGCTTAGGTTGGTCGTTTAATCTTTAAATATCCTCCACTCCTTTGGGGAGGCTTACCACGAGTTTTGGCACGTAGCTGTGTGGATCCGTGTTCATTCAGCTACTAGATCGTTGGCGAGATCGGATACTGAGGTCAGGTTTGATGTGTAATCACACCTCCTATCAGTGTGACTTTTTAGACTGGGCTAAAAAATAGATCAGACCCAGCTTATACATTTATTCTCACTCATTTTTTATAGCTTATATTTTAGTATATTCACACTAATACAGTGTGAATGCAATAAATTTACCCTTTATATGATTTATTTCTTCTTGCATACACTGCTTGGTTTTGTGTTCACATTTAGAAGATGAGGTATGCTATTGTTACCTGTGTGATGCAATGGAACTGTTCTGACCTTCTGTGTAGAACAACACTTTTTATTTCTGAACGTGATCGCCGCAGCCGGTTTAAAATAGCAAGAGCGATGAAGCTTTCAGAGGCCACGGTGGTTAGAAGTTTCCAAAATGTCCCACATTCCATGCCAGAATGTTGCTTCGCCGCAACAATCATTTCGCAATCAAAAGGTTTGTGGTTTTAAAACCATACTGCAATGTTTTTATTTTTTCTGATTCAAAACGAAAGATTACCGTACGCACATCCCAGGGTCTGACTAGTGACAAAGTAAAGGAAAAACTAAATATCTTCTGGCACAGATCTAAAGGCTTGTACAGGTTAGGATAAAGCTGAAAGAAAACATTTCAGTGATTTTTCATAAATTTTTCATTCTATACATTTTCACTCATATCTTCATTATTTGTTATATTGTTATATTTTTGTGGCTTTTATTTCCTGTTCTAAATCTGTATCTCCCTGGAGAACTCTCAATTGCCAGCTGTATCCTGTTCTCGTTGCTATTTAAAACCTGAAGGAGATTAAAGAGACCCACGCAGTAATTTGTTTGTTGATGTGAATCTTCCAAGGCTGAGATCAAGACGAAGATAAAAATAAGGACCTAAAATATTGCTTTAATAGAAACTCGAAGCTCCCTTTACTCTGTTGGTGGCATTATTTCCTCTGATCATTAAAACAACTTAGGGCAAAGGCCTTAATGACCAAATAAACTTGTATTCTTTTCCCTGAGTGCATCTCATCTCATGGGTCCAATCCATATAAACACATTTTCAGAGGGTGTTTCAGGACTGTATTTTTTTTTTTTAAAACACCCGTGGATAATTGACTTTAAAGAGCAGTGGCAGGCCATCAGAGCCATCAGGGCCTTCTCTGTTGGCCTGAACTCTATCAGAATCATTGAGTTACATTTCATATTTTTGTTTAAATTATTTTTTAATAGTCTATTCTCTTCATTTTATAGCATTTCTCTCAAGTGCGTTGCTGCATTAGGTGACTGTAGCCATTGGAATTTCTATCCAATCAGATTTCAGTTGTCACAAAATGTGCTGCCATAGTCTGCCGTAACACCTACAGAAATGAGAACTGCGGACTAGCGTAAAATACATGAGGATGAAGCTTGCTGCTTGAACCAATCAGATTGCGATCTGAAGTCCCCGAGGCTATCTTGAAGGCGTCCAATCGTGTCAGAGCGCACTAGTCAGAACTCACAAAGTGCATCTGTATCGAACTGCACAAGCACAAATATATTCATGTGGATTTCATAGCTGTTTTTTCATTCCATCATGGTTGACAGAGGAGAAGTAATTGATTTGGCCTCAGATATATTTACAAAGCCATTTTCAAGTTTTTCATCATGAAGGAAAGCTGGACATCATGAGGAAAGGTTAGCCAGAGCAGTTTAAAACCAGTTCAGCTTTTTCATGAACCACTTTTGCGTTTTCTGTAGAATTTGCAACAAAAAAACCCAACACAATTTACCTTAATTTCTAAACCCCAGGAAATTTGTTATGCATGAAAAAATATTGATGCCTCTGCTAGAGATGATGTATGCAGGCAGTACAGATGTGACTGCAGTGAAAGGAAACTTGCTGAATTGTGTTCATTGGGTTTCTTTCTTTAATAATGGCATTGATTCTTGCTGTATAAGACACCTGAGAGCAGTGCTCTGTTATACTGCATTTCTGTATAATGCTGATGGTTTCTATAGCCGGCGGTATCTAATGGCGGTATTAAGAGGTGAATTGATTCAGGTAGGACACCACTGAAGGCCTAGAAATCAATCAGTGGTGGACAAAGTACTCAAACAGTGTCACAGGACTCTTGCTTATAAACTCAGTTTATGTGAAAAGACTCTAATGTTACTTTTAGCACACCAATCTATTAATAGAAAGATATTAATGAGTCAAACACTAAATGAAATTTGTTTTAAATGATCATGAGCCCAATCCTTCTGTTCAACTACTTCCAAAAAATCACGCAAATAAGGTGTTGTGGCAAATTAGTCATGAGTTTCTTCCATCATTTCTTATGCTCAAAATGTTCTGCTTGCTGTTTAACTCACACTGAACTGTATGTTCATGTTAAGTAGACACCACCAATCAATACAAGTTTAAAACAGAGTTAAAGCTCTACCCTGACCGGTGGCTTGCTGCGTGATTAAACGGTTAAGTTTTTA
The DNA here is from genome assembly GCF_946808225.1 of Silurus aristotelis. NCBI lineage: Eukaryota > Metazoa > Chordata > Actinopteri > Siluriformes > Siluridae > Silurus > Silurus aristotelis. The sequence goes on from NC_139586.1 coordinate 7,983,021, forward strand.
TCCTCACATAAATAAAAAGGAACGACCGATTTCTCAAAATGTAATTGAGTAAAAAGTACGAGATTTGACTTTGAAATGTAGTGAACTTAAAGTTAAATCTCCCCAATTAGAAATACTTCAGTAAAGTACAGACACGTGATTAAGCTACTTAAGTACAGTTTACTTTGTTACTGTCCATCACTGCTAGAAATACAACACCCACCACTGGTTGAGAGTGAGAAAGAAATTATATAGACTTTAGTTGTCCACTTTTCAGTTCCTGCTTTCCTTGAGAGAAGATTCTGAAGATACAGTTTTTATCTCTGTGCTTCTACTTACAAGCTCTCCCATGCATTCGTAAATCCTCTGAACTAATAGAAGGAGTTGTATAAATGAACTCAAATGTTCCTTCCAAAAAAAACAAACAAATCTAAATTGAATCTATGTTTCAAAGTCTGTATAAACCATTATCATGAAAATAATACACAAAATGTAATAAATGTTAAAAAGTACAAGGGACTAATGTTCCTATTTACACTCAAAACCAAGTTCTGTCACCTGTGCGTGTGTGTGTGTGTGTGTGTGTGTGTGTGTGTGTATGTGTGTGCGTGTTTGTGTGTGTTACATATCAATATATGATTGCCATATTTATATCCCGTCTCTCTCTGTTGCTTTGGCAAGTCTCGCTTCACATGGTTACACATGAACATTAATAAAGATCCATTTAGTTACTGAGCAACACAAGATCTATGAGGATGGATTTGATATGGTTTTAAAATGAACAGTCTGCTACAATGGAAAAGGACCACAATTTAATGGTCCATCACTGCCCAGTACACCATAACTATGATGGAACTGTAATAATTGTATATTTGGTGCCACCCAGATGAAGATGGGTTCCCCTTTAAGTCTGGTACCTCTCATGCCATCTCAGGGACTTTTTCTATTCCTATTAAACTGAATTGATATGAATTGAATTATTTGCCTCTTTTGATTAGTTTTCTGATTATTGTCTGCTTAGTGTGTAACAATTCAGTGTTTGTTTCTTTGCAGATCTTTCATCTCACATTCTGGTCTACTGATTAGCCATTATTTCTGCTTACATAAGTCTGTTTCCGATACAGATTTTTGCATATTGGAATGTCCATGCTGGCCACCGGTCCCTGAAGAGCTTTTAGCTTAGGTAAAAGCTTAGCGATGTCTTTGACATTGATTTTTGTATAGATAAGAATATAATTAAATCTATTTTTATATCAGCTAACTGTTCAAAGCAGGAACACCGAAAAAAAACACAGACAATGTCTCATAAAATATCAAAGCGTCATAAAATGTCACAGGTAAGGGACATTAACCTTTATAAAATCATATACTATGAAGCAAATATATCATAAAAATAAAGGCAGTAAAGTGAGAGAAAAGACACATGGAGCACGGGTTTATTTCTGCCAGTGTATATTATATTATAGTATTTCGGTTGCACAGTTAAATCTATTTGATGTGTAATATTTCTAACTTTAATTGCTTGTGCATTTAACTCTGATAACAAATGAGCGGTGGCCCAGTGCCAGGTTTCCATTTTCATCTGGCACACACACTAACACACACACACACACACACACACACACACACACACACACACACACACATGGACAGGCAGGCAGGCGGATGGCGATGAACTCATCCGGATCCGGCTGCCAGAGCCATGACAAAACTCTGCCATAATGAGACTGTATCTCAATCATGATACCTTAGAGGATGTACAGCAGTTGATTCAGCGCTTGTAGTATCACTACAGTTCAGAAAACTGGACTCAGATGAGCGATGGAAGAAGTCGTGTCGAGTGGGGAAACCTGATGCCTGTGTTCAGCATCTGCTACTGTGACGCCACAACTCAGAATGACCATATGTTCAGCAGATGCACGTTTACTCAGCAGCAATTTTTTTATGTTTTCTGTTTCACAGGAACATTCTAGTGGGTTATTTGGAGACAGTGGTCCTAAATTAAGGTGTTATATTCAACCCTGTGTTGGGAGAAGTGTTTTTAGATCTAATATTTTCAAGAACAGTTTTTAGACTCAAACAACTATTAAACAGTTACCATAAAATATTATTTTGCCAAACTTTTGACATTGTATTTGCTGATAAAAATGCATGTAAAAATTATTTTTATAAAAAAAAGTAAATTAATAATAATAATAATAATAATAATAATAATAATAATAATAATTATTATTATTATTATTATTATTATTATTAATAATAATAATAATAATATTAATATTATTATCGTTGTTGTTGTTTTTGTTGCTCATAACAATAAAGATACTTAACAATTCTTTGTTCTCTCTCCCTATCACCCCTTTACTTTCCTTCTCTCTTTCTCTCACTCTCTTTCTCTTTCTTTCTCTCCGTCAATTTAAACATGCTTCTAAGGTACCAGTGACCAGCGTTCCTGTCCCCTTCTCTTCGGATCTCCTTGATTCATCCCAACACCTTTCCTCGGTGGGACTGCTCTTCATTATGAGTGACCAATGTGCAGCTGAGGATGGTTACACATGAACAGCCTAAAGAGCCTGAAGTTACTGAGCAGCAAAAGGACTATGAGGATGGATTTGGACCTAATATCCAAATTAATATTAACAGTCTGCTACAGTGGCTCAGGACCACAGTTTACATGAACAGTTTTGCATTTGAGCATCTTTCACTGAGCTACACCTCAACAATGATGGAAATACAGTATAATGAATGGACATTCGGTGCCACCCAGATGAGAACGGGTTCTTTGAGTCTGGTTCCTCTGATGCTTTCTTCCTCATTCCATTACAGAAAGTTTGTTTTGTCACAGTCACCACTGGCTGATAAAGATAAGCACTAAATTGATAAATTAAAATCTTTATAACTTTTTTCTTTCTGTAAAGCTGCTTTGAGATAATGTCCATTGTTTTTTTGCGTTATACAAATAAAACTGAATTTTATTGTTATTTTAATTATTATTATTATTATTATTATTATTATTATTATTATTATTATTATTATTATTATTATTATTATTATTATTATTATTATAGTGGATTTTGAGTATCGCAACGGATGTTACCAAAGTTACAATATGTAGGTACTACTTTGGAGTGTAATTTGATTGTGTATTTTATTTTTAAATACCTCTCGGTAGGCATTTGGTTGTAACTGAGTTTGGTTTCATGTTTATATTACTGCCTTGCCCTGGATTACGCAATCCGTCGTCTGGTAAACACTGTGTTATAATCTCTCTTGAAAAGGACTCCCCCACCGTCTGTGAGGCACTTGGTACAGCCCGGCGCTCGGACTGCAGCTGCTGCTGCACTTTTCAGTCTCCCTTCAGTTGAGCTGAACTCCAGAGCAGCGCTGTTCCCCAAACTCTGTCCTGGGGAGGTTTAAAACCCACAGCACCGCGCTTCGACATGACTTCAGCGTCCGGTTCCTGTCCCGTTTAGAGGATTTACACGTTTCTTACCCGTTTATGTTTGTAGAATAACTTTCTGAGCTCCAGAACCCGCGGGGAACACAGTGTGTGGTGGTGGAGCGTTGCTTACCATGAAGCTTGCACTTCTCCTGCCTTGGCTTCTCCTAACTTTGTGGCTTTCCATTGAGTGTAAGTGGTTTTATTTTCCTCTTATTAGTAGTATTATTCTTAGTACTGATGCTTATTGTTATTGTTATTATTATTTTTATGAGCACCATTCTGTAGATAAAGTGCCTGCAGTGTTGTTTGCAAACGTGTCCACAAACGATGGAGTTAAAAGGAAAGAAACAGAGCTAGAGAGCTGCTCTCCTCAAACCCTGAGATCTCCATCCAGTTGGAGCTTCCTGGTTTCAGACAACTCTGCAGGAGCAACACTGCATGCTGCATGGCCTTCACGTCTCCCTCTGACTTTCTATGGAGACAGGACGAAGCTGGAGAAAGTGTGTTTTGCAAGAAAACTGTCAGTGTGATGCTTTTTCCCAAAGCATCATCTCATTTCTTCCACTGCCTCCAACCTCCTTCCACCAGGTTACAGCAAGTGGGACCAAAAAACAAACAAAAACAAAAAAAACCCCAAAACAAATCGCAGCTTTTTGAAGACGCAAGTCAGTCAGTAAACAAACAGACAAACAAAATGTACCCCCTGAAGTTGTTTACAAACTGACCCATTCTATCTTTTGACTTCGTTCATAACATTGACATTTAAAAAGTCTGCCATTTAAAATGAAAAATAATGTTTTTGTTGTTTATTACAGCAACATCGTTATATATTTCAAGAGAAATCTTTATCAGAAATCTTTAATCTTTAAGATGTTAGATGTTTGAACAGAAAAGATTTCTTAAGATGTTCCTCATGCCATCTTCAAATCTCTTCTACTGATCGGACGACACGCCGAGCGATTTGTTCTGAAAGAATCTAAACAAAACAAAAAAGGACGGCGGGTTTTGTGCGAAACTTTTTGCAGAGTCTTTGAGCACTGGCTGTCTTTAATTAGATTGTGGGGATCGTAGGGAGAAGGTGAAGGAACCTACGTAACTTTTCGTCCGAGTCGGTGTCAGAAAAATCCATTGAGCCAGAATAGTGTTTACATAATGGATGAACTTTATGGCAAAGATCATCATTTGTTAATGTTTTTGATCAGAGATCAGAGAACTTCATTGTCTGAATACTTTGGAACAGACAGATGAACTGTGTGTGTGTGTGTGTGTGTGATTGTTTGTGACAGCTGATCTTACCATGATAAAAGCAGCGCTGGCTTATCTTGCAGCCGTCTGATACGTTCACAGTGCGTGTGAGCGTGTAAAACGGTGTCTCGGGGTCTGCGGAACAAGTAAACGAAGAGTTTATCGTGTGGCAGGTTTCACGTCGTCCAGGTTGCCTCGATCGTCCTCACGCTACACCCCTCAGGGGTCCATGTCTCAGGTTTCGACGGTACAACGAGCGGGTTAAATCCCATATCCTGTCGATGAAACATATATTCAAGACACTTGCTCTAAGATCTTGCTCCCGCGTGCGATGTCGCTCACGTGCCACTCACATGCCGTCACACTGTTTTCTGGCATATAGACAAATGTTCAGTGGTTCTGGAACCCCGAAGGCTTCAGCGCAGAAAAAACCCGATTTATCAGATGCTGCTGCATCTTTCTCATTCGAGCGTAGCTCTCGCGTTTCTTTCCACCGGTCCGTTCCGGATTGATGGAATGCAGCAGGTTTGTTCTGATTTTAGCGTCTTGTTCGACTCAATCACACAATGTGTGATAGTACTGCTTCTGTTAATGCCACGGCTGTGATTCTGGGTTGTTCCTGTTCGTTACTGTCTGCTAAATTAGATTATTGTGATTTCGGTGCCTACATGCTGAATAGACGTTTGGCTCCAATTAAAAAGCAAAAAAAACCCCAAAAAAACAGGTGTGTGTGTGTGTGTGTGTGTGTGTGTGTGTGTGTGTGTGTGTGTGTGTGTGTGTGTGTGTGTGTGTGTGTGTGTGTGAGTAAGAGTGTCGGCTGGGGACGTATGTCACCAGGTGTCTAGTGTTTATTTTGTTGCTTTAGTGCGTAGAACTCATGTCTCGAAGCACTTGTGATATTCTATTGATGTGTGTGTGTGTGTGTGCTCTTGTAAAGCAGGTTTAGCAGCTAACTCTGACTGAATGACTGGAGAAATGACTTCCTTTTGATGCGCTAATTCAAAAACGAGCAAATTCCGGAACCTACAAGATACCCTACAGCTACAAGAAATCTCAGATGGCTCGAATGTTCCGTACAGTAAAACGGAGGCCGTTCGCTCATAGAAATCGGATCGTCTTTCCAGTGACGTAGACGTCGCGCTTCAGAAAAGGTTTTTACCTTTCGAGTTTCTAACTAAACTCGAAAGACTCGTGTGTGTGCTTTTCACTTTGGCGGACTCTAAAAAAGGTCTTTACTCTTGAATCTTTGGGAAAATCCTCCCCGATTCGAGCAGCTTTGAAGTATTCACACCTCAGAAGTTAAGCAACTAAATAAAGAATAAGTGATTCAGAGGGTGCAAACTTTTGAGCAAAATAGATGTGTGCTTGTGTGAGAGAGAAAGATGCCATTTTTCACACTTTCCTCAAATGGGGGTCATCATCAAACGGTGGCACTTATTACAACAAGTCGACAGGTGTGTGTGTGTGTGTGTGTGTGTGTGAGTGTGTAAGTGTTTGGTGTCCTTATTCCTAACACCAGTAATCACTTTATTTCTTTTGGAGTTTAAGATGTGAAAACCTTGAAACGGATGTCATCGCTGCACACGAAATCGCAAGAAATGTCCAATTCTCATACTCGCGAAAGGCTTCGGATACAAAGTGCATGGCAGCAATGTTGAATGCGATTCATGAATGTGAAGGGTACTTCCGGTACATTGGTGAAGACGTATCGGTGTGGCAAGATTTTTTTCGAGCGATAAACAGTGCCGGTAGCTCATAGGGTATAACATGGTCTTGTATCACCAATGAATGCTCATTCGATCCCTAACTGGACCTTTGGCATTAAACCGAAAGACCAAAAACAAAAGCAGGGAATTTTGACCTGAACAGGATTTCGTTAAACCTGCATTAAAGCATCAAATTTAACTCTCAATACCAGAAGTCGCCAACGAACACGACTTTAAGAGGCACATTTAAACAGTACACGGATTTACAATGGATCCTGGGTAATCCTGGATCGTACGGGATGTATTGGATGTCCTCTATTATATACCTGTAGTGTATTGTGCAAAATTAGCGCAAAACTCACTGCCAACAAGCAGTTCCCGACCACATGGCTGTAATCTTGCACCTTCACAACGCGTCCTTTAACCTAAAAATGGTGGAAATCCGCTTTAAAAAATGTATATATATTTGTTGTAGTTTAATAGAATTGCAACAGTACATTGCAAGCAACTCGATATCAGTAGCTCAGTACGGCACAAGCCGATTTTGCTCGCACTTCACACGCCCCGAATGTGTGTGAAACGAGCGAGCACACGCGTGCCAAAGTGTTGCCCAATCGGTAAAATGGGTCATGTGGTAACATTTTAAGTCACAAACTTTTAAAAGAAATGAAAAGAAAAAAGCCACCTCATGGACCCAATTACGGAGTTTACCACAACGGGGAAATGTTTGTTGTGAAAGTCGAGATGCTTTGGCTCATATTTGACACCCATATATTTCGTTTAATCCTGAAGGACCCACACAATGTGTAGGTTTTGCCCATGATGCTCAGAGGCTTTTAGACTCGCTGCACATTTTTTTGCCGGGCCACAAAAGTTGAAGAAAACGTACAAATATATATGTGATGTATCGTAAAATGAAGGATCTCTGACCAATCTGCGCTTAGGCGTATCGGAACTTGCGTCAGCATTCGTTAGCAAACGACTCCTGTTGCTTGGATGCTATATAATGAGTGTAAGGCATTTATATTTACTGCCCTCATTGTTTTCAATTGACTCTCATCCCGCTCTCTTTCTCTTCCTCTCTCTTTCGCTCTGTCAAAGGATTGCTTTGGCCTTGGCCTGGAAATCCGTCTCTCACTATTCCACATCACGTTGCACATTCCACCTCTCCCACTGCCTACACACACACACACACACACACACACACACATTCATACACTAAACCAACCATGGGGCCCCAGCAACAAGCTCCATTAAGAAAGCAATTCAAGGTTCCAATAGGCCCTTCAGATGCCAGGCTTGTGTTTTAAAGCAGCTCGGTAATGAAGTTGGAGAACTTGAAGTTCGCCTCCTTTGAAGGGTGCCAGTGGGTACAAAGTGTCAAAACAAGTCCAGCCTTTTGGTTCGGCCGTACCGTATGCGTGTCCCAATAATGCCTTTCAACCTCCCTCTCTGGCTCACTTTTGTTTTCCCTTCTTCTTGTTAATTTCAGTAACAAACCCAATATAATCATAATGAGACTGGATCATATGTTACTAATGAGTCCCTCTTAATCAGCATTTAAAAAATACGTTCAAAGATGCTCTTTTTCCTCAAACAGTCAGCACTACTGTGCGTCCTTTTTAATTTTTTTATTCCGACATTATTTACTCTTGCGCTTGGGAGAACCTTCTCTGATTTGGTTAATGTGTTCACATGCAGAGTAAAAATCTGCTCATTACCCGGTCCGACCAGCACCGATTGGATCTGGAAACACTGGGATAATTTCAGATTATTTCCAAATCATTTGGTACGTGTACTCCGTAACTAGTCAGTGTGGTATCTGGTAAACCAAAAAGCTTTACGTGAACCTGTTACTGTACAAAACTGGGAAACGTGATTAAATTGATGACCCGCACTGGCAAAATAATGTGTGGCATATAAGTGTACCATATGTGAACAGGTTTGTAAAATTCTGAAGACCCTCAGGTCCATCAAAAATTTCAAGTTGACGGTCATTTATTTTGCTTTTCCAGCCTGAACGGTGGGAATTAAAAACAACATTCCCCATCAGCGTTGATTAGTTGATCAATTTGTGTATCGCTCCATCCCTAGTAAACACACTTCATTATATGCCTCCTGATATTGTTCAGTTCTGCTGTTCCCAGTTTCGGTTAATGACTCTTCAAGCTCTTGGAAAGCTCCTTGACTCTTTGCCTTTGTGTGGGATGGAGTGTGTCTAGCTCGAATGCCCTAAGGGACACTTGGTCACTCGACGTGTCCACAATCAATCTGACGACACTGTAAAGAGGACGCTGTAAATCTCGCCGGCATCCTCCTCCTCTGCTGCCCGACACAAACACACAGAGAAGGCGTGCATATTTGTTGGTCCAGGGTCGAGTGTGGTTTTGTGTGTGTGTGTATGTGTGTGGATAATGGCCTGTTTGAAAGGAGGACGCTTTTGTAGGCATTTCGGGAACTGAGGCAGCCTTCGTCCCCTTCATTAAACAGTGCTTGCATGCATGGGCTTGTCCTCACTCCGAATTCCCTTCCAAAATAACAATAAAAATAGATTAGCACATCTTACTTGTGGCGAGCTTGTGAGCTAATGTGGCGTTTGCTTAGCGCATTAAAACCAAGTGGTGTTTTAGATGTGGCATCGGATGGGTTCTGATGGTTCGGTCCTATTAAGTTTTATAGCATACGTATAGCATTTTTTACAGCAGACACTGTGACTGAGAAATTTTAATCGAGATCTGGAAGATCTCAACAAGCAGCTCGAAAAGACATTCCAGAAAAGATGAGAGAGTTAAGCGAATAAATCAGCCTGGAACGGGTTAGAAAGCCACTTCTAAGGCTCCGGCACTCCACCGAACCACAGAACTTCCCAGAAGTCGCTGGTCTACCGACATTCCTCCAAACAGCGCATCAACGACTCATCCACGAAGCCACAACAGAGCCCAGAAGAACATCTAAGAGGAGCATCGCTTGCCTCAGATAACGTCTTCATTCATGATTCTCTTTCATTAGAAAGAGACAGAAATGCTGGGTGGGGGTGGGGGCGGGGGCGAGGGGGGGGGTGAAAGGAACATGAGGAACATCAAATTCTGCCTCACATTAGTTGTTAAACACCTTGACTTTCTGAGGACTGCGGAGTCACAAAAGTTTTTCGGAAGACCGTTTTTTTTTTTTTATATGTTAACATTACACAATAAGGATGGTAAAACATGGCGGTGGTAGTGTTGAGGTATGCGCATACTGAGTTGACTCACATTGACTCGCGCAAGTCCACCTCTGAACGGCCTAGTAGAAGCAACCTGGACTTTTGGAGACTGTCAGGATTTTTACAAAGAATTGTTAGCTATTTATCTACTTAATTTTAACAGGCTTTCTAGTTACATGCATTAAAGCTGCTTTCAGTAGATGTTGCGCAGAAGCTGACTATCTTTGTCGTTGGCAATTGAACATGTACCAGTATATTTGTCCTACACCCTGGCCATGTTTAAGTCACAACCATGCCATAATTGACAGCTGGTGTGTGGAGTTAAAGTGTCAGGCGATTTGATTGCTGGTTTTAAAGCGAGTCGGGGGATTTGGGTTGGACCGCTAAGAATGTGTCCTCATATGCTCACATTAAGTCTTGCCTTACATTTACCATAAAACACCTTGACGTTCTGAGGACTACCGAGTCAAAAAGTGAAGGTGTTTTTTTTTTTTATGTAATCTGATTAGCATTCCACAATAAGTAGAAAAGTAAAACATGGTGGTGGTAGTGTAGAGGTGTGGGCACGTTGTGATGATGCACCAGAGCAGATCCACCTCTAAACCTTCTAGAAGAACCAATGTGGAAGTTTTGGAGTGGCCTCGCTAGTAGTCCTGCAGATCAGTACATCAGCCTGAGCAACAAGGACCAACCAAAAAGACCAAGTCCTCTACAAGTCCAGCAACGTGTTGAAGTGAGATGAAGAGCTGCTCCAAAGTAACCTGAGCTGAACGTAGTGATGGTTATTTACGATCTGATTGAATCACCATCTTGTACGTGTACGTATGTGTGTAGCGAGCGTGCTCTGAAGCTCGCTCAGGATCTTGTTCGTAAATGCCATGCTGTGGTGTGTAACTGATTAGCAGAATAAGCTTGGCGGGTATGAGAGGTTGATCGATGGTGGGCGTTGTGGGATTTGTTGTGCGTATGCCTGTGTGTGTGTGTGGGGGGGGGGGGAGGCAGTAGTCCTGGCTTTTGTGTGCTTTTTATCACTTCCTCCCTCGCTCCCTCACACCTCTATTGGAGTGCTGCTGCATTTAAGTGTCGCGGCCGAGGAGCGAGCGTGTGCGATTTCAGTAATAAGCCGAATTGCATGCCAGCTGCCTGCTTCCTCATTAGGCCAAGTCTGGCTCCTGGGATTAGGGGTCACAGGGTGACCAGCACCCACAAATATAACAAAGATTTGCGCATGCATGAGCCTCTCTGTCTGAGGCATTAAATTAGAAGGAGCGCACATGCACTCACACGCGGTCACTCTGAGACGGGCCAAGCCAGACGTGTAGGTCCAGCCTTCTTTGTTGTTTACTCCACATTTATTAGGACGCATTCAGAGAAGGGATACGTGCGAGTCGAATCAAAGAATGTACTATGATTTTTTACTTCAAAGAACTGTAAGCTCTTTATCTGTTTAAAATCCTAACAAGATTTCTACTTACATGCCCAGAAGCTGTTTCAAATTCACATTTTTTTTAATCGTGTCTTCGATGTTGGACAATTGAACATGTGTATTTGTTATACGCCCCGGCCATGTTTAAGTCACACCCATGCCGTGATTGACAACCGGTGTGTGGACCTTTTAACGCGTCAGCCGATTTTAATTGCCGGTTTGAAAGTGAGTCGGGGGATTTGGGTGGAACGAAACGAATGTGTTTTCACAAGCGCGCACACACGTCACAAAAAACACAAGCATCACTATGACAGCTGCCGGGGTCTTAAATGTGTGTGTGTGTGTGTGTGTGTGTGTGTATGTTTGTGTGTATGTGTGTGTGTATGTGTGTGTGTGTGAGTGATTTGTAGTACAATTATGAATTTTTTGTTTTCGTAATGTATTTTTGACTTTTGAAAAGATGGGGTCCCCACAATGTAAGGATTTTTAAGCTGGTCCTCACAATGTATTAAAAAGTGGTTGTGTGTTTGTATGCATTTTCATCACTCTTTGTATAACTTTCTTTAAGATCTCCGCGTGTGTGTGTGTGTGTGTGTGTGTGTGTGTGTGTGTGTGTGTGTGTGTAAGTAACAGGTGCCTGGCTCTGTTCCTTCACTGGTGCCCGTGGTCAGATATTTCCCCTTGGCCTGATTCCACATGCCCTTCCATTCCATAACTCCTACTGACATTGAGTTTTACTTTCTGTAAACTCATCACACACCGTTGGAAACTTGACGCACTCGTGTTCAGAGCCCAGATCTTGTTTCTGTCTGCGTGCCTTTTTGACCTGGAGACATAATATATTATAATATTATTGTTATTATTACACGACACAATGCGTTTTTATTTTCTGCACACTAACGCTGTGATCCCGAGACGGCAAGTTATACTTATATAGCACTTTATTGCACTTATAGCACTTCATTACAAACCCGTGTCCATTTCACCTCATTGATTAGGGAACAAAAACATGGAACTGGAAAGCACACTTGAAGGATTTCCACTTCTTGGTCTAAATACCTAAAATCGGGGGAAAAAAAACCTGTATATCAAAATTCATACGTGTTCTGCGTATTATAACTTTTTCTGTGTGGAAGGCTGTAAAACTGAGGAAAATATGAATACATAGTAATACTGTCAGGATTAACTATGACCCCGTGAGATCATCCAACCCAATAAACCAGCGCAATACAGCAGTGACTGTACAGTTAAGATCAATACTGAAGGATCGATCTATTAAGTTCAGCTTCTGTCTGTCCGAGAGGTGTGTGTGTGTGTGTGTGTGTGTGTGTGTGTGTGTGTGTGTGTGTGTGTGTGTGTGTGTGTGTGTGTGTGTTGTGCTAGCATTCTGTATCTTTGCATAAAAGGAAAAACATAATCCGTTCTTCAAGGTGACTGCTACGCCTGACTATTTTAATTCGTCCACCTCCCTTAGCGTGTTCTATTCCTAGCTACACACAGAGCAATTGCTTTGCAATTGTACAAATGTTTACTTTTTGGGCTTGTAATGAATGCCTGTTGTTCTGGGACAGGGACAAGTGTCACACACACACACATGCGCCATTCCGTGTGCTCATGGTTCACTGCATGCTCGGCATTCCTGACAACAGGAGCTCTGAGCTTTGACACCACAAATGCTACGAAGCACAGAATGATTGGGATAGCAGGTATTAAAGCGTATCGTCGCTCACCGCAGCGTCCCGACTCGCCTGTCACCCTGTCGCCCCGTCACCTCCTGTTCCATAAAGCGTTTTATCTATTCATAGCACCAGCGCCGCTTCCCACTAGAAAACGATCCTCGGAAACACAGCAGGGTATCTATTTAGGGACGTGACATTTCTGTATCGCGTCTAATCACGCTGTAATGACTCTAAAAGAAACGGATTACAAGGGAACTAAAACCGCCGGGCTGAAATGCTGGATTTCTGCACGTTTCTAAAAACCTAACGCATTCTTTTTTTCTTTCTTTTTTTTTTTTTTTTAAATGCAACGATCATGTGGGATGAACGAAACATCGCACTGAGATTAAGATTTTTTTTGGCGTGACTATTCATCACAAGCTTTACTGAATGCTTTTGTTCAAAGTAAACCAGATTGCAGAATCTATACTCATGGGTGTTTTAGTTTATTTTGGAACTGCAGTTATATACACACACATACACACACAACTCTTTAACCTTGATCAACATATAAATGTGGATTTCTTAGGTGAGATCTACAAGACCTTTTAAAACACTTTTCTTAAATATGTTCACTGTCTAAAATCCTGTGCCACTCCAGGTCAGTGTAGGTTGTGGGTTACTGAAGGTTTCCTCAAGTGTTCATTTGGGAGGGTCTTGCAGGTCTTATTAACGTCCCTATGACTTTTACAGTTGTAGCCAAGGGACAGTGAGCAGATAACGGCCTCGTGTCAGCCATCACATGGCTTCTGAGAGAAGAGCTAAAGATCAAACAAACCCTCTGGCTTCTGCACACTGAATTCCCGTGGGCTCGACGTCTCTTGCATGCACGATTGAAAAAACATCTCAGTAGTGATAACAAAAGCCGACTCTCTCTGGCCAGCCTCCAGTCAGAGCTGGAAGTCTCATGACCTGCCACTGATCCACCACTTATTTCTTTCTTTTTTGCACTTTTTCCATTTAATCATTCGGTAAAGAGCTTGTTATCCGATCAGAACAAGCAGTCGAGGGCTCTTTGGAATTATTGGATTTATATGCCAAAGTATTACAATGATTAGTGTAGCGAAACCTTCTAATCATTTTGATTATGGGTATTAAAAAAAAATCGGGTGTAATTTTTTTATTATTTGTGTCATTTTGTTAGCGAGATCAGATCGGGTTCCATGCCATTGATTCCTGAAAGATGATCTCCTTCTGGGGATTAATACGCTCATGCAAACCGAACTAATATCCTCTAATCAGTTCCGCATGATTCTGTTCGGTCCAGTAACTAACTCACTGCCTTCCTGAAATTCTCAACGTGTTTCTGAAAAGAATGAATGTCTAGTCTGGGGTTTTATTATATGCTCGTTAATAGTTCACTTTACTGACGCCCGTAAGCTCACTCTCTTTCTGGCCCTAGCGATTTTGTATGTTCTGTTTTGGGACTATCGGCATGTTGTCCAGACCCAGAGAAATGGGGAGTAGGACATGGTTGATATGGAGACGTGAATGTTATCTTCTGGTTTAGACTTCAAACTAAACTTTCTGCTGGGAGACCGGAGAGATAATTTGAAGCATATCTGGTCGTTGGCCAAAACTTGTCCCTGTTCACACTGCAGGCAATGCCACCGTAACCTTTACTTGATTGTAGCTGGAATACGGAATCGGTCAACAGACCTTGACCGAGGCTGGACACCGAAGGTCTGGCACAGTCTATGTTTTAGTGAATTTTTTACACACAAAAAAAAAAGCTAACCCATTCATTACCAACAGCAAGCTGTTATTGAAAGATTGGGCCTAATTAAAAATACTTTCCCCTTTGCAACATCCATCAGTCAGTATTTCGAGAATAATCATTCCTCCGTAAGTTGTTGTGAAATCTAGTGTTTTTTTATTTTGTTGTGTGTTTTTATTTCCTTCATTTTTTGTATCACCAGTTTGTCATTTTGTTCTCTCATCTGAATTGGTCAGCACTAAGAGAGGTTGAGAGAGTAACCTCTGAAAATCCCCCTGTGATCTCAGTACACAGTTGTGCCCATTGTACTTGCCTAATGATCAAATCTCTCTCTCTCTCTCTCTCTCTCTCTCTCTCTCTCTCTCTCTCTCTCTCTCTCTCTCTCTCTCTCTCTCTCTCTCTCTCTCTCTCTCTCTCTCTCTCTCTCTCTCTCTCTCTCTCTCTCTCTCTCTCTCTCTCTCTCTCTCTCTCTCTCTCTCTCTCTCTCTCTCTCTCTGCTCCTTTAAAGGATTTATAGAGTTAGAAAATGGTTGCACCAAACAGGAAATAACTTCCAGGTCAGTGAATGCGAGGTGAAAGGTCGCTTCTGGGTCAATCAGACCGTAAATTGTTTGACCCTTTGCTTCTCTGTTCTTCTAATGGACTTCTGAAGTCTTTTGAAGGTTACTTTGTTTGTAGATCATCCCTTTTTCGCTTTAGCAGGACTGTAGATTTTTTTTGTTTGTTTTTTTGCAGTATGTATTTTTGTGTGCTTTTGTTGACCACTTTGTCTTAAATGTCACAATGTTGTCATCCCGAAATCCGTTTAGATGAATAGGGGCGTTTCATCGGAGAGGGGCAGAAGAAAGGGGCTTCCTAGGGGTGAATTTCCACACTTTTATCTGTGTGGTAGGACAGCTGGTTGGAGGAACAGGCTCAGCTCAAGCTGCTTTGGCCACATTGTCTGTGTTCTGGCTCTCCTGGGGACCTGTCCCCAAAAAAAAAAAAAAAAAAAAACCCTGATCACCCTTTATTTATTTTTTTTACTCTATGCTGACCTGTCAGCTGTTCTAGAACAGCCCATAGATGATGGCTCTTTGGAGACCTTCTCTGCCACGGACCTCTATCGGAACACTGCGTGCCTGGAGGACTCCAGGGGGCACTCCCTCTTTTGTTCCCCTGTAAATAAGATCAGAGTTTTATTCCCTCTGTTCTTGTGTACAAAGACAGATGAAATTCTCCTCGGGGGAGTAATAGGGCTTGGCAGGACTATCGATCATCGCCCCAACCTGACACCAGAAGCTGTTTTACACTTTTCTCAAAGGCAGCAGATTGAAGGCGGAATCTGTCGTGACCCAAATGACTTCAAAAAAGGGGTGGAAGGTTTAGTGGCCTCGGAGTCTTTAGAGAGTGGATATTAATGAGCAAAAACACAGCTATTTTCTTTATTAACTGTAGCATCTAGTTCTGTTAATGACCCTATAAAGTGCTATATTTTTTTGCACCTGTATATTAGAGCAGGTTTTAACCATCACGGCCACATGCGCTTGTTGTGCATCCCATTCCAGAGGTATCCCCCCACTCCACTCTTATTGGAAGCCTTTCGATTAATTATTGTTTAGCAACAAGAGCCTCTGTGGGACCAGTTTCTGTTGCTGGGGGTGCAGACGGTGTTCCAGTTCATCCAAAAGGTGTTCAGTGGGGTTGAGGTCAGAATTCTGTGCAGGATTCTATTTCCACTCTGACTTTTAACCACTTTTTGAAAGCAATTACCTATAAATATGATGGTCTACACACTTTTGGTCATTAGTAACAAATTTTGCATACTAATAACTAAGTACTTCGATGGCCTCCTTTACTTTTCTTAAAACATTTGTTGGACTTGACGTTTGACATTGACGTTTGAGTCTCCATCCTGATACAAGTGGGGCAGCCAGTGGACAGAACAAAACTGTTATAAATCCCTCCACTGCCAAACAGGCAAAACCAGCACCTCGGCCAAACCTCTGGCCCATGATCTTGACCTTTACAAAGACTTGGCTGTTCAGGCAGGTTTATTTTGGAAAGCCTCCCCTTGTTATGAAGTTTAATTGAGAGTGTTCTGTAGGAATATCATCCAACTGCTTTTTACCCAATGCATATACAATTTTAAAAGCATACAATCGTGAAATTGTGAATTTTCAGATTCATGTTAGATTTTTTTTACGTTGGCAAGTTGTTTAGCTAGGCTCAACGACAAACACCACGTTCTGTTTGTTGTTTTAACATTATAATGTTCTTCAGCAGTTCAGACGGTTTTGTCCTGCACAGCAACAGCACGGGGGTGACAGAGGGACGGAGACTATCTGCCCAGCAACGTTTCTATTTTTAACTTAAGAATGCTGCGGTTTGGGGGTCATAAGGTATGATGAACCCAGTCACTGGTCTTTGTGAAGGTGTTTTCACTATGGTGACTATGGTGAGTTTTGATTGTTTAGCGACATTAAAAATGTTAAAGGCTACTTTTTAGTTATTTTGCCAATACAACGTATCGGAATTTACTTCCAAATGAAATTGAGGTCCTCAGTTAGTGTGTGTCTTTGTTTATTATTTTTGGCCAAAGGAATGATTTCATCAAAGGATTGTTTTGTCTCGTTTGTATAAAGATTGTGATGCTACAAGGGTACCAGATGAAGCCAAATAACCTAGATTTTGGTTATAGTTCGGGGACTGAAACACACTTCTTATTTTTGGTTTCTGCTCCATTATAAGTTGCTGCATTGCTATCTCTGGTACTCGGTCTACATAAGTACCCTTGAAGTTGTCCGAATAAGAACAAATGTGTGATGCTCAAAATATCTCGCGTGCCTCAGTAAAACCTGTCCCGATTATTACTCTGCGGTCTAGACGCATTGTTGGGAAAGCATTTAAGGGTTTGTAGCGTGTCTCGGTTCAAGATTCAAGACGCTACGACTTCTAGGCCAAATGTCACCGGCTGCATGCATGAATGGGCAGGTGACGGTCTGAGTGTGATTCAGCCTTGCGAGGATAACGATCCTGTCTGTAAAAGCGTCTCCTTGATTTGAGGGAGGCACCGCGGAGATTATTTTATGGGGATTACTGGGCGGAGATTTGAGCAAGAAAGCCATACTTTGCCCCATAAAACGTGATTATCTGTTATTTTACAGCTTTTAGCACCAACAGTCACCTGTTATCTGTGACAGGCATGTTCTCGTAGGTATTAAAGAAAAGATTATCATTCAAGTGTAAATATGGTGTTATTGTTTGTGCAACTTGTCTGATTCTAATGCATTGGCAACACAGCCATAAATGTTCTTCAGCCACTTAAATCAGACATCTTCTATGTGTTGCCTTTCACTGTTGTAGACCCACCACCTCAATGTTGTGGGTTCCGAGATTCTTGCTCAGTCTGTTTGTTTGGGTCACCTGTCAGCTTGAACTAGTCTGCTTGTTGGCTCCAACTTCTCTCGACAACACAATGCCTTTTCTCACAGTACCGCTCACTATATTGAGTGAAAACTCTTGAGCCTGTTGTGTGTGAAAATCCCATGAGATCAACTGTATCTGAAATAGACCAACCAGCCTGCAGGGCACCATTAACCATGCCACATGACCAACAATCATGCCAGATCATGTTTGATGTGAAGATGTCTCTGCAGAATTTTATGCTTTTTATATACAGTACAGACCAAAGGTTTGGACACACCTTCTCATTCAAAGAGTTTTCTTTATTTTCATGACTATGAAAATTGTAGATTCACACTGAAGGCATCAAAACTAATGAATTAACACGTGGAATTATATATGGAATTATATACATAACAAGAAAGTGTGAAACAACTGAAAAATGTAATATTGTAGGTTCTTCAAAGTAGCCACCTTTTGCTTTGATTACTGCTTTGCACACTCTTGGCATTCTCTTGATGAGCTTCAAGAGGTAGTAACCTGAAATGGTCTTCCAACAGTCTTGAAGGAGTTCCCCGAGAGTTGCTTGGCACTTGTTGGCCCTTTTGCCTTCACTCTGCGGTCCAGCTCACCCCTAAACCATCTCAAATGGGTTCAGGTCCGGTGACTGTGGAGGCCAGGTCATCTGGCGCAGCACCCCATTACTCTCCTTCTTGGTCAAATAGCCCTTGATGCCTTCAGTGTGACTCTACAATTTTCATAGTCATGAAAATAAAGAACACTCTTTGAATGAGAAGGTGTGTTCAAACTTTTGGTCTGTATGCGCAAAAATGCAGTGGGCCTAAGACGGATCCTTGCGGAACTTCGATCTACCTTAATGAGTGTAGACAGAAATTCCACAAACTTACTTGAGGCAGGAGATCTATCTATCTATCTATCTCTCTCTCTCTCTCTCTCTCTCTATATATATATATATATATATATATATAGCAGTTCAGAATCAGTATTTGTCTAATAACATGACAGAAACATAAATAAAATTAAATAAAATACAACCTACTCACCAGAGATACAGACTCATAATGTGCACTGCTCCTCAGAGGCTGCAAGTCAGTGGTACCGCTCATATTTACTGGTCTGGAAGTGAAGAACAAACCCTTTCCCGGGCTGAGACAAGCTAGCTAGCTTCGGGGTTGGCCGACCTCCTCACGATGTCTAGCTTTTCATAAAAAAAATATTTTTATGTATGTCTGAGACCAAATAAATTTCTCTTCCTCTGTAGGCATAAAAAAAGTCTAACTCGGATGTATTAATGTGTGCAGGGTGCTACAGTGCTACAGACGTGTTTTACCAGTCGAACTTGGCGGTAACAGTTTCTAATCAATCAGAGAGAAAACATTTTGTGAGGCGAATTTGAAATCTGATTGGTTAAAGAAAAAGAGCAAGTTTTTAAGGAGACTATGGTAAAAAGCCAGCGGTACAGACTTTGAAGCCCTTGGGCAGATTAGATTGACATGGCAGCACATAGAGGCTGAAATCTGATTGGACAAAAAACTAACATACACGTACTGGAAGCAGTGCAGCCAAGAGAAATACTGTGAAATCAAGAGAATAAACTGTTGGGAATAAATTTATACAATTTCATGAAACAAATATTAGAATTTAGGTTGTAAATGTAGGTCAGTGCTTCTGATATTGTTTAGAGAAGGTCTTGCTGGCCCTGACCTCCCGCCACTGATATAAATACTGTAGAAATGAAACTTGTATATATTTTAGAGTAGTCATTGTGCAGCTTGTTTACTGTTCTCTGAAAATAACTGAACATACAGCCCTTATTGTGTAAATAACTGGCAACTGCTTGACAGGATCATACACTTTTGTACATCTTGTATTAGAGCAGTTAAAATGTGCTACTTTGAGTACAATTCTCAACATGGCACCTAATGGCAACAAACTATTTTAGGATTTGAGAATTACAATTGTTGCTCACCTGCTGCACACTGCAATAATTACGTTTGCATGTCCGTCTTCTCAGAAGAAACTCTCTTCTGAAGCTGGCTCACAAGAATTTAATTCATTTTATTTATTTTAACAATGACTATTGTCTCAATGCAGCTTTACACAGATGATGCAGTGATAAAGAATGAATACGAATCTAAGTGGAAGTAGAAGTTTGTCCATAATGAGCGAGCTGTTGGCGACTGTGGCAAGGGTGATTAGAAGCAAACTGTAGTCCTGTAAAAGCCCACAAACCGTTTGCTGAAGACGACCTGCTCAGGAGCATGAATTACTGGAACCATGCCCTGTGGTCTGATGAGACTAAGATAAACTTGTTCAGCGCTGATGCTGCCCAGCATGTGTGGCAACACCCTGGTGAGGAGTACCAAGAAAATTGTCTTATCTACAGTCAAGCATGGTGGTGGTAGCATCATGGTCTGGGGCTGCATGAGTGATGCTGGTACTAGGGAGTAGTGGTTCATTAAAGGAAACGTGGATTCAATCATGTACTGTGACATTCTGAAGCAAAAAATGATGCCCTCCTTTCAGAAACTGGGCCGAAGGGCAGTTTTCCAACAGGAAACCGACCCCAAACACACAGACAAGATGACTGCCATGCTGTAAGAGGATCCCATCAACATCCTGTGCAGCTCTGGTGAATTCTATGCCCAGGAGGATTGAGGCAGTGATGGATAACAATGGTGCTCACCTGAAATATTGACATTTTGGACAGAGTTTTGACATGTTCACTTAGGGTGTACTCACTTTTATTGGCAGGTATTTAAACAATAATGGTTATGTTGTGTTATTTTTAAAAAGCAGTAAATCTGTACTGCTATACAAACTGCACGCTGACTACTCTAAAATATGTGTGTTATATATGTATATATGTATATATATATGTATATATGTATATATGTATATATATATGTATATATATATATATATATATATATATATATATATATATATATATATATATATATATATATATATATATATATATGATATTTTTGCTATTGGCATTTGAATCCTTACAGTAGCCCCAGCAGACACTGTGGCTTGACATTAATGAAACCTTATCTGTTGCCCTTGTCAGACCTTTGCGAGGTATTGGGTGACAGATCTTAGAAAGAGTCAGGCCCATAGGGTAAATCCTCACGATTACACACAAGCCTGTAAACTGGAGCCAACGCTCCACCTGTTCACATTCCTGTGCCTTCAAACAGAGGGGTTTTCCCAAAGCTTTGATTCAGGACAAGGCCTGCAGCGGCATGGAAAATGGTGAAATGTTACGAGTAGAAAAAAAAAAGAATAATAATAATAATTCCCGTATTTGCACATGTAGCTGATGTTATTGTAGAACACTATGACTGGTTTAATTTTAAACCTTAAAACAAAATGTATTTATCTATTTATTTTTTATGTCCTGTGTTTTATCCAAAATGCGGTTATGATCATTTCTTTTTTTTTTTAAATGAAACAATTTTCAATCCGAGCATCAGCATTGTTTAAAAAGCACAACAGTGCAGGATTTGAAGACACAACAGTCTTTACTTATTTTTTTTTTAGTCTCTGACTGTGTCCATGTTTTGGCATGAGATGCTGGCATGTTCTACCTCCATCATCCAATCAGTCCATCTCCTTCTGTCTTGTGCTTCCCTTAGTTTCTTTTTTTTCCCTTTTTTTTCTTTTCTTACGGAGACATAAATAAGATGAAAGTTCCATTACTTTTTCAACAGATTTCACTGCACTACTTTTTAGCTGTGCTTCTTTTGTTGGGCCCCCAGCACCCCTGCCGGGCATTGTGGGAGAAAGCCTCCTCAGTGGGGGCTTGTGGGAAAGGCCGTGGGCTCACTCATCAAGCCTGACAAAATCAATGGAGTGGTGCACAAATAGGGACCCCAGGAATCCGAATGGCTTCAGGGCAGAACAGGAGAATAAAGTGTGCTCAAGCCGGGTAAGGTTCCAGAACTTGGTGCCGTCACTCTGTTAATCCGTGCAGGATTTTGGATCGTTTTCAAATGATGGCGTTTAGCAGGCGCTCTTATCCACAGTGATTTTGCAGAATTGCTCCTGTCAAAAACATACTCCTGCTTGCACTGGGATCGGAGCAACAAGAAATGGCTTTGTCATCATCCCATTTTTATTTTTTTTTCCTTCTTCTCCTCTAACATGGGGTTATTCAGCTGTCTTTCTGAGTGGTGGTTTTGGTCATTGTTCAGAAAAATGTCATTCCTCCTCAGTGCTGATCAAATCCTTGGTTTAAATTCCCATTAAATTTTTTTTGTCTTTTGTTGAAGTGTTTATTGCTATACACATTTTATATTTGCCGTTTATTGGAAGTTTTGTTTTTTCCGGTTAAACCTTAATGGTTGTACGGAACCACACAAGTGGCATTTTGGATCGAGAAGAAGAAAAAGTCGACCCATTTTAGAAACCGACGCCGGATAAAATGAAATCCGAGGCACCCAATGTTCCGGACAGAAGATGATTATGTAGTGTGTGTTCCGTTTGCTACGAAACCTGTCATCAAATTGCTGTTTTGCTTCAGTATATTCACATTTACATTTTCCTTTGTGTTCATTTTTTTTTTGGAAACGTGGGCATTAAAAAAAAGCCGATCCTCGATTGAATGGATACAAGAAACCATAACTCCCGCTAGTAGTATGTACAAATACTGACGTGAGCCAAGTCCGTCTCAAGTTCATGAGGTGGGGGGGAGAAGAAGGATACGATGGTAATTAAAGACTCTTGAGCAAAGGGGCCCTCTCCCTGTTAGATTGATTTCATCCCCCCCTCTGTAAACTCCGCCCTCTAATCCCTGCTGGAACAAGCAAATTGGGCCTTTGAGGCCGTAAGAGGAGAAGGCCATGGGGAGAGAATGGAAGGGGGCAAGCTGTTCTAGCTGTAGTGTGCTAATAACTGCCTAATTAATCACATCCAAACACTTATGCAGGAACGGCAGCATATACACACGTACAGTACAATAGAGCCACTGGCAGGCAGCAGAACCTCCTGCCTGCCGCCCCCCCTTTCGCTCAATCCCTCAATCCATCCCTTCATCGCTGTTTATTTATTTATTTTTTTTGTAAATTCATTTGAAGAGCGCTTTTAGAGCGACGGCCCGTGGGAGGACATGGCTCGTGTTTTTTGCAAATGAAGACCTATTGGAATAAGACGCTCTAAAATCAGCTTGTGCTTCTGTGCTTGTGCTGTGCTCTGAGCTTCTCTGTGTTGCAGGTTTGCATAGCTGTGATTTTAAACGCTATTTATTCTGATAAAAAGGCATCTGATTTGATTGAGACAAAAAAATTTAAACCCTCTTCTATACCTTGTTGATAAAACCAAAAAAAAATAACAAGCTAAAAGAAATTATAATAATTAGAAAATGTCGAACATGAGGAAATCTTCTAGACTTAGTTTTTAGAAGGTACGTTTTCATTCCATCTTCTCTCTGACACTTTCCTCTAACGCGATCAGTTTAGCTTCATATTTATTTTTATTTATTTAATTTTTTTGGTCAATGTAGCTTTCTTTCTCATCAGTTCATATCCACAGGTTTTAAGTTGGCTTTATTCGTTACCGCCTGACTGTAACCAAGAAAGTTTGACTATCATTGTTTTCCATGTAGTTTTTCCACAGCATCATTATAATAAAAAGTGTAGTCATTAGGTAGTTTAACGTGTGTGTGTGTGTGTGTGTGTGTGTGTGTGTGTGTGTGCGTAGTAGCTTTATATCCAGTTTCTGTCAAAAGTTTGAAAACAACTAGGGCCACGTCCACACTAATCTGGATAAGTTTAAAAATGGCGTTTTCAATCGTTTCCCAAAAATCGCTTTGTTCCTGTAAAATGTTCCTGAGTAAATAGAAAACCTTTCTGGGGGCTTTAAACCGATGCGGCACAATAAAAGCTACGTTTCCGTTGACGGTCTCAGTGTGGAGTGAAGGCCAAAACTTCAGACGAAAGTCACCCCTACATTCAAACATGGAGGTGGAAGTTGGATGGTTTGGGGTTGTTTTAAAGCAGGGAAGGTTGGAGGCTCATTCAGAGTAAAAGGAGTACTAAAACAGCATGGCTACCATTTCATACTTCAACACCCTCCCAAGCAATTTCGTCTGGACCGCAGCTAATTGGAACCGATACGGAGCGCATCTATCGTGTAATGGCCTGCCAGGTCACCGCACTGAAATCCTATTGAACTGCTCTGGGAGGAACTGGATTACAAGGTCAGACTATACTAGCAAATAATAAGATGATAATAGTATTTTGGGCTGGATGATGCCAAGAGTGTGTAAAGCTGTTATTCATTTTAAGGGAGGATTCTTCAATGAAAATAAAGTTCAACGTCCGTACATTTTATTTCTGTTTCACATCTGGACAAGTCTTCATACCATAAGATCATCTAATTTGTTGCATATAAACAAAAGGAACATGCATTTGTCTTAAGACTGTTTCCAGTCTTTTGACTGATGCTGTGTGTGTGTGTGTGTGTGTGTGTGTGTGTGTGTATATATACATGTACCCAAGTGTAGTTCGTATGTCTGCATTTGTAGTTGTGGTGTTTCACCATCAGGAAATGATTTCCAAGAACAGAGCTTGGAATTTTCTCTAAGGGAATCCCGTTCAAGGAATTCGTTTCATCAGTAAACGAATTACTGCAGGAGTTTCTCACTTGTGCAAAGTTGCACAAGCTGCGGACAAATAAAAGAATCGTGCAGAAAGTTCAGGAGATGGAAATGATTTCAAGAATCTTGAGTAAACGTGCAGAGGTCCTGCGAAGGCCTGGAGACCTCTCAATATCTGTCTCGAAATCTTTGAAGATGTCCTGGTAGATTTGGGGAAACCTGAGGACACTTAAGTCGCAGCTTGAAGCTTTCGAAAGTGTTAAGCAGCGCCTTTCACACCCGCTCTCCTGCTCTGGTTCTCGTTAACGAGTTCTAATCTGCGAGAAGCACTTTCCATTTTGCGTTAAATTGGAGCAATTACGGCTGCTCTGGTGTGGGAAGGATTGTGGGCGAGCTGCTAAAGCCGATTTCACTCGTCCCTGGTGTGATGGGATCTTTGCTGAGGGGTTCCCACGTTGCGAAGCAGTTTTTTCCTGGTTTCAGATCATTCAATCTTCACATTCTGTTGTCTATAAGTTTGAATGGATTAAATTCATTAAAATGTGTTTCTTCGCCAAAGCGAGCAGTCCTTCATCCGTTTTGTGTTCGAGATAAACATACATATGTGAAGTCAGTGATTCAGAGCTTTCTATTGCTGGTAAGCGTAATATACTGAGCAGAGTCTGCCGCCTGCCCTCTTCCACATACGCGAGCTCACCGATGGAGACGAGAGAGAGCGAAACAGAAAATACCATTTCTAGATTTGTTCAGCTGTACGTTTCTCTGGCGCCTGCGATTCAGAGCGCACTTTAGAACTTGCGAGGATACAATGCGTCTCCTGAGGGAAGACAATAACTGCCCGGGTCTGACCTGGCGGGCGGCGATGTCCGTAGCTACGGCTGAGGTCGAAAAACTCTCCCTTCATGTTTTGTAACTTCCTGACAGGTGAAATACGGTGGGAACTCCACCGAGAGATTTTTCTTCGCCGCCGCCTTTTATTTGCGCTTTGTCTGAGCGTAGAGATGCACAACAAATGCCCAGCAGGAAGTGGCTGCCACAATGAGCATCCACGCTGCTATTCGTCACAAAGTTTTTACGCTTGGCCGAGGTGGAAGAGTCGATCCATCAATAAAGACTGAGATGCGAATAAAGAGCGGAGAGAAATCTTTCGACTTAATGATGTTTGTGGTCTGTATCTATATACAATATGTAAAAGCGTGTGAGAAACGTGGACAAGGGAGGCTTCAGGAAGGGCTTTTTCCAGATTTAATTAACGATAGGAATGTCTTGAGTCACCATGACAACCGAGCGAGCGTCATCCATCAGTTTTTTTTATCTGTAACGCTGTTGTCTGTGCGCTCATAGTTTCGTCCTGTACATAAGGGAAAAGAATTCAGCCGTGCACTTTGGATAATGCAGTCTGCTCTCACTGATCAGGTTTACGTCATGTTCGGGGTTTGTCGATGATTGATAGAGAGATGGAACTTTATTGCCGTTGCGTAGCGCAGGTACAAAAGTGGCAAGTGCATAGAAATATGTGTACAATAAATTAACAAAGCCGGTATAGAATATAGATCCATAAGATCGATAGTAGAAAATGAAAATTTCGAGCGAGACATGTGTATGGCACGATGTATGTAGAGAAATGCGAGTTTACAATATGTGTACAATATAAGCGGAAGTCCTAAGAGGCCATGCATTCAAATATATAATTTGTTTTTGTTTTCTCACGATCACTTCTTCATTTAAAAATTTACTTACAAACGATTGACAGCCTAGACATAAATGTCACGCTGCGATGACGCGGCCTCCAGAACCCGCGCTTATGCCGAGCACACAAAAATGAACTGCTGATCACGAGGAAACAATTTTTTTTTTTTTTTTTATGTCAAGATCACAAGACAATGATGTCGTGATCACTAGAAAGCAATAAAGAAAAAAGAAATCTTTGCGTGGCCTCTTAGAATTTCCATAAGATGGCATACGGACGTATAGAAGATAATCTAAAAATAATCGTCTCCTTTACCTTGAGTACTTCGTCAAGATAATAAAGCTTGTTTATAATTCAAACTTATTTGGTATTTTATACCTGTATAAAAATAACCGTCTTTTTTTTTCACTACACCTCCAGGTCCCTTTGCAGAACTTATTAACTTTTATTAATAGAAGAAAAAAACAACCACTTGCTCTGGACACATAGTTCTGAAGTTTATTTTTGAGTATGTATGGATTCGGGGCTGCAGCTTGAAGGTTGTGTAACGAAAAAATCGTCTACACCGTAGGTCGTGTAGTGCGACAATTGGCATGTGTGGTGATTCTGCAGTGTAGAGTGTAGGGCTGTAGAGTGTAGACGATTCAGGGTGTTTATGTATAAAAGTGTGCTTAAAAAAATTAAAAAGCCTCATATTGAGTTGGACTATTGTTAATATAGACATTTTAAAGCTTATAGTCGCTGTTTGTTGAGTGCATGCGGGATTTATCCTTTAAACAAATTCCCTCATGCTGGGGGATTTAAAAGCGTTTGAATATGCAAGGTGTAAATTGTGTAAATCAATATTTGTATTGTTTTGAGTGATAATTGCAGATGGCTAGTTCACAACCATGCTTTATAAACTACAGACATTTTGTTTAGTTGTGAAGATATAAGCATTTAGAACAGAATCAATTTAATTTTGTATAATAATTCAATGATCTATGCATCAATTAAATGTACAAAAATTTTAAAACGCAGAGAGCAAACAGGCTCAAAAAGAAAGGAAAAAATAGGCATTGGTGTACAAATGCATAGACGTTGGGTAAAAACCGCAAGAGTGACAAAAAAGTAATTGTTTACTGCTGCTGTTATTGGCTGCTTTTAGATTTTGGTGTTTGTTCGCACCGTTTTAACCGTTTGTAAAAATGGTACAAGTTTAATGAAGTTCTATTGCGTATTGGGGTCACCCGGCAGCAGGGGAAAAAATAAAAGAAAAAGAAAACACACCGGTGTCACGGATGATGGTGAATCAGTTGCTTACCGTGCTGATGTTTCACCATCATCCGTCACACCGGTGTTTTTTTTTTTTTCTTTTTGTCCTGCTGCCGGGTGACCTCGTGCTCCATTCGCAAGCGGGCGTGTTATCTTCCGTCATGCTAACCGCTAACTTGAGCATCCCAACTATCCGATAACGGCATTATCATTATTATTAATATGATTATCGGGGTTTATCGATTAGTTGTTGCAGTTCTAGTAGAGTACAAAATTTTGTATCCATTGAACTAAGTGACTTGAAGTAACTGCTTGTAATCCATGTTGCTTTCCTGGATAGATGTTCAGAACTGCTGCTGGTGTGCTCCAAAACATTTGCTTCGGTTGAAAGGTTGAGCGGCCGCCGTCGACTTCATCGACTTTTATCATGTGCTGTTTTGTTGCAACTCTGTCCAATGGAATGGAAAATGACTGTATGAATCGTCAGCTATAAACCGGTCGAGCTTTTGCTTTTTACTCTGTAATTACAACCTCAGGCCCGGTGTAGTGGAGTGCGGATGTTTGGTACGTAGAGCGATTTAGCGAGCAGAGAAAGACTCCTACATTTTTGAGTAGACTTGTGTAGTGTGGGGGTGGAAATTTTGGGCTGTGGGGGGTGTTTTGGGGTGGGGGTCACCTCAGGTCCTGAGAACCTCCACAAATGTGTGCTTTGTTTCATAACCTCGGTTCCTTTCTTTTTCTCTGTTTATTTGTGTTGCTTGAGGTGGATGTGGAAGTGCCGATGGAGGGAGACTGACCAACCGGGGGTCAGTAAACTGGAAAAAGAGAAAGCAAGAGAGTCGGTGAGGGGTGAATTGTTTAGGGGTAGGCACATGGCAGGGACTATTGTTCATCTCTCGCCTTTCACACGGCGATCGAGGGATTCCTGCTGGGCTTCTGGTAAATAAGTCAAAACTTCGGCTTTGCTACCAATGAAGAAGAGAATGAAGGTTTTTTTTTTTTCTTCTTTTTGCCTTCTTTCAGGAAAGGAAGCAGGCGCATACCTCCAAAGAAACAGCCCAAAAAAAAAAAAAAATTTCAGCCTCATTGAGGGTTTCTAGAGCCTGACAAGTGAAAGCCGTCCGGAAATCGGGGCGCCGACTTTTGCCGACCACCTTCTTACTACTGTTGTACCGAGGTATCTTCTTTCGAAGCTCTGCGTAATGGGAAATGATCTTCCCTGAAGCCTAAACCACACACTTTCTTTTTTAAACAATTGTACTACGGAAAGCGTGCTGTAACACAACCTGTACGTATACCGGGAAGAACCGCGAAAGTTTCTTGACCGTTGCGAGCCGAGACGGGAGAACAAGTGTTCCTTTGTGAGAACGGAGATGGAAACGAGGGACTTTTCACTCTGTCACTAGGCCGAGCCTTCCTTGTTGTTCGGGAACGCACGTGCGTGGCGGGAATCCGAGTCGAAACATCGGTACG
This sequence comes from Silurus aristotelis, assembly GCF_946808225.1. NCBI lineage: Eukaryota > Metazoa > Chordata > Actinopteri > Siluriformes > Siluridae > Silurus > Silurus aristotelis. The sequence continues at coordinate 8,011,882 of NC_139586.1, forward strand.
GAGAACTAGCGTTGTTTCACACACGTGCGTTTTGATGATGTCAACTCACCTTTCCTCCTCACACTTCTGGAACACCTCCTGGAATTTGCTTAACTTTTTACCACTTTTTGGTTAGTTGTATTTCACTGTCTTGTGTGTGTGTGTGTGTGTGTGTGAGGAATGCCAGTGAAACCTTAGTGTCTGGCTGCAGTCCACAGAGAGAAATTGGGTCTGCGATTGGAGTCCTTTTGTCTGGGGCTCGTGAAAAAAACATGCGCCCTGTAAAATCACCCTCCCCAACCCTCTTCTCCACCCTGCCCCCACCAGGTTCTCCCACCAAACTGAGTGTATCGATCTCTCTCTCTGTCTCTCTTTCACACACATACACACACACACATACACACACACACACACACACACACACACACACACACACACACACACACACACACACAGAGTGCGGAAACAAAGTTTCTGTACCTGCTTCCATTCTGAAAGTAATACCCTCTACAAATCAAATACAAGCAGCTCAGGAGCAGACAGACTGAGAGACTGAAGAAATACAGCCACTAAAGCGATTTTTGCGCTTCGGTCCCAACAGCGAATTAAACTGATCATTTCTGACCATCATAAAAAAAAAAAAAAAAAGAAATTCCCGTTTGGGAATACTTGGGGAATTCTCTTTAGCCCACTTGCCCATGTTCAGGATTTGTGCCAATTCTGACTATTGCTAAACTTTATATCAATACAAATAAATAACATTGAATGAAATGCAAACACTCCAGAGGTAAGGTTTCTTCCATCCACGTTTATCCTTTACATAAAACAGTGTCGATCAGCGCGTTGTCCCGTACAGTAATGCCTGAGGAATGTCGTTTTTGCCCGTATCGGATTTCGAGTAAGTATCTACAGTGTGCATTTTTTTGGCGGCGTGTTGAAAGTCACCGCTTACGCAATCCGGACTCGATGTAAAGAGCTGGCGAGGAGCGGAGTGTAATGGCGACGTAGATCTAACCAGAAACACGTGAGGCCTGGAGCTAACGTTAATGCACTGGGTTAGAACAGGGTTTGAGCTGAGCTGTGCTTCGGAGTGGAAGTATGTACACCGTATGTTATGTGCAATGCACATATTCCAGTTTCGCTCCTCGTTAAAGCCGCGTTCTTCTGTTCGTCTTTTTTGTGGTTTTCAAAAACTCTGCCATTTCGGATGATTTCTTGCCTTCGTCTCCAGCTCCAGTTCTGCTCTTAGAAAGCTTTTACGTCTCTCTTTATTAGGTTTTATATCCGTCAGGGCAGAAATACAGCCCTGAAGGGAAGTGTGTGTGTGTGTGTGTGTGTGTGTGTGTGTGTGTGTGTGTGTGTGTGTGTGTGTGTGTGTGTGTGTGTGTGTGTGTTCGTGTGTTCGTGTGTTTGATGTCCACTTTCACACTGATGGCAAACTGCAGTTTCTCATTGTTTTCTTTCTCTTCAATAAAAGCTCTGATGGTATCGAACTAATAAATGGGGACAGCAGGACTAGTTTGTCCACTGATCTCTGTGCACTGACGTTCTTTCACCCCCTGGAGCTGCAGAGAGTAGAAAAACCACTTCTTCCTTTGACTTTCAGACCTTCCATTGCTATTAAGGCAAGCCAGAATTAAGTCGAATGCAGCTGAAGCAAAATCCAAACAAGCAGGAGAACAGTGGCTTCACTTCACTTGTGGATCGAGATCTTGCTGACTTTTCAGAGGAGCTTCAGGCATCGAAATAAAAACCCCTACTGCTCAGCGGAGTCGTGTTTCAGTTGGACGGGCGAGTGAAGTGACACGTGCGTTCCGGGGAAGGAATAAGTCAATAGAGCTGGGAGTTGTGGTTGAAAGCGAACCCTCGGCCAGGACTGTATGTAAGGGGTGAAAACCAGAACAGCTGCTGGTTCTTTGATCGGCAGGAGACGCGATCGAAAAACGACAGCGAGACTTGTACGGTAGCAGCATCGCAGCGCGCGCAGCTGTCCATAGGAACGTACATAAACACTCGAGGGTTCGGTAGACACAAAAAGTGGAAGGGGCTGAACCTGATGTGGGTGTGGTTACAGCACACTAAATGGGAAAGCACGCGATTTATGAAACATTTATTTTGCAAATGCATACACGACGTGGACAAATGTTTGTGGTCACCTGAGCATAAGATCGATGGCTGGTGCTTCCTCCTTCCACATTTAGTTTCCATGCGCTGTTAAATAACCTACACTCTTCCGGGGAGGATTTTCACTACATTTACGAGTGTTCTCATGGAGATTTGTAATGAATATACATTCGGTGCCACTCAGAGGAGGATGCGTTCCCTTTTAAATCTGGTTCCTCTCAAGGTTTCTTCCTCATACCATCTCGCCACTCATTAGACTAGAGTTGCGAAATTCTGGGAATTCTCCAGACGGGACACTTGCCACGGGAATTAATGGGAATAAAGTGGGAATGTACAAACATGCAGGTTAGCCAATAACCTGGGGAATTAAATCTAGTCAAAAAAAATATATAATTCTGGTTAAAACAAACCAGATTTTATGAAATTTCAGTTGAATTTCCCTGCACATTCATCAGTCACCTTGCAAACAGTACGCTTACTGCGTGGCTACTGAGGCCACGCCCCCTACATGCACTGTGCATTCCTCCATAACACAAAACACCTCATTTCTTAAATCCCGTACACAAAATAATATAAGAAAAAAATATGCCGATTATTCACGTAACTTACGCAAATATTACATACGTCAAAATTATACTCCCAATTCGAACAAATAATAGTTTATATACAAAATCATTCAGTAGATAAATACAAAAAAAAACCCACAATAATTTACAATAATTGTAGGTACACTATCAAACGAACAAATTGCTCCAGTTAGTAGTTCATTGAAATATTTCCAAAACTCCGCAGATCAAGTTTGCGTAGAGACCAGAAATTTTTCGACCCTTTGCAACCCTATTAGGGACAAACTTGTACATTCTTTATAACTGCTTTATTTCTGTGAAGCTGCATTGAGACAATGTACATTGTTAAAAATGCTCTAGAAACCACAAGGGTGTTAGTAAAGTCGGGTACGGATGTAGGTGAGGTGAGGAGGCCTGGGTGCGGTTCAAATTCATCCCAAAGGTCTTGAGTAGGGTTTGAGCTCTCCCACTCCAGATGTCCCACTAAAACCCATGTTTTGTGTGCCTGGTAACAGATTAAGGAAGAACCACATATAGATGGAAAAGCCTGGTGTCTCAAAGCATTTGGTCCAGTGTGTTTGTTCATTACTACTTTGTGATCCACCCGTCAGTCCCACTTTATCACTCCCACTAGCGTATGAGTTCAAATTGGCATCCGCTAATGTCAACAACCTCGAGTGCCTCTGACTTGGTAAACAACAGAAACCTCTGTAAACATTCACCGAATATAGTTTTACACGTCTGAAGATTTCTAATGAGAGGAAACCACAAACACCAAGGCCTGGAGAAGCCCAAAATAAATTTTTCAGGAGGGTCAAAACGTTTAAGGAGTCCTGGACTATGAGGATATTATGGGATGGATTATTGTGGATTTAAATGAGTCATGCACATGCAAAAAAAAAAACAAACAAAAAAGTCAACACAATTCAGTGTGTTGAATTTTGTGTAAAACATCCTTCATTGGTGATGAGGTAGTGATGAGTTAAAGAGAACCCCCTCTGTGTAAGGGTGGTCTTGGAGGAAGAAAACCCCCACCAAAATCTTAACCACAGCATTAAACACTGTGCTGAAAATTGAGTAAATGGTGTGTGTGTGTGTGTGTGTGTGTGTGTGTGTGTGTGTGTGTGTGTGTGTGTGTGTGTGTGTGTGTGTGTGTGTGTGTGTGTGTGTAAGTGAGAGCGAGAGTGCATTTAATGAAGACAACCTTTTACTGGTGGGTGTTCCTTACATTTTTCACCCTGCTATAACACACACACACACATACCTCTGCCAGTGGTCACATTCTGGTGAGGACGGCAAAAGGCGGACTATTAATTAGGACCAGACCTCCCAGGTGACACTGTGGAGGGCCTGTGTGTGTGTGTATGTGTGTGTGTGTGCGCGTGTTCATTCGAGTAAGAGAGCGTCTTCATGTTGAATGATTGAACAGCAAAAAGCTGGGAGGTCTGAATAAACAAATAAATAAGGAAAGTCTTAAATAACTGTTTTGACCCTCAGCTGTCAAACTCTACTCCGCCCACATACACAAAGCCCCGCCCACGAAACCACGAAACCTCCTGGCTTCCAGCATAGAAAGCTGTGATGAAAGTGTAAATTTTTTCGTCCCTGACCAAAAGTTTAAGGTTCTGTTCGCCCCCCCCCGAAAAGCACGTGTGCTGAGGTCAAGGCTTAATTCGTTGTTTCCGATTATTTTAACTTTTCTTTTTTTTTTCTTTTTCCATGATCTAGCAAGAGAAATTATACAAATATTGTCTGTTTCGGAAATTTGGCTAATTAAATAAAAACGTCACTAAATATCGCAGTGTGTTGTGTAACTGCTCATTGGCACATCATCAGTTGACAGCAGCTCATTAGGGACTACAAGTGTGTGTGTGTGTGTGTGTGTGTGTGTGTGAGAGAGAGAGAGATAGTGTGCTTCATCTTTCGTTCATTTCTCTCTCTTTCTCTCTCTCTCTCTTCCGCTCTTCCTCAGCTTCAAAAACCAGCACACATCTGGAAGCCCTCAGTTTGAAAGGCCCCCTCAGTTGCTGTGGTTACCGTCACTTCTGGTTACGCTGGTTGACAACAAGTATATTCATACCTTGTGTGTGTTGGTCACTGGATGTATTACTATTCTAGTGTGTAGACCAATAAATATCCAGAGCGTGTGTCCACACACGCGTGCGCGTGTGCACACAAACACACACCGCTCTCGGTCATCAGCTGGAGGAAAAGGCAAACACTGAGACGGAAGTCTGAGCAGGAAGACAGATGTGGGTTTTTTACGCTGTCCGGCTCGGGCACAATTTCCCACGTGATTCAAAAGCATTCAGTCGCCCTGTTGGGGGTCTTCTGGTACGTCTGAAGGTTATTCAGACGCTGTGTGAAGAAGCGGAGGAAAGGGCTAGGAGAGAGACACAAACAAGTAAAACATCAGAAAAAGAGCGATTCGGAATAGAGGATCAGTTAACAGAGAGAGAGAGAGAGAGAGAGAGAGAGAGAGTAGCTAGATGGTAAAAGATAGACAGACAGATAGACAGACAGACAGACAAAGATTAAAAACGACATGAATGAGTACATGTAGCAAGAAAGTAGGGAGTTTTGGGTTACTGATTGGAAGGTCAGGGGTTCAAGGCCTGGCATCGCCAAGCTGCCACTTTTGGGCCCTTGAGCAAGGCCCTTAACCCTCAGTATTTCAGAGGGCACTGTATCATGGCCAACCCTGGGCTCTGACCCCAGCTCCCAAACAAGCTGGAAAATGTGGAGTAAGAATTTCACTGTGCTGTAATGTACAGAATATGTGAGTAAATAAAGGCTATTATAAAAGATAATATTCTAATAGAGAAATGATGGTGAAGATGGTTCATGTTAAAGACAGATGGGAGAGACAGATCAGGACACACACACACACACACACACACACACACACACACACACACACACACCAGTGTCTTCTGCTATGTCCAGGACCTTCTTAAGCAGTCATTGTTCAGAGCAACATGTGTGGTCTTGTTTAAGTTTAAGTGTGTGTGTGTGTGCATGTTCATTTTTCACAGTGAGTGAGGAACAGCATGAGATTCCAGGACAGATAGAGGTGTGTGTGTGTGTGTGTGTGTGTTGGGGGTCTGTACAAATGGTCGGAACGAACGCACTCTACATTGTGTGTGAAGTTTTGGTCTATGACGTGTGTGTGTGTGTGTGTGTGTGTGTGTGTGTGTGTGTGTGTGTGTGTGTGTGTGTGTGTGTGTTTTAAAGGAGGCTGCAAGTGTCTGCTGGTGTATTCGCACCTCACTGCTGCTGTAAAGACACCACACATACACACACACACACACACACACACACACACACACACACACACACACACACACACACGCAGTGAGCAATAAATGGACATTTAAATGTTTATTCAGTCAGTACTAAAGTAGCAGTAACAATACCATGGCAGCATGAGCACACTGCAGGGGTGTGTGTGTGTGTGTGTGTGTGTGTGTGTGTGTGTGTGTGTGTGTAATAAAAAACAAAACCTCAGAGAAAAGAAACACAAAGCCTCACTTCCTCCTGCCATGTTTTGTGTTGACTCTCCTCACCGATAAACCCGGGCACGAGCGAGCGTTCTGATTGGCCGGCGCAGCAACAACAATTCCAGGATTCACTTCCTGCGTCTTGTGAGGTCCGATTGCTCTGGGTTTTCAATCGGAAACCGCCCGAGAACATCAACAGACTCCGTGGTTCTGTGCCAGAGTTCGCTGTCTGAGGAATAGCGTTAAATCCTCATCATTTTCCATCCTCAGTCGATTAAAACAGCCTGCTGGGGCTCTTTGACACGTTCCTTCTCTTCTCTCACTCCACTCAGGGTTCCAGTTGCCATGGTTTCCGTACATGGTTTCCTCCAAAAAAAACGAATAAAAAAAACCCAATAAAACCCGAGGACTTAACTCATCACTAATTCTTAAAAAAAAAAACATTTTTAGAGGGAAATCACTCGAATGAGTGCAGTGTTCAGCTTCATTTCTGTCTGAGACGGGACTCTTCAGGTCTTTAGCAGGATGCAGAGTCTCGGGCTGCCCGCTTTGGGATCTGGACCTGAAACCCCAGCTGATGTTAAACAGCAGCCCCGTTGCGGTCATTGTGCCTCCTGCTGGCTCCCAGCGAGAAAACGAAAGAGCGAATGATTTCCAGCTGCTATTTTACGCTGGAAGCGTAAAATGAACATTCGGGGTAAAGACGGAGAGGCAACAATTCCTGTCACAATTTTAACAAAGTCTTGTTTAAACACTTGTACACACTCCGATAACATGTCACATCTCGTTTACACTGATCTGATAGTGTTGGAACCCATTGAACGTGTGTGTGTTTTTTTTTTTTTGCAGGTGTGTGTGGCAGCACGGAGTGTTCATGTGGGAAGAATCATTTCACATGTGCGGTGAGTGTGTTTGGTGAGTGCACCTGCATCCCCGCGCAGTGGCAGTGCGATGGAGACAACGACTGCGGAGACCACAGTGACGAGGACGGATGCAGTGAGTGCGCGCGCGCACACACACATGTTCCCTGTTTGGGAATAGACTAATTGATTCAAATTATACTTTGACGATAATTGAGACAATTATGTGATGTTTGCTTTTATTACTCTTACTTATTACTGTGTGTGTGTGTGTGTGTGTGTGAGAGAGAGATGGGGCTGAGGTCACTAATCTGTTTGATGTGATCACTAACAGTTACTGTCAGGTGACAGAAAAAAACTGTAGTTAGAATTTTTCTTTTTTAGGAAATTCTGATTTTTTTTTGTGTTCACACTTTTAGAATCTGAATCAGTTTCGTCTGTCTGTCTTCTACCTTTCTGTCTTTCACTTCAGTTTAATTGTATGTGCAGTGGAAATTGTCCCAAATTAAAAATAAATAAATTACAAAATGTAATTTTTAAATAGTCTTTAGTTAGTGTAGTTAGTCTCGGAAAATATATTAGCAGCAAGGAAAAGCCTCCTTAAGATGGTATAAGGAAGAAACCTTAAAACAAACCAGACCCAAAAGGGAACCCATCCATATCTGGGTTGTACCAAACATCGATTCACAATAGATTGATCATTGTTGAGGTTATCAGCTGTTCACTTCTTCTTCTTCTTCTTCTTCTTCTTTCGGCTGCTCCCATTAGGGGTCGCCACAGCGGATCATCCGTCTCCATACCACCCTGTCCTCTATATCTGCCTCTTTTACACCAACTACCTGCATGTCTTCCCTCACCACATCCATGAACCTCCTCCTTGGCCTTCCTCTTTTCCTCCTACCTGGTGGCTCCATCTTCAGCATTTTTCTACCAATATAATTCATGTCCCTTCTCTGCACATGTCCAAACCATCTCAATCTCGCCTCCCTCACCTTGTCACCACAACATCCTACATGTGCTGTCCCTCTAATAAACTCATTTCTAATCTTGTCCATCCTCGTCACTCCCAACGAAAACCTCAACATCTTCAGCTCTGCTACCTCCAGCTCCACCTCCTGTCTTTTACTCAATGCCACTGTCTCTAATCCATACAACATCGCAGGTCTCACCACAGTCCTATAAACTTTCCCTTTTATTCTTGCAGATACTCTTCTATCACAAATCACTCCTGTCACTCTTCTCCACCCACTCCACCCTGCCTGCACTCTTTTGTTTACTTCCCTAACACACTCTCCATTACTTTGCACTGTTGACCCCAGGTACCTGAACTCCTCCACCTTCTTCACCTCTTCACCCTGCAACCGCATCACTCCACTGCCCTCCCTCTCATTCACACACATGTACTCTGTCTTACTCCTACTGACTTTCATTCCCCTTCTCTCCAGCGCATATCTCCACCTCTCCAGGCTCTTCTCAACCTGCTCTCTACTCTCACCACAAATCACAATATCATCTGCAAACATCATAGTCCAGGGAGACTCCTGTCTGACCTCGTCCGTCAACCTGTCCATCACCACTGCAAACAGGAAAGGGCTCAGGGCCGATCCTTGATGTAGTCCAACCTTCACCCTGAACCAGTCTGTCGTACCTACTGCACACTTTACTGCCGTCACACTGTCCTCATACATGTCCTGCACCACCCTCAAATACTTCTCTGACACACCTGACTTCCTCATACAATACCACAACTCCTCTCTCGGCACCCTGTCGTACGCTTTCTCTAAATCCACAAATACACAATGCAGCTCCTTCTGTCCTTCT